>NC_091282.1:787744947-788047977 GCF_032444005.1 Ranitomeya imitator | reverse complement strand
CATTTTCCCCGGTCCCGCACGCTCGGTGCCTCGGGGTGATCCTTGACTCTACCCTCTCTTTCAAGCCAAATATCCAAGCCCTTGCCTCCTCTTGCCGATTCCAACTCAAAAACATTTCCCAGATCCGTGCATTCCTTGACCATGAAACCACAAAAACACTAGTACATGCCCTTATCATCTCCCGCCTCGACTACTGCAACCTCCTACTCTCTGGCCTCCCCTCTAGCACCACTCCAATCCATCCTACACTCTGCTGCCCGACTAATCCACCTGTCTCCCCGTTACTCCCCAGCCTCTCCTCTCTGCCAGGCCCTTCACTGGCTTCCTATTGCCCAGAGGCTACAGTTCAAAACACTAACAATGACATACAAAGCCATTCACAACCTGACTTCTCCATACATCTGTGATATGGTCTCCCGTTACCTGCCTACACGCAACCTTCGATCATCTCATGATCTACTGCTCTACTCCTCTCTCATCTCTTCCTCCCACAACCACATCCAAGACTTCTCCCATGCTTCCCCTATACTCTGGAACTCTCTACCCTAACACATCAGACTCGCCTACCATGAAAACCTTCAAAAGGAACCTGAAGACCCACCTCTTCCGACAAGCCTACAACCAGCAGTGATCCCCAGTCTACTGAACCGCCGCATGACCAGCTCTACCCTCTCCTAGTGTATCCTCACCCATCCCCTGTAGACTGTGAGCCCTCGCGGGCAGGGTCCTCTCTTCTCCTGTACTTGTGTATGCCTTGTTTTACTCCTGTTTATTGTACTTGTCTATATTTGCCTAGTTCACATGTAAAGCGCCATGGAATAAATGGTGCTATAAAATGTATAATAATAATAATAATAATAAACAGATCAAGCAACTGACAGACTCTATGGATGGAAGGCTGCTGAGTGTCATTGTAAAGAAAGGTGGCTATATTGGTCACTAATTTTGGGGGTTATGTTTTTGCATGTCAGAAATGTTTATTTCAAAATTTTGTGCAGTTATATTGGTTTACCTGGTGAAAATAAACAAGTGAGATAGGAATATATTTGGTTTTTATTAAGTTGCCTAATAATTCTGCACAGTAATAGTTACCTGCACAAACAGATATCCTCCTAAGATAGCCAAATCTAAAAATAACCCACTCCAACTTCTAAAAATATTAAGTTTTGATATTTATGAGTCTTTTGGGTTGATTGAGAACATAGTTGTTGATCAGTAATAAAAGCAATCCTCTAAAATACAACTTGTCTAATAATTCTGCACACAGTGTATATTGTGAGTTTGTAAAGACAAATGCAGACACTGCTGTTTATTAGAACAGACAATGTTCACATTTCTCTTCATGTTTAGAATTGGCAAACCGTGTGCAATGTTCCCAATGCTGGAAATAACAACTAGGATAACACTGTGTGATAACTCATGTTTGTGATCACATGGCTTTTATTCTGAACACTACTGTACAACCTGGGCAACGATCAGACAGGGATGCGAGACAAGACCAGAGACGCTGCAGCCGTGGGAGCATTTGTCCTACAAATCCAAAGTGTCAATGTAGAAAAGAAAAATGGAAATGTGCTGACCGCCCTTTGCCTTCTTGCACAGTTGGGCACAAAGTGTTGAAGGTTGTTACAAACATCTTAGAGGAGTAACCACCGATCCGATCTTGGGTGGATGTCGGCTCGTGCAGATCAGACACTGGATCAGTCTTCTTAGCAGACACTTCGCCAGCAGGGGGCGTCTTACTGGATGTTTAGCTCTTCTTGCTTTGTGTCTCCTCCTTGGTCTTGATGACGGTCTGAGCTTCAGTCTACATCACTGACATCTTGCAATGCTTGAGCCATCAATCAAGATTGAAAGGGAGGACAGGACAAGATTTACTGATGAAAGACTCAGCCAATTATTTTAATGTATTTATATATTCTGCACTTAATACATTTGGCTCTTCTGGGCTGTTTGTTTCCCTGTACATTGGTGGCTGCAGAACGAGTCAACTGAGATGATGCCAGTGAGCTCTTTCTGAAGAGGAATTATGTCTTTTCCTGTGCTTCTTTCATCCAATCTTAGCATAAATATCCAGGCAGAATAAGTTCACTAAACAAAGCAAGATTTCCAGCTCCAGGACGTAAATATAAAAATATTGTATCTTTATTCCATAATTTAAAATAGCAAAGGCTGACAAAAAAAAACGGAGAAAAGATCACACGGCAGTCATAACTGAACGCGTTTCGAACACTAGGTTTAGTCCTCAGTACAAAGAGGGGCAGGTCACATTTCCTTATGTGAAACCTCCACAGGTGATATTTTACGAATATCAATTGATCTTATGTATTCCTGTTTCTTTCTCCATGTATTTTAACAATTGTCCATGTATTTGTTATTTTATCTTGTTTTTGTTACTTGTCATTCTTTTGCTACTGTCATTTCCTTGGTTATTTTGCTGTTCCAGATTCTAAATTCACCTTTTTTTTTTTTTTTCTTGGGTGTGTTATTTCTTCACCTGTGGAGGTTTCACATAAGGAAATGTGACCTGCCCCTCTTTGTACTGAGGACTAAGAACCTAGTGTTCGAAACGCGTTCAGTTATGACTGCCGTGTGATCTTTTCTCCGTTTTTGTTGTCAGCCTTTGCTATTTTAAATTATGGAATAAAGATACAATAATTTTATATTTACGTCCTGGGGCTGGAATTCTTGCTTTGTTTGGTGCTTCATCCACGTCACAGCGGAGACGTCTTTTCCCTGCTCGGATGCTACAACCACAGCTTTTGGACTTTCATGGGTGAGCTGAGTACTTCTGTTTTTTTTTTAATAAGTTCACTGCCAGATTCTCTGTTTACTCATCAATGTGCAAAAGAACTAAGAGCCTATAAAATTTGAATGGCGTCAATTTTTAAAGGCAACACAATTTCAGATCAAAAGAACATTTTTCGTAATTGCAAATAAAAATCAAACCTAACCCTGAAAGTGCCCTTATCCTTGAAGGCCACCCCTGAGAACCTGATGAGGAATTTGTATATGTGCTAAACGTACGTTTTTCTCCCCAATTTGACCTTTTTCATCTGTGACAAAAGGTCCTCATGTGTTACAGTCCGATGCACAAAGGCCAGGAACGAAAAAGGACCCAGTTTAATCAGAGATGCAGTTTTGTCCCATCCTGGATTATTGGAAATGCCAGATAAAAGGACCTTTACTGTATTCATAAATAAAGATGTCAGAAGCATAACATTTGTGTCTACAGCATCTTATGTACAAACTAGACTTTATTCCCTCTCAGTTTGACTCTTAAGACTAAGGTCCAACCCTGTAATGAAAGCGAGCGGGAAGTGCTGAGCCCCCACTGCTGTCCATGGGGGAGACCCTCCATCAATATCCGAAAATATCCTGAACTATAAATATTCCTTCGATTGCGGCTGTGGAGTCCTTTATTGGGGGGTCTTATGTATCAAGTGGATGATTCTGGTAACTTGTCTGGAGGCGGAATGCCGCTGACAGCAGCAGGTGCAGGGTCCAGGGTGGGATGGTTTCCAGCGGGGGGTCTTATAGGTACTGGTGGGAGGTACGCCTCGCTGTGCATGGGGTAAGCGGGGAAGAGATGCGGCTGCGGAGGGGGTACGGGACTTCTCACTGCGGGAAGAAAACACAAATAATCGATTCATGTGAGTGACGTATATTCATTTCACAAAGCGCTCGGCCGACAGTGAATGCGGAGGCTGAACGCCGGCCCTGATACTTCTGACACCTGCTCACTGTCTGTGAATGCGGAGGCTGAACGCCGGCCCTGATACTTCTGACACCTGCTCGCTGTCAGTGAATGCGGAGGCTGAACGCCGGTCCTGATACTTCTCACACCTGCTCGCTGTCAGTGAATGCGGAGGCTGAACGCCGGCCCTGATACTTCTCACACCTGCTCCCTGTCAGTGAATGCGGAGGCTGAACGCCGGCCCTGATACTTCTCACACCTGCTCGCTGTCAGTGAATGCTGAGGCTGAACGCCGGCCCTGATACTTCTGACACCTGCTCGCTGTCAGTGAATGCAGAGGCTGAACGCCGGCCCTGATACTTCTGACACCTGCTCGCTGTCAGTGAATGCGGAGGCTGAACGCCGGTCCTGATACTTCTCACACCTGCTCGCTGTCAGTGAATGCGGAGGCTGAACGCCGGCCCTGATACTTCTCACACCTGCTCGCTGTCAGTGAATGCGGAGGCTGAACGCCGGCCCTGATACTTCTCACACCTGCTCGCTGTCTGTGAATGCGGAGGCTGAACGCCGGCCCTGATGCTTCTAACACCTGCTCGCTGTCAGTGAATGCGGAGGCTGAACGCCGGCCCTGATGCTTCTAACACCTGCTCGCTGTCAGTGAATGCGGAGGCTGAACGCCGGCCCTGATGCTTCTAACACCTGCTCGCTGTCAGTGAATGCGGAGGCTGAACGCCGGCCCTGATGCTTCTAACACCTGCTCGCTGTCAGTGAATGCGGAGGCTGAACGCCGGCCCTGATGCTTCTAACACCTGCTCGCTGTCAGTGAATGCGGAGGCTGAACGCCGGCCCTGATACTTCTCACACCTGCTCGCTGTCAGTGAATGCGGAGGCTGAACGCCGGCCCTGATACTTCTCACACCTGCTCGCTGTCAGTGAATGCGGAGGCTGAACGCCGGCCCTGATACTTCTCACACCTGCTCGCTGTCAGTGAATGCGGAGGCTGAACGCCGGCCCTGATGCTTCTCACACCTGTTCGCTGTCTATGAATGCGGAGGCTGAACGCCGGCCCTGATGCTTCTAACACCTGCTCGCTGTCAGTGAATGCGGAGGCTGAACGCCGGCCCTGATACTTCTCACACCTGCTCGCTGTCTGTGAATGCGGAGGCTGAACGCCGGCCCTGATACTTCTCACACCTGCTCGCTGTCAGTGAATGCGGAGGCTGAACGCCGGCCCTGATACTTCTCACACCTGCTCGCTGTCAGTGAATGCGGAGGCTGAACGCCGGCCCTGATACTTCTCACACCTGCTCGCTGTCAATGAATGTGGAGGCTGAACACCGGCCCTGATACTTCTCACACCTGCTCGCTGTCAGTGAACGCGGAGGCTGAACGCCGGCCCTGATACTTCTCACACCTGCTCGCTGTCTGTGAATGCGGAGGCTGAACGCCGGCCCTGATACTTCTCACATCTGCTCGTTGTCAGTGAATGCGGAGGCTGAACACCGGCCCTGATACTTCTCACACCTGCTCGCTGTCAATGAATGTGGAGGCTGAACACCGGCCCTGATACTTCTCACATCTGCTCGCTGTCAGTGAATGTGGAGGCTGAACACCGGCCCTGATACTTCTCACACCTGCTCGCTGTCAGTGAATGTGGAGGCTGAACACCGGCCCTGATACTTCTCACACCTGCTCGCTGTCAGTGAATGTGGAGGCTGAACACCGGCCCTGATACTTCTCACACCTGCTCGCTGTCAGTGAATGCGGAGGCTGAACGCCGGCCCTGATACTTCTCACACCTGCTCGCTGACAGGAAGGAAACACCTTTTACTCAGACAACAAACTCAACCCATCGCAGTCCTGCTCGCAGAGGAGGGTTTGCTCCAGTTTCTCCAACCCTGATAGTTTTATTACAATATATCAATCTGGGTCCAGATGTGATGGGACTGCTGCTGTTTATCAGGCATCGGGCTCTGTTCACACGCAGATTTTTTTTTTTGTGTATTAACATTTTTGCAATCTACAGTAACCGTAAAATAAATATTTCTGATTACTTAGACGCACGGTGACATTTTTTCTTTGCTTTTTATTTTTTGACAAAAAAACTCAAAAAAATGCATGGAGTTTTTGCCAATTTAATTCAAAAAATGTTATGTACAAAACATATCTGAAAATGTTGCGATTTTCTTTATTTTTCACCCAGAAGAAAAAAGCTATGTGTAAACACACGCCAGGGAGCATTAGATTGGCATGGAATAGCTTCGAGGTAAATTACATTTTCGGGCCAAACTTGGCATATTTGCTATCAGTAAATGGTTTTAATGGAAATGTTCCTGCCGTTTTGTGTATGCAGCTCTTATGCAGATAATGTGCCCAGATTAAGTGCAGGATCAGACATCAGAGGGTTTGTAGTCTGTAACCATGGCGACACACAGCTCTGCACAGGAGCTGGACACAATGTGTCTCTTCAACAACAGTCCCATCAGGGCAGACATAACTCACTTGGGATGTGGGGCGGTGGCATGCCTGGATAGCCTGGGGGTCCATACATGTCCATTGGAGGAGGGGGCATAAAGGGTCTTCGGAAATAAGGTGCTCTGGGGTCTCTGGGTAGCAAGGGGACCCTCATGGGTGGCGGCGGGTGCATGGGGAACTCTCCGACTTGGCCGTCCATTACGTCATTATCCTGACTGGACGCAGCAGACATGTTCTGCAGAAGAGAAGTGTTAAAGGGACCGCAATGGTTGATCACAGGGAGCAATAGCAGAAATCTTAGACCTTACATTAGCCTCTTCCTCTCTGTTCCGGCTCGCGTTTATCCGCGCCTTATACTCCGGAGAAGATCGTCCGTCTGTGGATTTAGCACATAGATCGGCTCAAGCAGACGTTTCATGGAAATGACAGGACCCTCCGGGATTATGACCCGGCCTCCACAGCCCTGCACTGCTCTTTACCTTGTGGGTCCACGAAGGGTTTGCCCTGATTCCTGGTCAGTTCGGCGGGGCCGGAGAACCTTCCTGATGGTGGCGGTGGGTAATGATAAAATCGCTCTGCCCGTCTGGGTGGGAAAGGGGGCTCGGGGAAAGGCAAACCTGGAGAGATACAATGTAAAGGATCCCATCTGTGATCAGAACTGCAGAGCTGCACTCTTAAAGGGATACTGCACTTTAATCCCTAGAGGCAGTTTTCAGAGGTGTTTGTTACCTGGTGGAGGGACATTGTTCCTCTGCTCCCTGTCCCACGGGGGTGACAAGGAGCCAGCATCTGACAAGGTCCGCTGGTGGTCTGCTCTTCTATCAGAGTTTACGTCACCTCGTTCTTTAGGCCCGGTGTATCCTGGGTAATATCCTGGTGGTCTCACACCTGCCATCAGAGCATAAAAGTCATCAGAGCCTTTATTCTATGAAGTTTGTTCTCCACCAGCACCAGGGGTGAGGAGTCTATGGGGGTCTCCCACCATACCTCTGTCTGCTGCGGGGGGCATTGGAGACAGCCTCAGTGGACCTTCCAAAAGGGTGGGAGGCGAGAGAAAAGCTCGATCTTCATGATGGCGACTGATCGGAGACAATCCGAAAGGCGAGTTCTCTGTGAATAGCAAAGACATAAAGCAGGTGAGTGTCCACAGCAGTCTACAGAATGTGTCCCCAAAAAGTATGTGACCACCTCTACTTTATAAATGGGACTCTTTCAGCCACCATCAGGTAGATCAATCTCTATCTCTGTACCAGCGACACCGGTGGGAGGGGTGCACATACTTTTTGCCCATTTTCTGTATCACTAGGATGAGATGTGATGCAGACACGCGAGATTACTAAATGGGATGTCACAAATTACAGCATGCAACAAGACGGGGACGACAGGGGGAAGTACCTGGAAGGTTAATATACACATCTGCATAGGCTACGGGGAGAGAAAAAAACAGAAACCAGAGATTACAGCAGAGTAACATGTCTGTTTAGTGGCCATATTCAGTACTGCAGCTCAACTGCTATTCAAGTGAATGTGATTTGACCTGCAGTACCAAGAATGGCCACAACAGTGTACAGCGCTACTGGGTCCTGATTTTCAACACTGGACTTCCAGCGGCCACTGGTACCAGCTGATCCGTGAGGATGCCGGACCGTTACTGCACTGATACCAATAATCGCATGTGTTTAGAAGGTGCATAGCAAAAGAAACACTTTTTGATCTGTGAGTCTAAGCTTTAGGACCCTGCCTATCCTGAGAATTAAGGGGGTCCCAAAGTTTATTTCCTGCCAAGCCCTCTTCTACGTTTTTCCTTGAACAGTGATGGATTACTTCTTTATTGCAGCCCCATTCCCTTTAGGAGGGTTTTGCTGCAGTCCCCAGAGCACCGCTCTGCGAGGGGAAAAGGAAAATTTTGCCTAGTTTTTTGAGCATCTTAAAAGCTAAGAGATGACTAATACAATGTGTATCTGTGTACCGGGCTGTATAGTGCCCTATGACGTCACCAAGGACTGGCGGCAGCAGGACGGGTACACGGAGGGCAGAGAAGAGGAGAAGAATGGTTTTATATAATTAACACTATACAGTGAAAAGTAAATAATACTGCCATACAGTGTAAATAATACTGCCATACAGTGTAAATACTACCATGCAACACAATATAAATAATGCTGCCATACCCATAGTGTAAATACTACCATACAACACAATATAAATAATACTGCCAATGTAAATACTACCATACAATAAAATGTAAATAATACTGCCATAAAGCGTAAATACTGCAAAACCGTGTAAATACTACCATACAAAACAATGTAAATTCTGCCATACAGTGTAAATGCTACCACACAACACAATATACACTACCATTCAAAAGTTTAGGGTCACTTAGAAATTTCTTTATTTTTGAAAGAAATGCAGTTTTTTCCAATGAAGCTAACATTAAATGGTTCAGAAATACACCCTATACATTGTTAATGTGGTAAATGACTATTCTAGCTGAAAACGTCTGGTTTGTAATGCAATATCTTCATAGGTGTATAAAGGCCCATTTCCAACAACCATCACTCCAGTGTTCTTATGGTACTTTGTGTTTGCTGTGTAAGAAGGCTAATGGATGGTTAGAATACCCTTGAAAACCCTTGTGCAAGTATGTTAGCACAGCTGAAAACAGTTTGGCTGATTAGAAAACCTATAAATCTGACCTTCCTTTGAGCTAGTTGAGAATCTGGAGCAATACATTTGTTGGTTCAATTAAACTCTCAAAATGGCCAGAAAAAAAGAACTTTCATGTGAAACTCAGTCTTATTCTTGTTCTTAGAAATGAAGGATATTCTATGAGAGAAACTGCCAAGAAACTGAAGATTTCCTACAACGGTGTGTACTACTCCCTTCAGAGGAGAGCACAAACAGGCTCCAACCAGAGTAGAGAGAGATGTGGGAGGCCCCGCTGCACAACTCAGCAACAAGACAATACATTAGATTCTATAGTTTGATAAATCGACGCCTCACAGGTCCTCAACTAGCAGCTTCATTAAATATTACACGCAAAACACCAGTGTCAACGTCTACAGTGAAGAGGCGACTCCGGGATGCTGGCCTTCAGGGCAGAGTGGCAAAGAAAAAGCCATATCTGAGACTGGCTAATAAAAGGAAAAGATTAATATGGGCAAAAGAGCACAGACATTGGACAGAGGAAGATTGCAAAAAAGTGTTATGGACAGATGAATCCAAATTTGATGTGTTTGGATTACACAGAAGAACATTTGTGAGACGCAGAACAACTGAAAAGATGCTGGAAGAGTGCCTGACGCCATCTGTCAAGCATGGTGGAGGTAATGTGATGGTCTGGGGTTGCTTTGGTGCTGGTAAAGTGGAAGATTTGTACAAGGTAAAAGGGATATTGAATATGGAAGGCTATCACCCCATTTTGCAATGCCATGCCATACCCTGTGGACAGCGCTTGATTGGAGCCAATTTCATCCTACAACAGGACAATGGCCCAAAGCACACCTCCAAATTATGCAAGAACTATTTAGGGAAGAAGCAGGCAGCTGGTATTCTATCTGTAATGGAGCGGCCAGCGCAGTCACCAGATCTCAACCCCATTGAGCTGTTGTGGGAGCAGCTTGACCGTATGGTGCGCAAAAAGTGCCCATCAAGCCAAACCAACTTGTGGGAGGGGCTTCTGGAAGCATGGGGTGAAATTTCTCCAGATTACCTCAGCAAATTAACTGCTAGAATGCCAAAGGTCTGCAATGCTGGAATTGCTGCAAAGGGAGCATTCTTTGACGAAAGCAAAGTTTGAAGGAGAAAATTAATATTTAAAATAAAAATCTTTTTTTCGAACCTTGTCAATGTCTGGACTAGATTTTCAATTCATTTGGCAACTTATTTGATTAATAAAAGTATGAGTTTTCATGGAAAACACAAAATTGTCTGGGTGACCCTAAACTTTTGAATGGTAGTGTAAATAATACTTCCAATACAGTGTAAATACTACCGAACAATACTACCGTACAATAAATGTAAATAATACTGCCATGCAGTAAATACTACTGGACAATAAATGTAAATAATACTGACATACAGTGTTAATACTGACATAAACCCATAAACATATACAGTGTAAAGACTAGCATACCATAAATGTAAATAATACTGCTATATAATGTAAATACTACCATACAATACAATGTACCATATTTTTCGGAAGAAAATGGGGGGTGCATCTTATAGTCCGGATATATTGGCTCTGGCTGTGTTGGGGAGGAGGGGGGAGCAGTATCGAAGGAGCAGCGGGTCACAGAGGCAGGAGCCGGCAGCTACGGCTAACGCCAGTCCCCGCTGCTAAAGAGAAATGAATATTCACTGCATTCCACACCCATGGGCGTGGAGGGCAATGAATATTAATTTCTTCCTGCCATCCTGGTATGATTGATTGGCCCCATCCCCTTGCTGGTATGATTGGCCCCATCGCAGTCCTGGTATCCATGGCCCCATCAGAAAAGATTAAAAAAAACAAACCATTTAGGGTATGTGCACACGTCAGGATTTCTTGCAGAAATTTTCCTGACAAAAACCGGACATTTCTGCCAGAAATCCGCATGCGTTTTACCGCGATTTTCACGCGTTTTGTTTTTTGTGCGTTTTTTCCCAAATGCATAGAATTGCGGGAAAAAGCAGAAAATCCGCAAAAATAATGAACATGCTCATTTTTTTACCGCGATGCGTTTTTTTTCGCGGACAAAAACGCATCCATGTGCACATAACATGCAGAATGCATTCTAAATGATAGAATGCATAATGTATGCATTTTTGAGTTTTTATAGCGTTTTTAGCGCGAAAAAACGCGAAAAAAAACACGAAAAAACCTGAACGTGTGCACATAGCCTAACTCTTACCTTCCTCTGCTCATTCATTTCTCTTAAGTATCAGCACACATGACCGCTGGCAGCAGCAGGAAGGGGGTGGCTGACAGTGCGCGCTACTGAAGAGGAATGGATACTCACGGCGATCTCTGACGAACACCCGGTGAGTATTACGGCAGCTGTGCTCTGCTTGTGAGCAGCGCATGATGTCCCTGCCATGCGCTGGTTACAAGCATTAAGCAGCAGCTGGCACCGGAACAGCACTCTGCGACTGCGGGAGAGCGGAGGAAGGTAAGAGTATAGGTTTGTTTTTTTAATCTTTTCTGATGGGGCCATGGATACCAGGACTGGGATGGGGTCAATCATACCAGCAAGGGGATGGGGCAAATCAATTATACCAGGAACTGGATGGAGCCAATCAATCATACCAGGAACTGGATGGGGCCAGTCAATCATACCAGGAACGGGATGGGGCCAATCAATCATACCAGGAACGGGATGGGGCCAATCAATCATACCAGGAACGGGATGGAGCCAATCAATCATACCAGGAGCTTTATTCTCAGTTGCACAAGTAAAGACTAGAAGCAATGGGATGAAACTGAATGGGAGGAGGCACAGATTAGATATTAGAAAAAACATTTCACACTTAGGGTGACCAATGAGTGGAACAGGCTGCCACGAGAGGTGGTGAGTTCTCCTTCAATGGAACTCTAACAGATGCTGGACAGATATCTGTCTAGGATGATTTAGTGAATCCTGCATTGAGCAGGGGGTTGGACCAGATGACCCAGGAGGACGCTTCCAACTCTACCATTCTATGATTCTATGAACGGGATGTAGCCAATCAATCATATTAGGAACGTGATGGGGCCAATCAATCATATCAGAGTAAGAATGGGATCATGCATACCAGGACTGGGATGGTGCCAATCATATCAGAATAAGGATGAGGCCATGCATACTAGAATAAGGATGGGGCCATGCATACCAGGATGGGGATGATGGCTATGCATACCAGGATAGGGATGAGGGGACCATATTTACCAGGATAGGTGATCTTAAGTACAGAATTGACCACATTTTTTTGCTTCAGTTTTTTTTCCCCTAACTTCCTCCTCTAAAACCTAGGTGCATCTTATGGTCCGATGCGTCTTATAGTCTGAAAAATATGGTAAATAATACTACCATAGTGTGAATACTACCATACAATAAATGTAAATAATACTGCCATATATTGTAAATAAATATTACCACATAATCCAATGTAAATAGAACTGCCATACAAGACAATGCACATACTGTCAAACACAATGTAAGTAATACTGCCATAAATTGTACATACTAACATAAAAACAGGATTTTTGGTTGCTTACCGTAAAATCTGTTTCTCGGAGCCTTCATTGGGGGACACAGGAACCATGGGTGTATGCTGCTGCCACTAGGAGGCTGACACTATGCAAATAAAAAGTTAGCTCCTCCTCTGCAGTATACACCCTACCGACAGGAAGTAGGATATTCAGTTAGTGAGAAAGCAGTAGGAGAAGCAACGTGTAAAAGAGGAATAATAATAATAAACTTTATATAGCGCCAACAAATTCTACGGCGCTCCATAGATTAACAGTTTCAAACACTCGAAGAGTGTTCAAAGAACTCAAACGTATACAGTAAACAGAGCTGTTCAATTTGGGAGGGTGCTGTGTCCCCCAATGAAGGCTCCGAGAAACAGATTTTACGGTAAGCAACCAAAAATCCTGTTTTCTCTATCGCCTTTCATTGGGGGACACAGGAACCATGAGACGTCCCAAAGCAGTCCCTGGGGTGGGAAAAACCGACTTCCATCAGGTCCGAGGACTCACCACTGCCGCCTGCAGGATCCTTCTGCCCAGGCTGGAGTCCGCCGTAGTTCGGCGAAACGTGTGGATGGAAGACCAGGTGCCGCTTGCAAAGCCGTCAGCGATAACCCTGTGACGTACCGCACTGGAAGCGCCGACTGCCCGGGTAGAGTGAGCCTTTATCTCAGGAGGGGGCACTCTTGTTCTTGACCCGGTAAAGCTTCCAAAATTGCCGATCTGATAGAGCGAGCAATAGTCGCCATTGCCGATCTGATAGAGCGAGCAATAGTCGCCATTGCCGATCTGATAGAGCGAGCAATAGTCGCCTTGGAAGTCGGCAGGCCTCTACGCACGCCATCAGGGATGGCGAAAAGAGAATCCATCTTTCGGAAAACGGCTGTGCTAGCCAGAGAGATCCTCACTGCCCTGACGAGGCCCAGCCTGTTCAACGATCACTCCAGAGGATGAATCGGAGCTGGACAAAAGGAAAGGTATAACGATGTCCTCGTTGAGGTGGAAAGATGAAAAACCACCTCGAGAAAGGAAGGAAGGCAGAGGCCTGGGACCACCTTGTCCTGGTTTAAAATCAAAAAAGGAGGTCGGCAAGAAGCGGCCGCCAACTCAAAAACGCGACGGATCAAAAAGATGGACCTGAGAAAAGTCACCTTCCGAGATAGAACTGACAGGGAAAACTCCCTGAGAGGCTCAAAGGGGGGAACCCCTAAGCACAACCAATCCAACCTATAAATCCCATGAATCCACAGAGGCCCTGTACGGAGGGACAGCGTGGGCTACTCCTTGAAGGGAGGTCTTAACCTGTGGCTGAGAAGATAACGTCTTCTGAAAGGGAAGAAGAGCGCAGGAACCTGGTCCTTTAGGGAACTAAGAGCGAAGCCCGAATCCAGCCCTGCCTGAAGGAAAACCAAATGGAAGGCAGGGAAAAAGGACATAGGTGAAAAGTGGTTGGACTCGCATCAACGAAAGTAAGCCTTCCAGGTACGATAGTAGATCCTGGAAGAAGACAAAGGCTTCCCAGCCTGGATTATAGAGTGACTCATCTGGGCCGAAAGGCCGGACGCTCTTAGAACTGTGGAGTCCACAGCCACGCCGTTAAACTGAGCGACCGATAATTCGGGTGGCAGATCGGACCCTGAGACAGCAGATCGGGTCCGCCCGGAAGACACCAGGGGTGTCCGCGGAAGATTGGCGATGTCTGCAAACTAAGACCTCCTTGGCCAATCCGGGACGATCAGAATGACCGGCACCCATCCAGCCTTGATCTTTTTCGACAGCTTGGAAAGCAAGGGAAGGCGTGGGAACCGATAGGGGAGCCCGAACTGCGACCGAGGAATGGCCAGAGAGACAACACCACTGAGAGGATCACGGGACCCTGGGCCGACCCGAGGGACCTCCTGTTCAATGGGGACGCCATGAGGTCCACCTCTGGAGTCCCCCATCGAAGAGCAATCCGATAGGAAACCTCCTGAAGTACCATTCCCCTGCCGCGAGGCCCTCGCGGCCGAGGAAGTCGGCGGCCTAAATGTCCACGCCGGGGACATGCACTGCGGAGCTCACCAGGACCGTTGCCTCTGTCCAAAGGAGGGTCCTGGAATCTCGGCCGAGGCCAGCGAACGCCGAGTCCACCCCTGGTGGTAGACATATGCACTGCTGTGTCATTGTCTGTCTGGATTCGAATTGGCAGGCTGCTGAGAATCCTTACCCAGTGAAGGAAAGACAGAAAAGATGATCCGGGACTCGAGGACATTGATCGGCAAAGGAGGCTCCTGCACCGACCCACAACCCTGAAAGAACAGGAGACAAAGCCCCGCGCCTCCGCGAGCGGACGGGCGTCCGTCGTCACCACCTGCCAGGGAACTGGAAGGAAGGATATGCTGTGAAGGATCTACTCTGGGATAAGAGAAGTGACCTCGGCCACCAGTCGAGGAACCATTTGACCTGGGAGAAAGCCGGATCGGACGATGCAGGGAGAAGACAGACCTGTACCCTGCGATAAAATAGCCTGCTGAAGAAGTCTTGAAAGAAACGGGCGAAGGGCAAACTGCTTCCGATGTTGCAACCAAACCTCCTTAGGGCCGAGAACCCTGGAGCAAGCGAACTTCCTGACAAAGGAGGGATATCCTGTCCTCGGGAAGGAAGACTCTGGTCCGACAAGTGTCGAAGAACATGCCCAGAGATACGAGACGCTGAACAAGACTGAACTTCTTCCTGTTGATGAGCCACCCGCAACGGTTAGAATGTCGGAAAAGATGGATAGACTTTCGGGAGCCTGAAACCGAAATTCCTGAGCCTCCATGAAAGTGATTACTGAACGAGGGAATATCATCCTGAAGTGTCTCCGACGAAACTTCCTGTACAGCAAATGGAGATCCGGACTGGGACGAACCTTGCGGTCCTCTGTCAGTACAGAAAGATTTGAAGAGAAGCCTGTGAACCGATGAACCATTCCTGTTCTGGGACGGGAACGTTTACCCCAGATTTAAGGAGGGAAACAATGGCTGTAAAGAAACCCGGGACTAGAGCGGGGTCTCTTGGAGGTTGGGATTTGAAGAAAACGATCCCAGGACCGTGAAATGAAGATTTTGTATCTAGAGGATACAAGTGCCCTGGCCCATGCGCCCTCTACTGAGGAGACCCAGACGTCCCTGAGGAACAGGAGACTGTTGCCCGGTCTGAGAAACGGGCTGGGGCCTAGTCGTGGGTCATGCCTAGGTGGAACTTCCAGTCCTGGACCTGGAGAATCCACCTTAGGAGTAGCAGGCACGCCAGGAAAGAGTGAGTCGAAGAATACCTTCTTCTATCTAACGTGCCAGAGGCCTCTGCTGTTGCGAAGAGGAATCTGATGCCGCAAAACTACGAAAAAGGTCAAAAAGACCGAAGTAGCCGCCTAAGGGGAAGTAGGCGAGGTCTGGAGAAGGGGACTGGTGCCGCCAGTGACGTCCTTAATAAATTTGGCCCAGCTTGGAACCGAAAAGGACGTGAACCCTGAAAAGGCAGGCTCGTAAGGGACTTCTTTGATGACTCTTGAGCCAAACAGTGCGACAGCTGGCAACAACATTACTGGACGCCTGTGCGGCAGAAGACGCGACGTCCAGGGCACAAATTATTCCCCGGCGTGAGAAATCTGGGAGGCAAGTTCCGCCAGCCGACCTGATGGAGCTCCAGCTTGAATGCCCCAACGGAGTTGTTTAGCCCCTCGGATACAGACTTCGAAACCCAAGTGGAAGCCCAAGCTGGGCATTGGGATGATTCGGCAGTTTTGAGAGCCGACTTCACGAAGGATTCCATGATCCTATCGATGGAATCTTTCAGAGCCGCCCACCGGACAGCGTAAGGACTGTTTTGGTGGCAAGTTTAGCAGCCGACGGATCCACAGGGGGAGAGGTCGTTCTCTAACGCCTCTCATTCCGGTTGGCAATGAGATCCGGAGGAAAGAGATATGAGACTCCAAGACTGTCTCTTTGAGAACGTCTGGTCGAATTCGCTCTTTCTCTGGACAGAAGCTCCTTGAATTCAGGATGAGGAGCAAATACCTTGGGAGGTAGCTTGGACCGTCTAAACGAAACCGCCTGATCTGCGGGTTTCGTAGAGGAATCTTTGATGCCACAGGTCTGATTGGTCGCTCCAATGAGGCTTTGAACCATATCCCTCATGTTAGCGATTTGGTTCGAATCCGGCCGCAAATTATCCTCCGAAGGCGTATCAGAGAATGCCTCGCCTGACTCAGGGGAGGAGGATCGGGAGGACGCCGACTGCAGAGGAGGACCGAGTGTCGAGATGGAGCGAGAAGAGGACTCAGACTGGCATTCCTGTCTGGACCTTTTTCAGCTAGCCTTGGAGGGCTCGGACGGAGCTTTCAGCGACCCGGTGGCTACTGCGGGGGTCTGCAGGGGTAACCGATCCAGCACGGACACCAGGGTTGAGACACCCGTGTTAGATTGGCCACCGATTGAGACGGAGAGGAGGCCCAGCCTGGGACTGGGGAATCACTCTCGGGCGGATCGGCTGGGGGATCCTGGGCGGTGGGCACAATCGGGTTGCTGCAGGAGTAGGAAGACGAAAATGGCCCCCTTTTTTGCCCGAGTGGATAGAGGGCAGGGGGGGGTGGGGGCAGAGGGGAGTGTCGGTCTGCAGAGCAGAACTACTCACGGTAGACGAAAAACGGGATCCGGAGGACGCTGTTCGGCTTGATAGGATGGGCCTCCGGTAAGAAGTCGTCTTTTAGGCAGGAGGGTGATATGAGCTCCTGCCGCAAATTGGACCGATCTGCGGATGTGACCGCGGTATGGGCTCCTGAGATGTGGCGACGGATGAGAGGTGCATGTAAAGGAGTCCCAAGATGGCGCCAGTGGGCGGAGAGAAGGCGGGCCGCAGTGAAAATGTCGGGCGGGAGAAAAGCCCGCCCGATGAGAGAAGAAAGGGGGCGGAGTCTGGCACCGGAAGTAGGCCCAGGCAGAAGCCGGGGCCTAAATTAGCGATCGGTGCCGGCATGGAAGGGCCGCAGCGGTGAACAGTGCGCCGCAGAAAGCGATAGGTGAGCGGCCGCCTACAGCGGCGGGAGTAGCGCAGCCGCCGGTCCAAAGCGGTGAGGCGGTCTGGCAAGCCGCCACGCTGAGGGAGGATGCGCGGCGCTGTAAGCGGCCAGAGGGACGCAGCTGCAGGGGGCCCGATTAGCGATGCGGCGGCCGTGCTGAAAAGAAATGAACAGCCGCATACAGCGGCCGGAGCAGGGAAGCCGCAGCGATGCGGCGGCTGGTAAGCCGCCGCGCTGAAAGGAAATGAACGGCCGCATACAGCGGCCGGAGCAGGGGAGCCACTGAGGGCCGCGCTAAAGCTGGGGCTGGATAGCCTGCAGGACCCGAGGCGGGAATGTCCCCCCCTGAGCACGGCCACGCAGATAGCGTGCCCGGACAAGAAGCGGCGCGGTGTTCCGTAAAGGCAGCCGCGCCGGAACAGGGGACAGGGAGGCCGCATCCACGGAAGTGGCGCGGCTGAAAAGAGATGCGATTCGCATCAGAAAACCCCTAAATAGGAACCCCCTTTTTAGGATCCAGGGAAGCCACAGGGTGGGGAGGGAAAATACTCACCTAAACATCCCCCGCCGGTACTAACCTGGAAGGAATGAGACGTCCACGGAGCTGATGGACGTCCTCGTCTCCTCCGACCGACAGGCTCTGGTGGGCGAGTGGGTGGGGGACGGAGCCAGGACCGGACTTCTAAGCACGCTTGTGTGCTAGGATCTTGGTCCTGGTGAGGAATCTATGAGGATACGGGGTGGCAGTACACGCCGTACTCATAGTCCACATTGTGGGACTACAGGTGTGACTGTTCACCCTGTATCCCTCCGGAAAAACCTGAAAGGAAACGACGCACATTGAGGTAGATAAGGGTCTAATGAAAGACCCGTGTCCACCTCCTACTGACACTAAGCTAAACTGAATATCCTACTTCCTGTCGGTAGGGTGTATACTGCAGAGGAGGAGCTAACTTTTTATTTGCATAGTGTCAGCCTCCTAGTGGCAGCAGCATACACCCATGGTTCCTGTGTCCCCCAATGAAAGGCGATAGAGAAACACAAAATAAACAATACTGCCACACAACACAAAGTACATAATTCTGCAATACATCACACAACAATATAAATAATACTGCCATAAAGTGTGAATACTACCATACAACACAATGTAGATAAAGCTGCCATATAGTGTAAATATTACCACACAACATAATGTAAATAATATTGCCATATAGTGTAAATACTACCATACAACACAATGTAGATAAAGCTGCCATAGTGTAAATATTACCACACAACACAATGTAAATAATATTGCCATATAGTGTAAATACTACCATACAGCACAATGTAAATAATACTGCCATAAATTGTACATACTAACATACAACACAAAATAAATAATACTGCCACACAACACAAAGTACATAATTCTGCAATACATCACACAACAATATAAATAATACTGCCATAAAGTGTGAATACTACCATACAACACAATGTAGATAAAGCTGCCATATAGTGTAAATATTACCACACAACATAATGTAAATAATATTGCCATATAGTGTAAATACTACCATACAACACAATGTAGATAAAGCTGCAATATAGTGTAAATATTACCACACAACACAATGTAAATAATATTGCCATATAGTGTAAATACTACCATACAGCACAATGTAAATAATACTGCCATATCGCGCCCATCCTACACCACACAATACGGCACTAAGTGTCCAAACTTCAGAGGATAGCAGTGTGTTTACCTCTACCGATTGCTTGCATCACATCCAGGGCGAAGGGATCTTTTTCCAAAAGTTCCAGTTTATATTCGGCCTCTGTTAACCTATTGATGAAACAATAGAATCATTTCACTCTCTGGTCATCTCCACAGCTGTATTCACAATTCTGCTGATCCATTCTGTGACCTCCAGCATAGGGGCTGTAAATCTGCTGGACAGTGGGGTGAAGGGAAACAGCCGCCTATTTCCTGGGACGACCAGCAGAATTCTGGAAGCAGCTTTGGATTTGAATAGAAACCATGAAGAATTTGGAACCAAGAAATATCTAACTGAATGATCCATCGTCTGCAGAGCACAAATCTCCGCACTGCACTCACTTCTGTCTCAAGTGCGCAGTCTCTTTTTTGACGTCACTCAGAAATCTTTCTGCCGCCCTCGCTGTAAGCTACGGGAGAAGAAACGGAAACCTTATATACGAAGCTTTCATCTCTTATCCATAGAATTAGGGGCTTACTACACAAAGCAGCCGGAGATGGACACGAAGCCACCACTCACCCAGTTATCGTGAGATTTCTTCTCATACGACGTAACCTAGAAACAAGGGAGAAACTGTAACAATGTATCCTCAAAAAATTACCAGAGACAAGCACTTACCGTACTTGTATTATACTTCAGAGCTGCATTCACAATTCTACTGATTGTGTTCTGACACACAATACACGATGCACAATACAAGATGTAACTCAGGATCAGTAATGTAATGTATGTATACAATGACTGCACCAGCAGAATCGTGAGTGCAGCTCTGCGGTATAATACAGGATGTAACTCAGGATCAGTAATGTATGTACATAGTGACTTCACCAGCAGAATAGTGAGTGTAGCTCTGGGGTATAATGCAGGATATAACTCAGGATCAGTACAGGATAGTAATGTAATGTATGTACATAGTGACTGCACCAGCAGAATAGTGAGTGCAGCTCTGGAGTATAATACAGGATGTAACTGAGGATCAGTACAGGATGAGTAATGTAATGTATGTACACAGTGCCTGCACCAGCAGAATAGTGAGGGCAGCTCTGGAGTATAATACAGGATGTAACTCAGGATCAGTAATGTAATGTATGTACACAGTGCCTGCACCAGCAGAATAGTGAGTGCAGCTCTGGGGAATAATACAGGATGTAACTCAGGATCAGTAATGTAATGTATGTACACAGTGCCTGCACCAGCAGAATAGTGAGTGCAGCTCTGGGGTATAATACAGGATGTAACTCAGGATCAGTATTTTAATGTATGTACACAGTGCCTGCCCCAGCAGAATAGTGAGTGCAGCTCTGCGGTATAATACAGGATGTAACTCAGGATCAGTAATGTAATGTATGTACACAGTGACTGCACCAGCAGAATAGTGAGTGTAGCTCTGGGGTATAATGCAGGATATAACTCAGGATCAGTACAGGATAGTAATGTAATGTATGTACATAGTGACTGCACCAGCAGAATAGTGAGTGCAGCTCTGGAGTATAATACAGGATGTAACTGAGGATCAGTACAGGATGAGTAATGTAATGTATGTACACAGTGCCTGCACCAGCAGAATAGTGAGGGCAGCTCTGGAGTATAATACAGGATGTAACTCAGGATCAGTAATGTAATGTATGTACACAGTGCCTGCACCAGCAGAATAGTGAGGGCAGCTCTGGAGTATAATACAGGATGTAACTCAGGATCAGTAATGTAATGTATGTACACAGTGCCTGCACCAGCAGAATAGTGAGGGCAGCTCTGGAGTATAATACAGGATGTAACTCAGGATCAGTAATGTAATGTATGTACACAGTGCCTGCACCAGCAGAATAGTGAGTGCAGCTCTGGGGTATAATACAGGATGCAACTCAGGATCAGTAATGTAATGCATGTACACAGTGACTGCACCAGCAGAATAGTGAGTGCAGCTCTGGAGTATAATACAGGATGTAACTCAGGATCAGTAATGTAATGCATGTACACAGTGACTGCACTAACCTGGTGTTGATAGGAGGAGACTGTTTTATCCATTTCTTCTTCCAGTTCGGAGACTCTTGTCCTAGAGGAGAGGAATTTTGTGAACGAGTAGAAATAGCAGAGAGCTCGGGGACTGACTTCAGGACTTCTCTTACTTGACAGTGACAAGTTCGCTGGTCGCCATATTCATCTTTTCGTCTGCTTTAGACAGTTTTGCCTCCTTCTGAACCCGCTCCTTCTCCTGAACAGTAAGTTTCCTAGAAAATTATGAATTATATACATATGTAAACTATTGGATTAGTGAATTATACCGTGCTGGATGCATTTTTTATGTTTTTACCACCTCGTTGCCCTGTTTGGAGAAGCCATAGCTAGAGTCTGAGCTCAGCTGATGTGTGGGGCGCAGCCGCTACCTGAGAACAGGCTGCTTCTCCCCGAGCTTCAGCACCACAGCTCACAATCTAGCAGAACATTAGACAGGGAAGGTCATTGGGTTTCTTCTTTTTATGAGAGTCAATGATGGACCCACAATTAAGAAAAATGTAAAAAGGTTTATTTTTTACCTGAAGGAGAGCTATTTTACATACATCATTGCCCTGAATACTCCAAGTGGAAGGAGACATATTCAGAGAAGCAGCATGTGAGCGATGCCGGCATGCGAGCGAGGATGGTAGGTAGCAGGGGGTTGGACCAGATGACCCAGAAGGTCCCTTCCAACTCTATCATTCTACGATGTATGCAAGCGAGGACGGTATGTGAGCGGTTTGAGTAGTTTGATTCTGTATATTGAAATTGTTACTAACTGCAAAGCCATAAAAAGCTGATATCCTACCGATGCAGCTTCTGCTCGTTCTCCTGGTACACCTCCATCATGACGCTCATTTTCTGATTTAGTTTCTCCAACTCTTCCTCCAATTGTCCCTTCTCATGTGAGAGCGACTGGCTGCTGTTCTGCAGATTCGTGATACACTCTGCACATACAAAGACAGAATTATCTATAATAAAAGGAGTCCAAGGATCCAGTGATAAAATATGTAAAGTATCACTCTACCTGCAAGCTGTTCTTTTGCCTTCATTTCATCGGAAAGATTATCACACAAATGCTTCTTCTCTGATTCCACACTTTTCAAAGACGCATTTAGCTACAAAACAAAGATGAGGATTAACATTAAAACGAAGATTCCCTCTGAAGCCAACACTAGGGGGAGCTCCGCGTACACAGAGATACATGATAATATTCTGTCTGCAGCCACCACTAGGGGGAGCTCCCTGTATACAGAGATACATGATAAGATTCTGTCTGCAGCCACCACTAGGGGGAGCTCCCTGTATACAGAGATACATGATAAGATTCTGTCTGCAGCCACCACTAGGGGGAGCTCCTTGTATACAGAGATACATGATAAGATCCTGTCTGCAGTCACCACTACGGGGAGCTCCCTGTATACAGAGATACATGATAAGATCCTGTCTGCAGCCACCACTAGGGGGAGCTCCCTGTATACAGAGATACATGATAAGATCCTGTCTGCAGCCACCAGTAGGGGGAGCTTCCTGTATACAGAGATACATGATAAGATCCTGTCTGCAGCCACCACTAGGGGGAGCTCCCTGTATACAGAGATACATGATAAGATCCTGTCTGCAGCCACCACTAGGGGGAGCTCCCTGTATAGAGAGATACATGATAAGATTCTGTCTGCAGCCACCACTAGGGGGAGCTCCTTGTATACAGAGATACATGATAAGATCCTGTCTGCAGTCACCACTACGGGGAGCTCCCTGTATACAGAGATACATGATAAGATCCTGTCTGCAACCACCAGTAGGGGGAGCTCCCTGTATACAGAGATACATGATAAGATCCTGTCTGCAACCACCAGTAGGGGGAGCTTCCTGTATACAGAGATACATGATAAGACCCTATCTGCAGCCACTACTAGGTGGAGCTCCCTGTATACAGAGGCACATACAGTCATGGCCAAAAGTATTGACACCCCTGCAATTCTGTCAGATAATACTCAGTTTCTTCCTGGAAATGATTGCAAACACAAATTCTTTGTTATTATTATCTTCATTTAATTTGTCTTAAATGAAAAAACACAAAAAGAATTGTCCTAAAGCCAAATTGGATATAAAAGTATTGGCACTGTTCGAAAAATCATGTGATGCTTCTCTAATTTGTGTAATTAACAGCACCTGTAACTTACCTGTGGCACCTAACAGGTGTTGGCAATAACTAAATCACACTTGCAGCCATTTGACATGGATTAAAGTTGACTCAACCTCTGTCCTGTGTCCTTGTGTACCACATTGAGCATGGAGAAAAGAAAGACCAAAGAACTGTCTGAGGACTTGAAAAAACAAATTGTGAGGAAGCATGAGCAATCTCAAGGCTACAAGTCCATCTCCAAAGACCTGAATGTTCCTGTGTCTACCGTGCGCAGTGTCATCAAGAAGTTTAAAGCCCATGGCACTGTGGCTAACCTCCCTAGATGTGGACGGAAAAGAAAAATTGACAAGAGATTTCAACGCAAGATTGTGCGGATGTTGGATAAAGAACCTCAACTAACATGCAAACAAGTTCAAGCTGCCCTGCAGTCCGAGGGTACAACAGTGTCAACCCGTACTATCCGTCGGCGTCTGAATGAAAAGGGACTGTATGGTAGGAGACCCAGGAAGACCCCACTTCTTACCCCGAGACATAAAAAAGCCAGGCTAGAGTTTGCCAAAACTTATCTGAAAAAGCTTAAAACGTTTTGGAAGAATGTTCTCTGGTCAGATGAGACAAAAGTAGAGCTTTTTGGGCAAAGGCATCAACATAGAGTTTACAGGAGAAAAAAGAGGCATTCAAAGAAAAGAACACGATCCCTACAGTCAAACATGGCGGAGGTTCCCTGATGTTTTGGGGTTGCTTTGCTGCCTCTGGCAGTGGACTGCTTGACCGTGTGCATGGCATTATGAAGTCTGAAGACTACCAACAAATTTTGAGGCATAATGTAGGGCCTAGTGTGAGAAAGCTGGGTCTTCCTCAGAGGACATGGGTCTTTCAGCAGGACAATGACCCAAAACACACTTCAAAAAGCACTAGAAAATGGTTTGAGAGAAAGCACTGGAGACTTCTAAGGTGGCCAGCAATGAGTCCAGACCTGAATCCCATAGAACACCTGTGGAGAGATCTAAAAATGGCAGTTTGGAGAAGGCACCCTTCAAATATCAGGGACCTGGAGCAGTTTGCCAAAGAAGAATGGTCTAAAATTCCAGCAGAGCATTGTAAGAAACTCATTGATGGTTACCGGAAGCGGTTGGTCGCAGTTATTTTGGCTAAAGGTTGTGCAACCAATTATTAGGCTGAAGGTGCCAATACTTTTGTCTGGCCCATTTTTGGAGTTTTGTGTGAAATGATCAATGTTTTGCTTTTTGCTTCTTGCTTCATTCTCCTTTGTGTTTTTTCATTTAAGACAAATTAAATGAGGATAATAATACCAAAGAATTTGTGTTTGCAATCATTTTCAGGAAGAAAATGAGTATTATCTGACAGAATTGCAGGGGTGTCAATATTTTTGGCCAAGACTGTATATGATCCTGTCTGCAGCCACCACTAGGGGGAGCTCCCTATATACAGATACAAGATGACCACGTAGACCACCTACCATGGCAGCATAAATCAGCTTCTTAATTCTTTGTTTCTGGGGGTCCCCTGAAATTAAAAGAAATTAAAAAGTAATGAAAATATTTTCCAAGCTATAATGAGTAGACGGCAGTGATTACTTGCCGGACATTACCCAGGGGTTCGCCGTTTTCAAAATTCCACTTAATACTGGAGAGAATGTCGTCCTCTTCCTCATCATTGACTTCGTCCACCTCTGAGCTCCAGTTTTTCAGCGACAGCAAATTTTCAATTAATGACTAAAAAATAATACAGGAAAGAAATATATCTTGGTACCGTGTTAGCCAGCAGATAGAAAAATAATTTATTACCATCTTTTCAGTTAGCCATTAAAAAGGTATCAACCACTGAGGACTCTCAATTCTAAATATTTTTCTAAAAAATAATAAGCATTTGCTATATGGTCAGTGGGTGTGGGGCAGGTGATCACTGTTACTGCGTTCATCACCGGCTTCCTCCCCGCGTTCATCACCGCATTCTCTGCTCACCTTCAACCGGCTCTGCTTGCTGCTCAGATCTTCCTGCATGACTCCCACCGACGAGCTGAGGATTCTAGAATTCTCAGACAGCTCGCTGAATCTTTCCTCCCAGCCCTCGGCCTCCTTAGAAAGCTGTAAAGCAAAAAGAATCATAATGTCACAAGGAACACAAGTATTCACTATAACGGAAGGGGGACAGGTCTCTTTAATAAGGCGTTTGCTATTAAAGGGGTTGTCAGGTCACAAGGTACAGACGAATGATCTTCTGATCTGACAACCTCTTTAGCCTTAGCCCCTTTGTGCCATAGCATTTTTTATTTGTACACTTTTCATTTTCCCTTTATGTATGTCCATAAATGCTGTCATATGGTGGCTAGTATTTTGCATGAATAATAATTATTTGTTTTGTTATTTTGGGTTGAAAAATAGAAAAAAATAAAAGTACGGCGTAGAATGCAAAAAAAAACAAAAAACAAAAATCAACCACAGAAATTTTGTTTTTCATCTTTTGCTTTTATTAAGTTCACTGTATTGTAACCTGGACATGAGAACTTTATTCTTGGGGTCAAAACAATTACAAAGAAACCAAATCTAGATTGTTTTTTTTGTTTTTTTTAACTTTTTTAGAAAATCCCAGGGGTTAGTAGAACTGATTATTTGCTTCCATTTGAAATTGTCTTTATTGTTTCTTTTCCATCATAAATAAGATGACATTGTATCATTTGGAAAGGGACCGACCTGCTTGATGCTCTCCTGCAGGTGAGACTTCTCCTCCGCTGCATCCTGAAGAGATGACTCCAGGCGGCCGGTGTTAACTTCAAACACTTTCTGGGTCGTGCGAGTCTGCGGAATAAGCAGAGGTCATGTGAAGGGCGGAGGTCATGTGAGTACGAAGGTCACCTGAGCGCAGTGGCCGCCTGAGTGCAGAGGTTGTCTGAGTGAGGTCATGCGAGTACGGAGATCACCAGAGCACAGTGGCCGCCTGAGCGCAGAGGCCGCCTGAGTGAGGTCATGCGAGTGCGGAGGTCATGCGAGTATGGATGTCATCAGAGCGCAGTGGCCGCCTGAGTGCAGAGATTTCCTGAGTGAGGAGGTCATACGAGTGCGGAGATCACCAGAGCGCAGAGGTCATGCTAGTCTGGAGGCCGCCTGAGTGAGGTCATGCGAGTGCAGAGGTCATGCGAGTACGGAGGTCACCAGAGCGCAATGGCCACCAGAGCGCAGAGGTCGCCTGAGTGAGGAGGTCATGCGAGTGCGGAGGTCATGTGAGTGCGGAGGTCACCAGAGTGCAGTGGCTGCCTGAGCGCAGAGGTCGTGCTAGTCTGGAAGCCGCCTGAGTGAGGTCATGCGAGTGCGGAGGTCATGCGAGTACGGAGGTCGCCAGAGCGCAGTGGCCGCCTGAGCGCAGAGGCTGCCTGAGTGAGGTCATGCGAGTACGGATGTCATCAGAGCGCAGTGGCCGCCTGAGCGCAGAGGTTGTCTGAGTGAGGAGGTCATGCGAGTGCGGAGGTCACTAGAGCACAGTGGCCGCCTGAGCATAGAGGTCGCCTGAGTGAGGAGGTTATGAGAGTGCGGAGGCCGCCTGAGCACAGAGGTCCTATTTACTGCCGTTCATAGAGCGATCTCTCTAAATAAGGCAATTCCTTACATAAGTGCGTCCCAAGAACCGCTCTCCCAGACTCACCGGCCCACGCTGAAATCACTTACCTCCTCCTTCTGAGATGTTTCCTTCTTAAAATTTTCCTCCAGAGATTTTATTTTCTTATTTAGATCTTCAAGCTGTAGAGACATTTACAGTAATGGCAACTAGCATCCTACCAATGCCGAGACCCATATCCTCCCCATCAGACATATCCCCTGGCCCCATTGTTTCTCCTCCCACATACTGTATATTACAGTAGTGCTCAGTCCGGACCCTCGTTACTTCTCCTCCTACATGCAACCACACGGTCCAGCCCGGCCCCCTGCTGCTTCTTCTCCCATATATATTACAGTTTTGTCCATCCCGGACCCTCGCTACTTCCTCTCCCATATATATTTCAGTATTGTCCAGCCCGGACCCCCGCTGCGTCTTCTCCCATATATATTACAGTATTGTCCAGCCCAGACTCCAATTGCTTCTTCTCCCATATATATTACAGTATTGTCCAGCCCAGACCCTCGCTGCGTCTTCTCCCATATATATTACAGTATTGGCCAGCCCGGACTCCCATTGCTTCTTCTCCCATATATATTACAGTGTTGTCCAGCTCGGACCGCCGCTACTGCTTCTCCCATATATATTACAGTATTGTCCAGCCCGGACTCCCACTGCTTCTTCTCCAATATATATTACAGTATTGTCCAGCCCAGACTCCCATTGCTTCTTCTCCTATATATATTACACTATTGTCCAGCCCGGACTCCCATTGCTTCTTCTCCCATATACATTACAGTATTGTCCAGCCTGGACCCCCGTTGCTTCTTCTTGCATACATATTACAGTATTGTCCAGCCTGGACCCCCGCTGCTTCTTCTTCCATATATATTACAGTATTGTCCAGCCTGGACCCCCGCTGCTTCTTCTTCCATATATATTACAGTATTGTCCAGCCTGGACTCCCATTGCTTCTTCTTCCATACATATTACAGTACTGTCCAGCCTGGACCCTCGCTGCTTCTTCTCGCATACATTTTACAGTGTTGTCCAGCCCGGACTCCCATTGCTTCTCCCATATATATTACAGTATTGTCCAGCCTGGACCCCCGCTGCTTCTTCTCGCATACATATTACAGTGTTGTCCAGTCCGGACCCCCGCTGCTTCTTCTCGCATACATATTACAGTGTTGTCCAGCCCGGACCCCCCTGCTTCTTCTCCAATATATATTACAGTATTGTACAGCCCGGACCCCCGCTGCGTCTTCTCCCATATATATTACAGTGTTGTCCAACCTGGACCCTCGCTGCTTCCTCTCACATATATATTACAGTATTGGCCAGCCCGGACTCCCATTGCTTCTTCTCGCATACATATTACAGTACTGTCTAGCCCGGACCCTCGCTGCTTCTTCTCGCATATATATTACAGTGTTGTCCAGCCTGGACCCCCGCTGCATCTTCTCCCATATATATTACAGTATTGGCCAGCCCCGACTCCCATTGCTTCTTCTCCCTTATATATTACAGTATTGTCCAGCCCGGACCCCCGCTGCTTCTTCTCGCATACATATTACAGTGTTGTCCAGCCCGGACCCTCGCTGCTTCTTCTCCCATATATATTACAGTATTGTCCAGTTCGGACGCCCACTGCTTCTTCTCCCATATATATTACAGTACTGTCCAGCCCCGACTCCCATTGCTTCTTCTCCCTTATATATTACAGTATTGTCCAGCCCGGACCCCCGCTGCTTCTTCTCGCATACATATTACAGTATTGTCCAGCCCGGACCCTCGCTGCTTCTTCTCCCATATATATTACAGTATTGTCCAGCCCGGACTCCCATTGCTTCTCCAATATATGTTACAGTACTGTCCAGCCCGGACCCCCGCTGCTTCTTCTCCAATATATATTACAGTACTGTCCAGCCCAGACCCCCGCTGCTTCTTCTCCAATATATATTACAGTATTGTCAAGCCCGGACTCCCATTGCTTCTTCTCCCATATATATTACAGTACAGTCCAGCCCGGACCCCCCCTGCTTCTTCTCCAATATATATTACAGTATTGTCCAGCCCGGACTCCCATTGCTTCTTCTCCCATATATATTACAGTGCTGTCCAACCTGGACCCCCGCTGCTTCTTCTCCAATATATATTACAGTACTGTCCAGCTCGGACCCTCGCTGCTTCCTCTCCCATATATATTACAGTATTGTCCAGCCCGGACCCTCGCTGCTTCTTCTCGCATACATATCACAGTGTTGTCCAGCCCAGACCCTTGCTGCGTCTTCTCCCATATATATTACAGTGTTGTCCAACCTGGACCCCCGCTGCTTCTTCTCCAATATATATTACAGTACTGTTCAGCTTGGACCCTCGCTGCTTCCTCTCTCATATATATTACAGTATTGTCCAGCCCGGACCCTCGCTGCTTCTTCTCGCATACATATCACAGTGTTGTCCAGCCCAGACTATTGCTGCATCTTCTCCCATATATATTACAGTATTGTCCAGCCCGGACCCCCGCTGCTTCTTCTCGCATACATATTACAGTGTTGTCCAGCCCGGACTTCCATTGCTTCTTCTCCCATATATATTACAGTATTGTCCAGCCCGGACCCCCGCTGCTTCTTCTCACATACATATTACAGTTTTGTCCAGCCCGGACTTCCATTGTTTCTTCTCCCATATATATTACAGTATTGTCCAGCCCGGACCCCCGCTGCTTCTTCTCGCATACATATTACAGTGTTGTCCAGCCCGGACTTCCATTGCTTCTTCTCCCATATATATTACAGTATTGTCCAGCCCGGACCCTCGCTGCTTCTTCTCGCATACATATTACAGTGTTGTCCAGCCCGGACCCCCGCTGCTTCTTCTCCCATATATTACACTATTGTCCAGCCCGGACCCCCGCTACTTCTTCTCCCATATATATTACAGTATTGTCCAGCCCAGACCCTCGCTGCTTCTTCTCCCATATATATTACAGTACTGTCCAGCCCGGACCCTCGCTGCTTCTTCTCCCATATATATTACAGTACTGTCCAGCCCAGACCCCCGCTGCTTCTTCTCCAATATATATTACAGTACTGTCCAGCCCGGACCCTCGCTGCTTCCTCTCCCATATATATTACAGTATTTTCCAGCCCGGACCCTCGCTGTTTCTTCTCCCATATATATTACAGTATTGTCCAGCCCGGACTCCCATTGCTTCTTCTCGCATACATATTACAGTGTTGTCCAGCCCGGACCCCCGCTGCTTCTTCTCCCATATATTACACTATTGTCCAGTCCGGACGCCCGCTGCTTCTTCTCCCATATATTACACTATTGTCCAGCCCGGACCCCGCTGCTTCTTCTCCCATATATATTACAGTATTGTCCAGCCCAGACCCTCGCTGCTTCTTCTCCCATATATATTACAGTACTGTCCAGCCCGGACCCTCGCTGCTTCTTCTCCCATATATATTACAGTACTGTCCAGCCCAGACCCCCGCTGCTTCTTCTTCAATATATATTACAGTACTGTCCAGCCCGGACCCTCGCTGCTTCCTCTCCCATATATATTACAGTATTTTCCAGCCCGGACCCTCGCTGCTTCTTCTCCCATATATATTACAGTATCGTCGAGCCCAGACCCTCGCTGCTTCTTCTCCCATATATATTACAGTATTGTCAAGCCCGGACTCCCATTGCTTCTTCTCCCATATATATTACAGTACAGTCCAGCCCGGACCCCCGCTGCTTCTTCTCCAATATATATTACAGTATTGTCAAGCCCGGACTCCCATTGCTTCTTCTCCCATATATATTACAGTACAGTCCAGCCCGGACCCCCCCTGCTTCTTCTCCAATATATATTACAGTATTGTCCAGCCCGGACTCCCATTGCGTCTTCTCCCATATATATTACAGTATTGTCCAGCCCGGACCCTCGCTGCTTCTTCTCGCATACATATCACAGTGTTGTCCAGCCCAGACCCTTGCTGCGTCTTCTCCCATATATATTACAGTGTTGTCCAACCTGGACCCCCGCTGCTTCTTCTCCAATATATATTACAGTACTGTTCAGCTTGGACCCTCGCTGCTTCCTCTCTCATATATATTACAGTATTGTCCAGCCCGGACCCTCGCTGCTTCTTCTCGCATACATATCACAGTGTTGTCCAGCCCAGACTATTGCTGCATCTTCTCCCATATATATTACAGTATTGGCCAGCCCGGACTCCCATTGCTTCTTCTCCCATATATATTACAGTATTGTCCAGCCCGGACCCCCGCTGCTTCTTCTCGCATACATATTACAGTGTTGTCCAGCCCGGACTTCCATTGCTTCTTCTCCCATATATATTACAGTATTGTCCAGCCCGGACCCCCGCTGCTTCTTCTCACATACATATTACAGTTTTGTCCAGCCCGGACTTCCATTGTTTCTTCTCCCATATATATTACAGTATTGTCCAGCCCGGACCCCCGCTGCTTCTTCTCGCATACATATTACAGTGTTGTCCAGCCCGGACTTCCATTGCTTCTTCTCCCATATATATTACAGTATTGTCCAGCCCGGACCCTCGCTGCTTCTTCTCGCATACATATTACAGTGTTGTCCAGCCCGGACCCCCGCTGCTTCTTCTCCCATATATTACACTATTGTCCAGTCCGGACGCCCGCTGCTTCTTCTCCCATATATTACACTATTGTCCAGCCCGGACCCCCGCTACTTCTTCTCCCATATATATTACAGTATTGTCCAGCCCAGACCCTCGCTGCTTCTTCTCCCATATATATTACAGTACTGTCCAGCCCGGACCCTCGCTGCTTCTTCTCCCATATATATTACAGTACTGTCCAGCCCAGACCCCCGCTGCTTCTTCTCCAATATATATTACAGTACTGTCCAGCCCGGACCCTCGCTGCTTCCTCTCCCATATATATTACAGTATTTTCCAGCCCGGACCCTCGCTGTTTCTTCTCCCATATATATTACAGTATTGTCCAGCCCGGACTCCCATTGCTTCTTCTCGCATACATATTACAGTGTTGTCCAGCCCGGACCCCCGCTGCTTCTTCTCCCATATATTACACTATTGTCCAGTCCGGACGCCCGCTGCTTCTTCTCCCATATATTACACTATTGTCCAGCCCGGACCCCCGCTGCTTCTTCTCCCATATATATTACAGTATTGTCCAGCCCAGACCCTCGCTGCTTCTTCTCCCATATATATTACAGTACTGTCCAGCCCGGACCCTCGCTGCTTCTTCTCCCATATATATTACAGTACTGTCCAGCCCAGACCCCCGCTGCTTCTTCTTCAATATATATTACAGTACTGTCCAGCCCGGACCCTCGCTGCTTCCTCTCCCATATATATTACAGTATTTTCCAGCCCGGACCCTCGCTGCTTCTTCTCCCATATATATTACAGTATCGTCGAGCCCAGACCCTCGCTGCTTCTTCTCCCATATATATTACAGTATTGTCCAGCCCGGACTCCCATTGCTTCTTCTCCAATATATGTTACAGTACTGTCCAGCCCGGACCCCCGCTGCTTCTTCTCCAATATATATTACAGTACTGTCCAGCCCAGACCCCCGCTGCTTCTTCTCCAATATATATTACAGTATTGTCAAGCCCGGACTCCCATTGCTTCTTCTCCCATATATATTACAGTACAGTCCAGCCCGGACCCCCGCTGCTTCTTCTCCAATATATATTACAGTATTGTCAAGCCCGGACTCCCATTGCTTCTTCTCCCATATATATTACAGTACAGTCCAGCCCGGACCCCCCCTGCTTCTTCTCCAATATATATTACAGTATTGTCCAGCCCGGACTCCCATTGCTTCTTCTCCCATATATATTACAGTGCTGTCCAACCTGGACCCCCGCTGCTTCTTCTCCAATATATATTACAGTACTGTCCAGCTCGGACCCTCGCTGCTTCCTCTCCCATATATATTACAGTATTGTCCAGCCCGGACCCTCGCTGCTTCTTCTCGCATACATATCACAGTGTTGTCCAGCCCAGACCCTTGCTGCGTCTTCTCCCATATATATTACAGTGTTGTCCAACCTGGACCCCCGCTGCTTCTTCTCCAATATATATTACAGTACTGTTCAGCTTGGACCCTCGCTGCTTCCTCTCTCATATATATTACAGTATTGTCCAGCCCGGACCCTCGCTGCTTCTTCTCGCATACATATCACAGTGTTGTCCAGCCCAGACCATTGCTGCATCTTCTCCCATATATATTACAGTATTGGCCAGCCCGGACTCCCATTGCTTCTTCTCCCATATATATTACAGTATTGTCGAGCCCAGACCCTCGCTGCTTCTTCTCCCATATATATTACAGTATTGTCCAGCCCGGACTCCCATTGCTTCTTCTCCAATATATGTTACAGTACTGTCCAGCCCGGACCCCCGCTGCTTCTTCTCCAATATATATTACAGTACTGTCCAGCCCAGACTCCCATTGCTTCTTCTCCAATATATATTACAGTATTGTCCAGCCCGGACTCCCATTGCTTCCTCTCCCATATATATTACAGTGTTGTCCAGCCTGGACCCCCGCTGCTTCTTTTCCAATATATATTACAGTACTGTCCAGCTCGGACCCTCGCTGCTTCCTCTCCCATATATATTACAGTACTGTCCCGCCCAGACCCTCGCTGCTTCTTCTCCCATATATATTACAGTATTGTCCAGCCGGGACCCTCACTGCTTCTTCTCCCATATATATTACAGTATTGTCCAGCCCGGACTCCCACTGTTTCTTCTCCAATATATATTACAGTACTGTCCAGCCCGGACCCCCCATTGCTTCTCCTCCCATACGTTACCGTACTGACCCATATCCTCCCCATCAGACATATCCCCTGGCCCCATTGTTTCTCCTCCCACATACTGTATATTACAGTAGTGCTCAGTCCGGACCCTCGTTACTTCTCCTCCTACATGCAACCACACGGTCCAGCCCGGCCCCCTGCTGCTTCTTCTCCCATATATATTACAGTTTTGTCCATCCCGGACCCTCGCTACTTCCTCTCCCATATATATTTCAGTATTGTCCAGCCCGGACCCCCGCTGCGTCTTCTCCCATATATATTACAGTATTGTCCAGCCCAGACTCCAATTGCTTCTTCTCCCATATATATTACAGTATTGTCCAGCCCGGACTCCCATTGCTTCTTCTCCCATATATATTACAGTGCTGTCCAACCTGGACCCCCGCTGCTTCTTCTCCAATATATATTACAGTACTGTCCAGCTCGGACCCTCGCTGCTTCCTCTCCCATATATATTACAGTATTGTCGAGCCCAGACCCTCGCTGCTTCTTCTCCCATATATATTACAGTATTGTCCAGCCCGGACTCCCATTGCTTCTTCTCCAATATATGTTACAGTACTGTCCAGCCCGGACCCCCGCTGCTTCTTCTCCAATATATATTACAGTACTGTCCAGCCCAGACTCCCATTGCTTCTTCTCCAATATATATTACAGTATTGTCCAGCCCGGACTCCCATTGCTTCCTCTCCCATATATATTACAGTGTTGTCCAGCCTGGACCCCCGCTGCTTCTTTTCCAATATATATTACAGTACTGTCCAGCTCGGACCCTCGCTGCTTCCTCTCCCATATATATTACAGTACTGTCCCGCCCAGACCCTCGCTGCTTCTTCTCCCATATACATTACAGTATTGTCCAGCCGGGACCCTCACTGCTTCTTCTCCCATATATATTACAGTATTGTCCAGCCCGGACTCCCACTGTTTCTTCTCCAATATATATTACAGTACTGTCCAGCCCGGACCCCCCATTGCTTCTCCTCCCATACGTTACCGTACTGTCCAGTTCGGAGCCCCGCTGCTTCTCTTCCTCCAGCTCCCGCTCCAGTTTGACCATGTTCTCTTCCAGTTCCTTTTTAGATGCCTGTAGAGATTTCTGCAGAGTCTAAAATAAGCATTAAATGGTTATGTGTAAGGTAATAAAAGACTAGCAGGAGGAATATTTTGTCCTCCAGGTGGGGGGTGACCTATCTATTATACATGCATAACTGCACACCCTGTGGTCTATGCAAACATACAACTCAAAAGGAAATGATGGTGTGCAATCTACTATTCCATGTTATCAGCCAACATAATGAATGACAGATGAGAAACCACTGGTCACCTCCTCATGTGACTGATATTGTAGCTCCGGTCACACACTGCTGAGTGTACAGGGGTCGTCCCATAATTACCATGTCTGCTTTGTCCACAGAATAGATGATACACATGTAATTGAGGATGCCCCCCCATGGGATCACCCCCATCCATCTGTTGCACTTCTCTCCACTCACCTTCTGCTCGGAGATCTCGCTCAGTAATTTCTGGTGACCCGACTCTTGTAATGTCCACTGGACCTCTTCATACTTTGAGAAGAAGGTTAAAAAAAGTGACTTTATCAGCAGAATGTTGCCCACATCTCCTGCCCCCTGAGCCGGCAGCCACCCGAAGAGACCACCATACCTGCTTCTGTACGATGCAGAGTTTCTCCAGGACTTCCCTTTTACTGCTTAAAGCTTCTGCGACTTGATTCCCGAGTCTATATTCCCGACCTGCAGATGAGAAGATGAAGTGATGGACAGCAGGGAATTGAGCGAGCGGGAAGATGATCCGGGGCCTCTCCGCTCTGCCACCTGCCTGGCACTGTGCACCCGTCTGTATGGTAATTGATGGGACAGGTTACAGATGAACACGTCTCCCCTAAGAGAAGTGGACAGACCCTTTGGACTGCTGCATCAGGACAAATGAGGCGCTGCTGACATGGCATCAATGGCTGAACAGCACGTCCTCTGCTCCTGTCCTATCAGCACAACATGAGCACCACCTCTCGTCTCCCGCAGAAGAAGAAGCAGCTGACAACCCCTTTAAGGACTTTTTAGAAAGTTCTGCATCACAGTTAATCTTTAAAAGTTTAAATAAAGGAATAATTACCGGGGCGGCCTCGGTTGGTCCAGACACTTACCGGCATAAAATCTGCTCTTAATCTATAAAAAAATATAAGAGAGAAACAGTCACAAATCAGCAATCATCCATATTATGTATGAGGTTAGGAAAGCCTGGCTCTCTAGCGCCACCCTGAACCACAGGCGGCGTGTGGCACTGCAGCTCAGCCCTATTTTGACTTGAATGGAGCTGCGATACAATAGAGGATGAAGTGTGAGGCTGTTTTTGGAAAGCAGTCGTGTTTTGTAGATCCCAAAACTCAGTCACGCATGTGCAATCCACTAGGGAAGACGGCACTCTGTGCAAGGTGTTGGGAAACCAAGCAGCTTTGTCATTTACCTCTTCTCCAAAATGGAGGGACTAATCATTCCATAGCTGTACAGCTTGTTGTCTAGGTACTGGCCACTGCTGCATTTGATCAGATGTGGCCAGTGTCCTGGGCAACAAGCGCACATCTGCAATCGTTGCACTGACGTAGGTCAGATGGTTACATGCATCAGCAGCTCTGCCGTGTGCTCCTCCGATGCTGCAGAGGCTAAGCTCCTCCGCTAGCAGCAGGACAGAAGGCACCGTACGGGGCACAGCACTGGGCATGGGGGCAAAGCACGAGGCATGGGGGCACAGTACAGAGCATGGGGGCAAAGCACAGGGCAGAGGGGCACAGTACGGGGCATGAGGGCACAGTACGGGGCATGGGGGCAAAGCACGGGGCACAGTACGGGGCATGGGGGCACCGCACAGGGCACAGTAACGGGGCAGGCAGTCTGAGCTGTCAACCTTCAGAAGTGCACTGTCCCCTGACATGCATAAAGCAGAGGCCAAGGAGTGGTGGCCTCCCAAAGATCAATCAGATGAACAACCCTTTAATGATGGTCGAATCTCTGTGACTCCTACCAATCCTTAGAATGAAGGGGCCTGTAGTATTTCATCCCTTATCTGGATACCCATGCAACCAAATGCTATTGGCCAAATTTGGTTGAACATCGCACGAGGACGGACACAGTGCTAAGTCATTAATTCTCAGGATCAGTGATGTCCCCAGAGGTCGGACCCCCAGTGATGATTAAGGGTATGTGCACACTTTGCGGATTCATGTGTGGATTTACCGCAGTTTTTGTGCGGATTTCACCTGTGGTTTTACACCTGCGGATTCTAGTTATGGAACAGGTGTAAATCGCTGAGGAATCCACACAAAGAATTGACATGCTACAGAAAATAAACCGCAGCGTTTCCGCGCGGTATTTTCCACCGCATGTGCACTGTGGATTTGATTTTACATAGGTTTACATGGTACTGTACAATGCATGGAAAACTTTTGCAAATCCGCAGTGGCCAAATCCAAATGGTGTGCACATAGCCCAAAGGGTTTCGCCAATCAATAGAAGAAATAATTTATTGAAGGGACTTAAATATTGATGGAGGGACGACCTCAGGGACCCCCCTGGATCCCACGTGATGAAATGTCTCGTCACAATTGTGGGTCATCACTTTATCCCTCTGTGAGACTCGGACATCTCCTGCAGGGCCATTGATAATGAATGGAGCGACTGGACCCCCGCACACTCTGCATGTCGTCACATGGAGGAGGACAACTTTGAGGGGACAAACCCTTTAGGTGATGCCCAATCCCCATGATGGTAATACCCCTTTAAGGAGGCTTTTTTTTTTTTAGAACCGTTAGATCCCCAGATGATGAAGCAAGTGGCGTATATCTGGGATCCTGAAGCTGCCGGATTATACAGTAATTCCCGGGATGTTTCACCCTCTGGTCCGATTATCCCCAGGAGGAATGTATAATCCGGGCCTCGACTTACACATCGCAGCGTTCTGCACGTAAACACCAAGACGGAAACAAATCCGAAGATCGCGGTGAAGATCACCACATCCCAGGGACAGCCGAAGAAATCTACGCCGGGTTGGAGGTCGTCCGGTAACAGGGACGCAACCTGCGAGGAAAAAGAACAGACTGTAACAAAACCTCAGCTGTGAGAAGTGTAAGGACAGGTGGCCTGTGGTCGGGAGTGGGTGTTACAGTGTCAGTGTGTGCAAAACTCCACGAGCTAAACACATTCTGCAGAGCTGATCTCTCCTTTGTTACAGTGTATCGGCGCAGGGAAAAAGTGTCAGTCTTATTTCTAGAGCCCAGAGGCGGATTATCTGGATTGGATACAATTGTACCAAACCCTCAGCTGTCTGCACATTAAGAGTCATCAGCTGACAGCAGAGATCCTGAAATGATGCAGATCAGAAAGAAGACGGATCTGCAGCTCTGTGACAAGCAGTCATTACACAAGACCATGTGGGGGAGGGGAAGTAACAATGGGGAAGGGAGGTTACAGTGTGGGGGGGGAAGAGACGTTAGAGTGGGGGGAAGTGGGGTAAGGGAAGTTACAATTGGGGGAAGGAACTTTACAGTGGGTGTTGGGTGGAAAGGAAATTACAATGGGGAAGGGATGCTACAGTAGGGGGAGGGATGTTACAATGGGGGATGGTGGGGAAAGGGACTTACAGTGGGGGGAGAAGTGGGTGAAGGGACATTACAGTGGGGGGGATGTTACAGTAAGGGGTGATGGAAGGGACGTGTGTGTGTGCGTGCGTGCGTGCGTGCGCGCGCGTGTGTGTGGTCATCAACCAGATCGCTGTCGCTGCCATGAGAAATCTGGCAAACCCCGACCACGCTGGTATCAATACAGCACTATCATGTGACCCGCGGCGTGCCCGATTATCGGATAGTCTGCATTATTTGTCTGTAGGTTATTAATTGCTGTGACAAAAACTTCTGCAACTTTCTAACAAACTTTGTTATAAATAAAAACCATAAATTAAAAAAAAAAAAAAAAAACAACATCACACAGATTTTACTTTCTGCTTTAAAGACAGATGCAAATACCCAACATGTATGACCTCTGCTTGCTGTCAACGAATGAACACAAGACTCCTAATACAACAGCTGGGGGTTCGTTACTATTGTATCCAGGTTGATACAAGTCTGAGTGGACTGATACATAGTAACTAAGTCAGGACAAGTGATTTGCGCAGGCGCCGTATAGAAGGGAGCCTGTACTGTCACTGCCGTACTATTGGAGTGCACGGCCGCCTGTCAGCCTCGGTCAGGTGTGAATGTGGTCCGGGACTCACCCGCTGCACCGCCTCCGCCATCCCCGCTCATATAACGCGCAGCACCCGCATCCGCAGCCCTCAGTCACCGGCTGGACGGTACCATCTACACAGGGAGTGGGACGGAGTGCGCTCCACTGATTACACCACCAGCCGCCTAACCAGGAGCTGTACCTACATCCGTATACTCCTACCAGCCCGGCACTGATGTATCCACATAGTCTCCTGAGAGAATCTGCAGAATTTACGCGAAAATCTCCCCCTCATCTTCATTTTGGTTTAGCCCAACCTAGCGTCACAGGAATAGGAAGGAGCATAGCTGGACGTGTCCCTGGAGGGGGCGGGGCAGGTGAGGCCGCGGCGGCCATTTTGACTGGCAGCTTCAAAAAATTAAAGGGCCAGTCCATGTAAAAAGTGCCAGGAATGTCATCAGGGACAAAGGATAAAGATACAATAAGGTAAAAAATCAATATATGACTGTAAATTATCACTTTGTGAATGGAAAACAAATGTAATCCAGGATCATTGAATAAAAGCAGAATTAAGGAAATGAACAATAAATGACTGTAAATGATCATTTTTACATCGCATGTTTGACACTCTGGTTATTGGTCTAGTGGTACTGAAACCTCCCCCATCCCCCCCAGTCATCGCCATCATGGTCCTCCCGCGCCGTGACCTCATAAATCGTCAGGTCGTCAATTACAAGATATTCGATGACTCAGTATTTCGATGTACAGTGCGAGCAAGCAGGGACTAAAAAAATATTGAAGAAAAGTCTAGAAGTTTTTTTACCCAAATTAATACATAAAAAAATATAAAATCTGGTATCACCGCCAAAATATAAAATTAATTAACCCATACAGTAAGATTAAGAAAAAAAAAAAATCTGGAAGTGCAGTTTCTCAGTTTGAGCCCCCTTCCCCCCCCCCCCCCCCCCCAAAAAAAAAATGCAATAAAAACCTTGCGTATCAGTAAAACCATCAACTTGCCGTGCCAAGCACAAGATCGCATATGGCAACGGGGGCAGAAGAAAAGATTAAAAAAAAGCTCTAGTTCTGGGAAGAAGAGGAAAAAACGATAATACAAAAAAAAAAGGAAAATGGCCACTGAAGCAAGGGGTTAAGAAACGTAGAATCTGGTCTGCTCAGTATTGAGCACTGCTGCCTGCCGTACTGGTTACCAGTAAGCCCCAGTCCTCTTGCCAGTCGCATTCCATTTAATGCGTAATATTACTGCATGTCTGCAGAATTTGCCATTTCTATATTAATATATTGATAAACTGCTCAAGTCGTCAGTCCCCTATGGAGTAAGCGATCAGCGTCAGTCTGCAGCAGGAAAGCCTTCTGGAATATGGCTCTTTAGGGAATTGCTATCTATGCAATTTCCCTCCCAAAAAAACAGAATTAGGGCTCATACCCATATGTGAGGAAAAAACGGTCTAATTGAGTACAATGCAATTTTTAAACACAACATCCGTGTGACGTGTATGACATCCGTGTGCAATGCGATTTTAACATGAGCTTTTACATACAGCAGTTCTCTGTCATTTACACATCGTTTCAAAGCGAAATATTCGTCAAAACACACAAACATATATATATATATATATATATATATATACAGTTAGGTCCATATATATTTGGACAGAGACAACATTTTTCTAATTTTGGTTATAGACATTACCACAATGAATTTTAAACAAAACATTTCAGATGCAGTTGAAGTTCAGACTATCACCTTTCATTTGAGGGTATCCACATTAAAATTGGATGAAGGGTTTAGGAGTTTCAGCTCCTTAACATGTGCCACCCTGTTTTTAAAGGGACCAAAAGTAATTGGTCAGATTAAATAATTTTAAATAAAATGTTCATTTTTAGTACTTCGTTGAAAACCCTTTGTTGGCAATGACTGCCTGAAGTCTTGAACTCATGGACATCGCCAGACGCTGTGTTTCCTCCTTTTTGATGCTCTGCCCGGCCTTCACTGCGGTGGTTTTCAGTTGCTGTTTGTTTGTGGGTCTTTCTGTCTGAAGTTTAGTCTTTAACAAGTGAAATGCATGCTCAATTGGGTTTAGATCAGGTGACTGACTTGGCCAATCAAGAATATTCCACTTCTTTGCTTTAATAAACTCCTGGGTTGCTTTGGCTTTATGTTTTGGGTCATTGTCCATCTGTAGTATGAAATGACGACCAATCAGTTTGCTGCATTTGGCTGGATCTGAGCACTCAGTATGTCTCTGAATACCTCAGAATTCATTCGGCTGCTTCTGTCCTGTGTCACATCATCAATAAACACTAGTGACCCAGTGCCACTGGCAGCCATGCATGCCCAAGCCATCACACTGCCTCCGCCGTGTTTTACAGATGATGGGGTATGCTATGGATCATGAGCTGTACCACGCCTTCACCATACTTTTCTCTTTCCATCATTCTGGTAGAGGTTGATCTTGGTTTCATCTGTACAAAGAATGTTCTTCCAGAACTGTGCTGGCTTTTTTAGATGTTTTTTAGCAAAGTCCAGTCTAGCCTTCTTATTCTTGATTTTTATGAGTGGCTTGCACCGTGCAGTGAACCCTCTGTATTTACTTTCATGCAGTCTTCTCTTTATGGTAGATATGGATATTGATACGCCGACCTCCTGGAGAGTGTTGTTCACTTGGTTGGATGTTGTGAAGGGGTTTCTCTTCACCATGGAGATTATTCTGCAATCATCCACCACTGTTGTCTTCCGTGGGCACCCAGGTCTTTTTGCATTGATGAGTTCACCAGTGCTTTTTTTCTTTCTCAGGATGTACCAAACTGTAGATTTTGCCACTCCTAATATTGTAGCAATTTCTCGGATGGGTTTTTTCTGTTTTCGCAGCTTAAGGATGGCTTGTTTCACCTGCATGGAGAACTCCTTTGACCGCATGTTTACTTCACAGCAAAACCTTCCAAATGCAAGCACCACACCTCAATTCAACTCCAGGCCTTTTATCTGCTTAATTGCGAATGACATAACAAAGGGATCGCCCACACCTCTCCATGAAATAGCCTTGGAGTCAATTGTCCAATTACTTTTGGTCCCTTTAAAAACAGGGTGGCACATGTTAAGGAGCTGAAACTCCTAAACCCTTCATCCAATTTTCATGTGGATACCCTCAAATGAAGGATGAAAGTCTGAACTTCAACTGAATCTGAATTCTTTTGTTTAAAATTCATTGTGGTAATGTCTATAACCAAAATTAGAAAAATGTTGTCTCTGTCCAAATATATATGGACTTAACTGTATGTATATAGTAGCCACATAGTATATAGCACAGGCCACGTAGTATATAGGAGCCATGTAGTATATAGCAGACAAATACTACGTGGCCTGTGCTATATACTATGTGGCTGCAATATACATACATATTGTAGAATACTCGATGCGTTAATACAGGGCACGCAATATATAACAGTGGCCACTCAGTATATGACACAGCCACGTACTATATAACAGCCCACGCAGTATATAGCAGCCACGCAGTATATAACACTGGCCACGTAATATATAGCACAGCTGAGTTGTTTTGTTTAAAATTCATTGTGGTAATGTCTATAACCAAAATTAGAAAAATGTTGTCTCTGTCCAAATATATATGGACCTAACTGTATTTATATATATATATATATATATATATATATATATATATATATATTAGATAGATGATAGATTAAAAGCCAGCAAATGACCTGCCGCGTACAGTATCACAGAGTGGTTAGAATAGAATAGATATATACACATAGAATACATATATATATAGGCTATTAATATCAGCCCGCAGCTGTCTGCATAGCATTTGCTGGTTATTAATCATAGGGGGGCCACACGTCTTTTTTGGGGGGTCCCCTATTTTAATAGCCAGTAAAGGCTAAATATACAGCTATCTACTGTATAATTGTCTAAGGGTCACTTCCGTCTGTCTGTCTGTCACGGATATTCATTGGTCGCGGCCTCTGTCTGTCATGGAAATCCAAGTCGCTGATTGGTCGCAGCAAAACAGCCACAACCAATCAGCGACGGGCACAGTCCGGAAGAAAATGGCCGCTCCTTTCTCCCCACAGTCAGTGCCTGTCGCCTGCATACTCCCCTCCAGCCATCGCTCACACAGGGTTAATGCCGGCGGTAACGGACCGCGTTATGCTGCGGGTAACGCACTCTGTAACCGCCACTATTAACCCTGTGTGTCCCCAACTTTTTACTATTGACGCTGCCTATGCGGCATCAATAGTAAAAAATGTAATGATTCCAGTGGCAAAGATGTATGGGAGAAGGACCTGCCATGACGTCACGGTCATGTGACCGCGACGTCCTCACAGGCCCTGCGCGCCTGCGCTAGAAAGACCTGCCATGATGTCACTGGGCAATATACTACGTAACTGGGGCAATATACTACGTGACTGGCCAATATACTACGTGGCTCTGTGCTGTATACTACGTCACTGGGCAATATACTACGTGGCTCTGTGCTGTATACTACGTCACTGGGCAATATACTACGTCACTGGGCAATATACTACGTGGCTGGGCAATATACTACGTGGCTGTGCAATATACTACGTCAATAGACAATATACTATGTAACTGGGCAATATAATACGTGGCTGCACAATATACTACGTGGCTGGGCAATATACTACGTGGCTGGGCAATATACTACGTCGCTGGGCAATATACTACGTGGCTGCACAATATACTACGTGGCTGGGCAATATACTACGTGGCTGGACAATATACTACGTCACTGGGCAATATACTACGTGACTGGGCAATATACTACGTGGCTGCGCAATATACTACGTGGGCTGTGCAATATACTACGTGGCTGCGCAATATACTACGTGGTTGGGCAATATACTACGTGATTGTGCAATATACTACGTGGCTGGACAATATACTACGTGACTGTGCAATATACTACGTGGCTGGGCAATATACTACGTGGTTGGGCAATATACTACGTTGCTGGGCAATATACTATGTCACTGGGCAATGTACTACGTGGCTGGGCAATATACTATGTGGTTGGGCAATATACTACGTGACTGTGCAATATACTACGTGGGCTGTGCAATATACTACGTGGACATGCATATTCTAGAAGAGGGGTCCCCAACTCCAGTCCTCAAGGCCCACCAACATGTCATGTTTTCAGGATTTCCTTAGTCTTGCCCAGGTAATAATTGCATCACCTGTGCAATGCAAAGGAAATCCTGAAAACATGACCTGTTGGTGGGCCTTGAGGACTGGAGTTGGGGACCCCTCTTCTAGAATACCCGATGCGTTAGAATCGGGCCACCTTCTAGTCTACTATATAATTGTCTAAGGGTCACTTCCGTCTGTCTGTCTGTCACGGATATTCATTGGTCGCGGCCTCTGTCTGTCATGGAAATCCAAGTCGCTGATTGGTCGCGGCAAAACAGCCACGACCAATCAGCGACGGGCACAGTCCGGAAGAAAATGGCCGCTCCTTACTCCCCGCAGTTAGTGCCCGATGCCCGCAAACTCCCCTCCAGCCACCGCTCACACAGGTTTAATGCCGGCGGTAACGGACCGCATTATGTCGGGGGTAACGCACTCTGTAACCGCCGCTATTAACCCTGTGTATCCCCAACTTTTTACTATTGATGCTGCCTATGCGGCATCAATAGTAAAAAATGTAATGTTAAAAATAATAAAAAAACAAAAAACTTGCTATTCTCACCCTCCGTAGTCCGCCGAGCCATACGCGCCTGCTGCCATCTTCCGTTCCCAGCGATGCATTGCGAAATTACCCAGAAGACTTAGCGGTCTCGTGAGACCGCTAAGTCATCTTGGTAATTTTGCAATGCATCCTGGGAACGGAAGATGGCGGCAGCCGTGTGCGTATCGCCGAAGCTTCGGTGGATCCTGTGAGTATATAACTATTTTTTATTTTAATTATTTTTTTTTAACAGGGATATGGTGCCCACACTGCTGTATACTACGTGGGCTGTGTTAGATACCGCATGGCTGCTATATACTACATAGGCAGTGTTATATACTATGTGGGCTGTGTGATATACTCCGTGGGCTGTGTTATATACTGCGTGGGCTGTGCTATATATTACGTGGCCACTGTTATATACTACGTGGCTGCTATATACTGCGTGGGCAGTGTTATATACTACGTGGCTGCTATATACTGCATGGGCTGTGCTATATATTATGTGGCCAGTGTTATATACTGCATGGCCTGTGTTATATACTACGTCGCCTGTGTTATATACTTCGTCGCCTGTGTTATATACTGTGTGGCTGCTATATACTGCGTGGGCTGTGTTATATAGTACGTGGCTGTGTTATATATTGCGTGGCCACTGTTATATATTGCGTGGCCTGTATTAACGCTTTGGGTATTCTACAATATGTATGTATATAGCAGCCACATAGTATATAGCACAGGCCACATAGTATTTGTCTGCTATATACTACATGGCTCCTATATACTACGTGGCCTGTGCTATATACTATGTGGCTGCTATATACATACGTAAATACATATTCTAGAATACCTGATGCGTTAGAATCCGGCCACCATCTAGTGAGATGATATTAATAACCTGGGAAGCTCCATGGGTATTACCCCCTTCCCAGGCTATAAACATCTGCCGCCAGTCACTGGCTTTCCCTCTGCTGGTTGTGAAAATTGCGCGGGAGCCCTTTTTTTCCCCAAAATAATATTTTATTACTTAAATACATGTCCAGTTATTTGCACACACATACTAATTATAGTGCTTTGTAGAAAGCACTATATTGTTATTCCACCGTCGTCAACTTATTATAGTGCTTTGTAAAAAGCACTATATTGTTATTCCACCGTCGTCAACTTATTATAGTGCTTTGTAAAAAGCACTATATTGTTATTCCCCCGTAGACAACTTCTTATTATAGTGCTTTTGTAAAAAGCACTATATTGTTATTCCCCCGTAGACAACTTATTATTATTATAGTGCTTTGGGACAAAGCACTATATTGTTATTCCACCGTAGTCAACTTATTCTTCTTCTTATTATTATTCAGTCCGCAATTAATGCGGCCCGAACCGCTGCACGCACAGACTCCAGTGAGGTGTCATTTCGAAGCCAGCGTTCCTGGCAGGTGTGCTAAGTATTTTTCGTGTCGATCGGATTTGTAGTTTTGACGCAATTGGCGTTTGAAAATTTCGTCTCAATGCATTTCAATGGGAAATTGTTCCAACAATAAGGGATAATGGCTGATTTCTGAGGCAATTTCAAAATAACTGCCAACTGCCACCTGGCTGATTAGCTCATTGCTATGTGCAGTCAGACCCAGTTACTATGCCAACGCCTACGAACTCTACATGACCCCACCAGGACACAGTTTTGCCAGATAATATCAGCTCTTAAAGTGACCCGCGCACCAAATTGGCACCTGAGGTGCGCAGCCCACCAAATCGGACCCGAGTGGCCCCGCCCACCAAATCGGACCCCGAGTGGCCCCGCCCGCCAAATCGGACCCAGAGTGACCCCGCCCACCAAATGTGACCCAGAGTGACCCCGCCCACCAAATGTGACCCAGAGTGACCCCGCCCACCAAATGTGACCCAGAGTGACCCCGCCCACCAAATGTGACCCAGAGTGACCCCGCCCACCAAATGTGACCCAGAGTGACCCCGCCCACCAAATGTGACCCAGAGTGACCCCGCCCACCAAATGTGACCCAGAGTGACCCCGCCCACCAAATGTGACCCCGCCCACCAAATGTGACCCAGAGTGACCCCGCCCACCAAATGTGACCCAGAGTGACCCCGCCCACCAAATGTGACCCAGAGTGACCCCGCCCACCAAATGTGACCCAGAGTGACCCCGCCCACCAAATGTGACCCAGAGTGACCCCGCCCACCAAATCGGACCTAGAGTGGCCCCGCCCACCAAATGTGACCCAGAGTGACCCCGCCCACCAAATGTGACCCAGAGTGACCCCGCCCACCAAATGTGACCCAGAGTGACCCCGCCCACCAAATGTGACCCAGAGTGACCCCGCCCACCAAATGTGACCCAGAGTGACCCCGCCCACCAAATGTGACCCAGAGTGACCCCGCCCACCAAATGTGACCCCGCCCACCAAATGTGACCCCGCCCACCAAATGTGACCCAGAGTGACCCCGCCCACCAAATGTGACCCAGAGTGACCCCGCCCACCAAATGTGACCCAGAGTGACCCCGCCCACCAAATGTGACCCAGAGTGACCCCGCCCACCAAATGTGACCCAGAGTGACCCCGCCCACCAAATGTGACCCAGAGTGACCCCGCCCACCAAATGTGACCCAGAGTGACCCCGCCCACCAAATGTGACCCAGAGTGACCCCGCCCACAAAATGTGACCCAGAGTGACCCCGCCCACAAAATGTGACCCAGAGTGACCCCGCCCACCAAATGTGACCCAGAGTGACCCCGCCCACCAAATGTGACCCAGAGTGACCCCGCCCACCAAATGTGACCCAGAGTGACCCCGCCCACCAAATGTGACCCAGAGTGACCCCGCCCACCAAATGTGACCCAGAGTGACCCCGCTCACCAAATGTGACCCAGAGTGACCCCGCCCACCAAATGTGACCCAGAGTGACCCCGCCCACCAAATGTGACCCAGAGTGACCCCGCCCACCAAATGTGACCCAGAGTGACCCCGCCCACCAAAGGTGACCCAGAGTGACCCCGCCCACCAAATGTGACCCAAAATGACCCCGCCCACCAAATGTGACCCAGAGTGACCCCGCCCACCAAATGTGACCCAGAGTGACCCCGCCCACCAAATGTGACCCCGCCCACCAAATGTGACCCCGCCCACCAAATGTGACCCTGAGTGGACCCGCCCACTAAATCGGACCGCGAGTGGCCCCGCCCACCAAATCAGACCCAGAGGTGCCCCGCCCACCAAATCGGACCCAGAGTGACCCCGCCCACCAAATCGGACCCAGAGTGACCCCGCCCACCAAATCGGACCCAGAGTGACCCCGCCCATTAAATGTGACCCAGAGTGACCCCGCCCACCAAATGTGACTCAGAGTGACCCCGCCCACCAAATGTGATTCAGAGTGACCCCGCCCACCAAATGTGACCCAGAGTGACCCCGCCCACCAAATGTGACCCAGAGTGACCCCGCCCACCAAATGTGACCCAGAATGACCCCGCCCACCAAATGTGACCCAGAGTGACCCCGCCCACCAAATGTGACCCAGAGTGACCCCGCCCACCAAATGTGACCCAGAGTGACCCCGCCCACCAAATCGGACCCAGAGTGACTCCGCCCACCAAATGTGACTCAGAGTGACCCCGCCCACCAAATGTGACCCAGAGTGACCCCGCCCACCAAATGTGACCCAGAGTGACCCCGCCCACCAAATGTGACCCAGAGTGACCCCGCTCACCAAATGTGACCCAGAGTGACCCCGCCCACCAAATGTGACCCAGAGTGACCCCGCCCACCAAATGTGACCCAGAGTGACCCCGCCCACCAAATGTGACCCAGAGTGACCCCGCTCACCAAATGTGACCCAGAGTGACCCCGCCCACCAAATGTGACCCAGAGTGACCCCGCCCACCAAATGTAACCCAGAGTGACCCCGCCCACCAAATGTGACCCAGAGTGACCCCGCCCACCAAAGGTGACCCAGAGTGACCCCGCCCACCAAATGTGACCCAAAATGACCCCGCCCACCAAATGTGACCCAGAGTGACCCCGCCCACCAAATGTGACCCAGAGTGACCCCGCCCACCAAATGTGACCCCGCCCACCAAATGTGACCCCGCCCACCAAATGTGACCCTGAGTGGACCCGCCCACTAAATCGGACCGCGAGTGGCCCCGCCCACCAAATCAGACCCAGAGGTGCCCCGCCCACCAAATCGGACCCAGAGTGACCCCGCCCACCAAATCGGACCCAGAGTGACCCCGCCCACCAAATCGGACCCAGAGTGACCCCGCCCATTAAATGTGACCCAGAGTGACCCCGCCCACCAAATGTGACTCAGAGTGACCCCGCCCACCAAATGTGACCCAGAGTGACCCCGCCCACCAAATGTGACCCAGAGTGACCCCGCCCACCAGATGTGACCCAGAGTGACCCCGCCCACCAAATGTGACCCAGAATGACCCCGCCCACCAAATGTGACCCAGAGTGACCCCGCCCACCAAATGTGACCCAGAGTGACCCCGCCCACCAAATGTGACCCAGAGTGACCCCGCCCACCAAATCGGACCCAGAGTGACTCCGCCCACCAAATGTGACTCAGAGTGACCCCGCCCACCAAATGTGACCCAGAGTGACCCCGCCCACCAAATGTGACCCAGAGTGACCCCGCTCACCAAATGTGACCCAGAGTGACCCCGCCCACCAAATGTGACCCAGAGTGACCCCGCCCACCAAATGTGACCCAGAGTGACCCCGCCCACCAAATGTGACCCAGAGTGACCCCGCCCACCAAAGTTGACCCAGAGTGACCCCGCCCACCAAATGTGACCCAAAATGACCCCGCCCACCAAATGTGACCCCGCCCACCAAATGTGACCCCGCCCACCAAATGTGACCCCCGAGTGGCCCCGCCCACTAAATCGGACCGCGAGTGGCCCCGCCCACCAAATCGGACCCAGAGGTGCCCCGCCCACCAAATCGGACCCAGAGTGACCCCGCCCACCAAATCGGACCCAGAGTGACCCCGCCCACCAAATCGGACCCAGAGTGACCCCGCCCACCAAATGTGACCCAGAGTGACCCCGCCCACCAAATGTGACTCAGAGTGACCCCGCCCACCAAATGTGACCCAGAGTGACCCCGCCCACCAAATGTGACCCAGAGTGACCCCGCCCACCAAAAGTGACCCAGAGTGACCCCGCCCACCAAATGTGACCCAGTGACCCCGCCCACCAAATGTGACCCAGAGTGACCCCGCCCACCAAATGTGACCCAGAGTGACCCCGCCCACCAAATGTGACCCAGAGTGACCCCGCCCACCAAATGTGACCCAGAGTGACCCCGCCCACCAAATGTGACCCAGAGTGACCCCGCCCACCAAATGTGACCCAGAGTGACCCCGCCCACCAAATGTGACCCAGAGTGACCCCGCCCACCAAATCGGACCCAGAGTGACCCCGCCCACCAAATGTGACCCAGAGTGACCCCGCCCACCAAATCGGACCCAGAGTGACCCCGCCCACCAAATGTGACCCAGAGTGACCCCGCCCACCAAATGTGACCCAGAGTGACCCCGCCCACCAAATGTGACCCAGAGTGACCCCGCTCACCAAATGTGACCCAGAGTGACCCCGCTCACCAAATGTGACCCAGAGTGACCCCGCCCACCAAATGTGACCCAGAGTGACCCCGCCCACCAAATGTGACCCAGAGTGACCCCGCCCACCAAAGGTGACCCAGAGTGACCCCGCCCACCAAATGTGACCCAAAATGACCCCGCCCACCAAATGTGACCCCGCCCACCAAATGTGACCCCGAGTGGCCCCGCCCACTAAATCGGACCGCGAGTGGCCCCGCCCACCAAATCGGACCCAGAGGTGCCCCGCCCACCAAATCGGACCCAGAGTGACCCCGCCCACCAAATCGGACCCAGAGTGACCCCGCCCACCAAATGTGACCCAGAGTGACCCCGCCCACCAAATGTGACCCAGAGTGACCCCGCCCACCAAATGTGACCCAGAGTGACCCCGCCCACCAAATGTGACCCAGAGTGACCCCGCCCACCAAAAGTGACCCAGAGTGACCCCGCCCACCAAATGTGACCCAGAGTGACCCCGCCCACCAAATGTGACCCAGAGTGACCCCGCCCACCAAATGTGACCCAGAGTGACCCCGCCCACCAAATGTGACCCAGAGTGACCCCGCCCACCAAATGTGACCCAGGGTGACCCCGCCCACCAAATGTGACCCAGAGTGACCCCGCCCACCAAATGTGACCCAGAGTGACCCCGCCCACCAAATGTGACCCAGAGTGACTCCGCCCACCAAATGTGACCCAGAGTGACCCCGCCCACCAAATCGGACCCAGAGTGACTCCGCCCACCAAATGTGACTCAGAGTGACCCCGCCCACCAAATGTGACCCAGAGTGACCCCGCCCACCAAATGTGACCCAGAGTGACCCCGCCCACCAAATGTGACCCAGTGACCCCGCCCACAAAATGTGACCCAGAGTGACCCCGCCCACCAAATGTGACCCAGAGGTGCCCTGCCCACCAAATCTTACCCAGAGGTGCCCCGCCCACCAAATCTGACCCAGAGGTGCCGCGCCCACCAAATCTGACCGAGGTGCCCCGCCCACCAAATCTGACCCAGAGGTGCTCTGCCCACCAAATCTGACCCAGAGTGGCCCCGCCCACCAAATCTGACCCAGAGTGGCCCCGCTCACCAAATCGAACCCAGAGTGGTCCCGTCTACCAAATCGGACACAGAGTGGCCCCGCCCACCAAATCATCCCCTGAGGGGCCCCGCCCACCAAACCAGCGCCTGAAGGGCACCCAAGTGTGAAAGTCTTGCAGGGGCAGCCCGGGCACCATTACAAAGCACGATCTGTAGTTCCTTCAGGAAATACCCATCTAGTATTATTATTGTAATCCGAACGTGGTAAACTTATTATTATTAGGCTTTTTTCTGCAATTAATGCGGCCCGAACCGCTGCACGCACAGACTCCAGTGAGGTGTCATTTTGAAGCCAGCGCCCATGAGAGGTGTGCTAAGTATTTTTCATGTCGATCCGATTTGTAGTTTTTTTTTAAAAATCGCATTTTTTAAAAAAAATTTCCCATAGGAAATAATGACGAACTTTCCATTATCCCCCACTTGACCTTCCAAAGATGGCAGCTATGCAAATGTACAGTGTCCATTTTAGGACATGATCATTTATCAAAGTCAAACATCAGAATAAAGTGACGATGACACCCTCTCGTCCCGTGTATGAAAAGTAAGTGCACCCCCGGTCCCGTGTGTGAAAAGTAAGTGCACCCCGGCCCCCACATCGGACCATGAGTGATCCCGCCTCACAAATCGGATCCCGAGTGACCCCAACCCCAAATCGGACCCTGAGTGACCCCGCCCCCCAAATCGGACCTTGAGTGACTCCATCCCCCAAATCGGACCCCGAGTGACCCCGCCCCCCAAATAGGCCCCCGAGTGACCCCGCCCACCAAATCTGACCCAGAGTGACCCCGCCCACCAAATCGGACCCCGAATAACCCAGCCCACCAAATCTGACCCAGAGTGACCCCGCCCACCAAATCTGACCCAGAGTGACCCCGCCCACCAAATCTGACCCAGAGTGACCCCGCCCACCAAATCGGACCCTGAGGGGCCCCGACCATCAAATCGGACCCTGAGGGGCCCCGATCACCAAATCGGACCCTGAGGGGCCCCGCCCACCAAATCGGTCCCTGAGGGGCCTCGCCCACCAAACCAGCGCCTGAGGGACACCCACGTGTGAAAGTCTTGCAGGGGCAGCCCGGGCACCATTCCAAAGCACTATCTGTAGTTCCTTCAGGAAATACCCATCTAGTTATAGTGCTTTGTAAAAAGCACTGTATTGTTATTCCACCGTAGACAACTTCTTATTTATAGTGCTTTGGAACAAAGCACTATATTGTTATTCCACCGTCGTCAACTTATTCTTATTATTATTCTTATTATTAGGCTTTTTTCCGCAATTAATGCGGCCCGAACCGCTGCGCGCACAGACTCCAGTGAGGTGTCATTTCGAAGCCAGCGTCCATGAGAGGTGTGCTAAGTATTTTTCGTGTCGATCGGATTTGTAGTTTTGGCGCAATGTGCGATTGAAAATTGTTTTTCCCTCATTGGAAAGCATTGTCAATGCATTTCAATAGGGAAATTTTGCCATAAGCTATAATGGCTGATATCTGAGGCAATTTAAAAAATAACTGCCAACTGCCACCTGGCTGATCAGCTCATTGATATGCGAAGTCAGACCAAGTTACTATGCCAACGCGTACAAACTCTACATGACCCCACCAGGACACAGTTTTGCCAGATAATATCAGCTCTTAAAGTGACCTACCCACCAAATTGTTACCTGAGGTGTCAGCCCACCAAATCGGACCGAGTGACCCCGCCCACCAAATTGGACCCAGAGGGTAAGTGCACCCCCGCCCCGTGTGTGCAAAAGTAAGTGCACCCCTTGTGTATGCAAAACTAAGTTCACCCCCACCCCAAGTGTATAAAAGTAAGTGCACCCCCGCCCTGTGTGTGCAAAAGTAACTGCACCCCCGCCCCCGTGTGTGCAAAAGTAAGTGCACCCCCGCCCCCGTGTGTGAAAAGTAAGTGCGCCCCCGGCCCTGGATGTGCAAAAGTAAGTGCACCCCCGACCCCGTGTGTGAAAAGTAAGTGCGCCCCCGGCCCCGGATGTGCAAAAGTAAGTGCACCCCCGGTCCCAGTTGTGCAAAAGTAAGTGCGCCCCCGCCCCCGTGTGTGCAAAAGTAAGTACGCCCCCGCCCCCGTGTGTGCAAAAGTAAGTGCACCCTGCCCCGTGTGTGAGAAGTAAGTGCGCCCCCGGCCCAGGATGTGCAAAAGTAAGTGCGCCCCCGGCCCCGGGTATGCAAAAGTAAGAGCGCCCCGGCCCCGGGTGTGCAAAAGTGTGCCCCGGGTGTGCAAAAGTAAATGTGCCCCGGGTGTGCAAAAGTAAGTGTGCCCCGGGTGTGCAAAAGTAAGAGCGCCCCGACCCCATGTGTGCAAAAGTAAGTGCGCCCCCGGCCCCGGGTGTGCAAAATTAAGTGCGCCCCCGGCCCCGGATGTGCAAAAGTAAGTGCACCCCCGGTCCCAGGTGTGCAAAAGTAAGTGCGCCCCTGCCCCCGTGTGTGCAAAAGTAAGTACACCCCCGCCCCCGTGTGTGCAAAAGTAAGGGCACCCTGCCCCGTGTGTGAGAAGTAAGTGCGCCCCCAGCCCAGGATGTGCAAAAGTAAGTGCGCCCCCGGCCCCGGGTATGCAAAAGTAAGTGCGCCCCGGCCCCGGGTGTGCAAAAGTAAGTGCGCCCCGGGTGTGCAAAAGTAAGTGCGCCCCGGGTGTGCAAAAGTAAGTGGGCCCCGGCTGTGCAAAAGTAAGTGCGCCCCGGGTGTGCAAAAGTAAGAGCGCCCCCGACCCCATGTGTGCAAAAGTAAGTGCGCCCCCGGCCCCGGGTGTGCAAAATTAAGTGCGCCCCCGGCCCCAGGTGTGAAAAGTAAGTGCACCCCCGGTCCCGGGTGTGAAAAGTAAGTGCACCCCCAATTCTGTGGGTGAAAAGTAAGTGCACCACCGCTCCCATGGGTGAAAAGGAAGTGCACCCTCGGTCCCGTGGGTGAAAAGTAAGTGCACCCCCGCCCCCGTGTGTGAAAAGTAAGTGCGCCCCCGGCCCTGGATGTGCAAAAGTAAGTGCACCCCCGACCCCGTGTGTGAAAAGTAAGTGCGCCCCCGGCCCCGGATGTGCAAAAGTAAGTGCACCCCCGGTCCCAGTTGTGCAAAAGTAAGTGCGCCCCCGCCCCCGTGTGTGCAAAAGTAAGTACACCCCCGCCCCCGTGTGTGCAAAAGTAAGGGCACCCTGCCCCGTGTGTGAGAAGTAAGTGCGCCCCCAGCCCAGGATGTGCAAAAGTAAGTGCGCCCCCGGCCCCGGGTATGCAAAAGTAAGTGCGCCCCGGCCCCGGGTGTGCAAAAGTAAGTGTGCCCCGGGTGTGCAAAAGTAAGTGCGCCCCGGGTGTGCAAAAGTAAGTGCGCCCCGGGTGTGCAAAACTAAGTGCGCCCCGGGTGTGCAAAACTAAGTGGGCCCCGAGTGACCCCACCAGGACACAGTTTTGCCAGATAATATCAGCTCTTAAAGTGACCCGACCACCAAATCGGACCCTGAGGGGCACCGCCCACCAAATCGGACCCTGAGGGGCCCCGCCCACCAAATCGGCCCCTGAGGGGCCCCGCCCACCAAATCGGCACCTGAGGGGCCCCGCCCACCAAATCGGACCCAGAGTGACCCCGCCCACCAAATCGGACCCAGAGTGACCCCGCCCACCAAATCGGACCTAAAGTGACCCCGCCCACCAAATCGGACCCAGAGTGACCCCGCCCACCAAATTGGACCCAGAGTGACCCCGCCCACCAAATCAGACCCAGAGTGACCCCGCCCACCAAATCGGACCCAGAATGACCCCGCCCACCAAATCGGACCCAGAGTGACCCCGCCCACCAAATCGGACCCAGAGTGACCCCGACCACCAAATCGGACCCAGAGTGACCCCGCCCACCAAATCGGACCCAGAGTGACCCCGCCCACCAAATCGGACCCAGAATGACCCCGCCCACCAAATCGGACCCAGAATGACCCCGCCCACCAAATCGGACCCAGAGTGACCCCGACCACCAAATCGGACCCAGAGTGACCCCGCCCACCAAATCGGACCCAGAGTGACCCCGCCCACCAAATCGGACCCAGAGTCGCCCCGCCCACCAAATTGGCCCCCTGAGCGGCCCCGAACACCAAATCGGACCCAGAGTGACCCGGCCCACCAAATCGGACCCAGAGTGACCCCGCCCAAAAAATCGGACCCAGAGTGACCCCGCCCACCAAATCGGACCCAGAGTGACCCCCGCCCACCAAATCGGACCCAGATTGACACCGCCCACCAAATCGGCCCCTGAGAGGCCCCAACCACCAAACGGGCACCTGAGGGGCACTCAAGTGTGAAAGCCTTGCAGGGGCAGCCCGGGCACCATTCCAAAGCACTATCTGTAGTTCCTTCAGGAAATACCCATCTAGTCTTATTCTTCTTATTATTATTAGGCTTTTTTCCGCAATTAATGCGGCCCGAACCGCTACACGCACAGACTCCAGTGAGGTGTCATTTCGAAGCCAGCGTCCCCAAGAGGTGTGCTAAGTATTTTTCGTGTCGATCGGATTTGTAGTTTTGGCGCAATTAACGTTTGAAAATTGTTTTTCTCTCATTGGAATGCATTGCCAATGCATTTCAATAGGGAAATTTAGCCATAAGGTATAATGGCTGATTACTGAGGCAATTTAAAAAATAACTGCCAACTGCCACCTGGCTGATCAGCTCATTGATATGTGCAGTCACACCCAGTTACTATGACAACGCCTACGAACTCTACATGACCCCACCAGGACACAGTTTTGCCAGATAATATCAGCTCTTAAAGTGACCAACCCACCAAATTGTTACCTGAGGTGTCCAGCCCACCAAATAGGAGGCCGAGGGGCCCCGACCACCACATCGGAGGCCGAGGGGCCCCGACCTCCAAATCGGAGGCCGAGGGGCCCCGCCCTCCAAATCGGAGGCCGAGGGGCCCCGACCTGCAAATCGGAGGCCGAGGGGCCCCGGCCTCCAAATCGGAGGCCGAGGGGCCCCGGCCTCCAATTCGGAGGCCGAGGCCCCCCGGCCTCCAAATCGGAGGCCGAGGGGCCCAGGCCTCCAAATCGGAGGCCGAGGGGCCCCGGCCTCCAAATCGGAGGCCGAGGGGCCCCGGCCTCCAAATCGGAGGCCGAGGCGCCCCGGCCTCCAAATCGGAGGCCGAGGGGCCCCGGCCTCCAATTCGGAGGCCGAGGCCCCCCGGCCTCCAAATCGGAGGCCGAGGGGCCCCGGCCTCCAAATCGGAGGCCGAGGGGCCCCGGCCTCCAAATCGGAGGCCGAGGGGCCCCGGCCTCCAAATCGGAGGCCGAGGGGCCCCGGCCTCCAAATCGGAGGCCGAGCGACCCCGGCCTCCAAATCGGACCCTGAGGGGCCCCGACCTCCAAATCGGACCCTGAGGGGCCCCGACCACCAAAGTGGACCCTGAGGGGCCCCGACCTCCAAATCGGACCCTGAGGGGCCCCGACCACCAAATCGGACCCTGAGGGGCCCCGACCTCCAAATCGGACCCTGAGGGGCCCCGACCACCAAATCGGACCCTGAGGGGCCCCGACCACCAAATCGGACCCTGAGGGGCCCCGACCACCAAATCGGACCCTGAGGGGCCCCGACCACCAAATCGGACCCTGAGGGGCCCCGACCACCAAATCGGACCCTGAGGGGCCCCGACCAACAAATCGGACCCTGAGGGGCCCCGACCACCAAATCGGACCCTGAGGGGCCCCAACCACCAAATCGGACCCTGAGGGGCCCCGACCACCAAATCGGACCCTGAGGGGCCCCGACCACCAAATCGGACCCTGAGGGGCCCCGACCACCAAATCGGACCCTGAGGGGCCCCGACCTCCAAATCGGACCTTGAGCGGCCCCGACCTCCAAATCGGACCCTGAGGGGCCCCGACCTCCAAATCGGACCCTGAGGGGCCCCGACCTCCAAATCGGACCCTGAGGGGCCCCGACCACCAAATCGGACCCTGAGGTGCCCCGACCTCCAAATCGGACCCTGAGGGGCCCCGACCACCAAATCGACCCTGAGGGGCCCCGACCTCCAAATCGGACCCTGAGGGGCCCCGACCACCAAATCGGACCCTGAGGGGCCCCGACCACCAAATCGGACCCTTAGGGGCCCCGACCACCAAATCGGACCCTGAGGGGCCCCGACCACCAAATCGGACCCTGAGGGGCCCCGACCACCAAATCGGACCCTGAGGGGCCCCGACCACCAAATCGGACCCTGAGGGGCCCCGACCACCAAATCGGACCCTGAGGGGCCCCGACCACCAAATCGGACCCTGAGGGGCCCCGACCTCCAAATCGGACCCTGAGGGGCCCCGACCACCAAATCGGACCCTGAGGGGCCCCGACCACCAAATCGGACCCTGAGGGGCCCCGACCACCAAATCGGACCCTGAGGGGCCCCGACCTCCAAATCGGACCCTGAGGGGCCCCGACCACCAAATCGGACCCTGAGGGGCCCCGACCACCAAATGTGACCCAGAGTGACCCCGCCCACCAAATGTGACCCCGCCCACCAAATGTGACCCCGAGTGGCCCCGCCCACCAAATGGGACCGCGAGTAGCCCCGCCCACCAAATCGGACCCAGAGGTGCCCCGCCCACCAAATCGGACCCAGAGTGACCCCGCCCACCAAATCGGACCCAGAGTGACCCCGCCCACCAAATCGGACCCAGAGTGACCCCGCCCACCAAATGTGACCCAGAGTGACCCCGCCCACCAAATGTGACTCAGAGTGACCCCGCCCACCAAATGTGACCCAGAGTGACCCCGCCCACCAAATGTGACCCAGAGTGACCCCGCCCACCAAATGTGACCCAGAGTGACCCCGCCCACCAAATGTGACCCAGAGTGACCCCGCCCACCAAATGTGACCCAGAGTGACCCCGCCCACCAAATGTGACCCAGAGTGACCCCGCCCACCAAATGTGACCCAGAGTGACCCCGCCCACCAAATGTGACCCAGAGTGACCCCGCCCACCAAATGTGACCCAGAGTGACCCCGCCCACCAAATGTGACCCAGAGTGACCCCGCCCACCAAATGTGACCCAGAGTGACCCCGCCCACCAAATGTGACCCAGAGTGACCCCGCCCACCAAATGTGACCCAGAGTGACCCCGCCCACCAAATGTGACCCAGAGTGACCCCGCCCACCAAATGTGACCCAGAGGTGCCCCGCCCACCAAATCTGACCGAGGTGCCCCGCCCACCAAATCTGACCCAGAGGTTCTCTGCCCACCAAATCTGACCCAGAGTGGCCCCGCCCACCAAATCTGACCCAGAGTGGCCCCGCCCACCAAATCGGACCCAGAGTGGTCCCGTCTACCAAATCGGACACAGAGTGGCCCCGCCCACCAAATCATCCCCTGAAGGGCCCCGCCCACCAAACCAGCGCCTGAAGGGCACCCAAGTGTGAAAGTCTTGCAGGGGCAGCCCGAGCACCATTACAAAGCACTATCTGTAGTTCCTTCAGGAAATACCCATCTAGTTATAGTGCTTTGGAACAAAGCACTATATTGTTATTCCACCGTCGTCAACTTATTCTTATTATTATTCTTATTATTAGGCTTTTTTCCGCAATTAATGCGGCCCGAACCGCTGCACGCACAGACTCCAGTGAGGTGTCATTTCGAAGCCAGCGTCCATGAGAGGTGTGCTAAGTATTTTTCGTGTCGATCGGATGTGTAGTTTTGGCGCAATTAACGTTTGAAAATTGTTTTTCTCTCATTGGAATGCATTGCCAATGCATTTCAATAGGGAAATTTAGCCATAAGGTATAATGGCTGATTACTGAGGCAATTTAAAAAATAACTGCCAACTGCCACCTGGCTGATCAGCTCATTGATATGCGAAGCCAGACCCAGTTACTATGACAACGCCTACGAACTCTACATGACCCCACCAGGACACAGTTTTGCCAGATAATATCAGCTCTTAAAGTGACCCGCACACCAAATCTGACCCTGAGGTGCCCAGTGCACCCCCGATCCCGTCTGTGAAAAGTAAGTGCACCCCCAGTCCCGTGTGTGAAAAGTAAGTGCACCCCCGTTCCTGGTGTGAAAAGTAAGTGCACCCCGGTCCCATGTGTGTGAAAAGTAAGTGCACCCCCGGTCCCTTGTGTGAAAAGTAAGTGCACCCCGATCCCGTTTGTGAAAAGTAAGTGCACCCCCAGTCCCGTGGGTGAAAATTAAGTGCACCCCAGTCCCGTGTGTGAAAAGTAAGTGCACCCCCGGTCCTGAGTGTGAAAAGTAAGCGCACCCCAGGTCCCGTAAGTGAAAAGTAAGTGCACCCTCGGTCCCGTGGGTGAAAAGTAAGTGCACCCCGGTCCCGTGTGTGAAAAGTAAGTGCATCCCTGGTCCCGGGTGTGAAAAGTAAGTGCACCCCCGGTCCCGTGGTTGAAAAGTAAGTGCACCCCCGGTCCCGTGTGTGAAAAATAAGGGCACCCTCGGTCCCGTGGGTGAAAAGTAAGTGCACCCCGATCCCGTGTGTGAAAAGTAAGTGCATCCCTGGTCCCGGGTCTGAAAAGTAAGTGCACCCCCGGTCCCGTGGGTGAAAAGTAAGTGCACCCCCGGTCCGGTGTGTGAAAAATAAGTGCACCCCAGTCCCATGGGTGAAAAGTAAGTGCACCCCCTGTCCCGTGGGTGAAAAGTAAGTGCACCCCCCCATGTGTGAAAAGTAAGTGCACTCCCGGTCCATGGGTGAAAAGTAAGTGCACCCCCGGTCCCGTGGGTGAAAAGTAAGTGCACCTCCGGTCCCGTGAGTGAAAAGTAAGTGCACCCCTGGTCCCGTGGGTGAAAAGTAATTGCACCCCCGGTCCCGTGGGTGAAAAGTAAGTGCACCCCCGGTCCCGTGGGTGAAAAGTAAGTGCACCCCCGTTCCCGTGAGAGAAAAGTAAGTGCACCCCCGTTCCCGTGTGTGAAAAGTAAGTGCACCCCCGATCCCGGGTGTGAAAAGTAAGTGCACCCCAGGTCCCGTGGGTGAAAAGTAAGTGCACCCCCAGTCCCATGGGTGAAAAGTAAGTGCACCCCCGCTCCCGTGGGTGAAAAGTATTGCACCCCGATCCCGTGTGTGAAAAGTAAGTGCACCCCCGGACTCGTGGGTGAAAAGTAAGTGCACCCCCGTACCCGTGGGTGAAAAGTAAGTGCACCCCCGGTCCCGTGGGTGAAAAGTAAGTGCACCCCCGGTCCCGTGGGTGAAAAGTAAGTGCACCCCCGGTCCCGTGGGTGAAAAGTAAGTGCACACCCGGTCCCGTGGGTGAAAAGTAAGTGCACCCCCGGTCCCGTGGGTGAAAAGTAAGTGCACCCCCGGTCCTGTGGGTGAAAAGTAAGTGCACCCCCGATCCCGTGGGTGAAAAGTAAGTGCACCCCCGGTCCCGTGGGTGAAAAGTAAGTGCACCCCCGGTCCTATGGGTGAAAAGTAAGTGCACCCCCGATCCCGTGGGTGAAAAGTAAGTGCACCCCCGATCCCGTGGGTGAAAAGTAAGTGCACCCCTGGTCCCGTGGGTGAAAAGTAAGTGCACCCTGGTCCCGTGTGTGAAAAAGTAAGTGCGCCCCCGCCCCCCAAATCGGACCCTGAGTGACCCCGCCCCCGAATCGGACCCCGAGTGACCCGGACCCCCGAATCGGACCCCGAGTGGCCCCGCCCCCCAAATTGGACCCAGAGTGACCCCGCCCACCAAATCTGACCCAGAGTAACCCCGCCCACCAAATCTGACCCAGAGTGGCCCCGCCCACCAAATCTGACCCAGAGTGGCCCCGCCCACCAAATCTGACCCAGAGTGGCCCCGCCCACCAAATCTGACCCAGAGTGGCCCCGCCCACCAAATCGGACCCAGAGTGACCACGCCCACCAAATCGGACCCTGAGGGGCCCCGCCCACCAAATCGGACCCTGAGGGGCACCGTCCACCAAATCGGACCCTGAGGGGCCCCGCCCACCAAATCGGACCCTGAGGGGCCCCGCCCACCAAATCGGACACTGAGGGGCCCCACCCACCAAATCAGCGCCTGAAGGGCACCCAAGTGTGAAAGTCTTGCAGGGGCAGCCCGGGCACCATTCCAAAGCACTATCTGTAGTTCCTTCAGGAAATACCCATCTAGTTATAGTGCTTTGGGACAAAGCACTATATTGTTATTCCACCGTAGTCAACTTATTCTTCTTCTTATTATTATTCAGTCCGCAATTAATGCGGCCCGAACCGCTGCACGCACAGACTCCAGTGAGGTGTCATTTCGAAGCCAGCGTTCCTGGCAGGTGTGCTAAGTATTTTTCGTGTCGATCGGATTTGTAGTTTTGACGCAATTGGCGTTTGAAAATTTCGTCTCAATGCATTTCAATGGGAAATTGTTCCAACAATAAGGGATAATGGCTGATTTCTGAGGCAATTTCAAAATAACTGCCAACTGCCACCTGGCTGATTAGCTCATTGCTATGTGCAGTCAGACCCAGTTACTATGCCAACGCCTACGAACTCTACATGACCCCACCAGGACACAGTTTTGCCAGATAATATCAGCTCTTAAAGTGACCCGCGCACCAAATTGGCACCTGAGGTGCGCAGCCCACCAAATCGGACCCGAGTGGCCCCGCCCACCAAATCGGACCCCGAGTGGCCCCGCCCGCCAAATCGGACCCAGAGTGACCCCGCCCACCAAATGTGACCCAGAGTGACCCCGCCCACCAAATGTGACCCAGAGTGACCCCGCCCACCAAATGTGACCCAGAGTGACCCCGCCCACCAAATGTGACCCAGAGTGACCCCGCCCACCAAATGTGACCCAGAGTGACCCCGCCCACCAAATGTGACCCAGAGTGACCCCGCCCACCAAATGTGACCCAGAGTGACCCCGCCCACCAAATGTGACCCCGCCCACCAAATGTGACCCAGAGTGACCCCGCCCACCAAATGTGACCCAGAGTGACCCCGCCCACCAAATGTGACCCAGAGTGACCCCGCCCACCAAATGTGACCCAGAGTGACCCCGCCCACCAAATGTGACCCAGAGTGACCCCGCCCACCAAATCGGACCTAGAGTGGCCCCGCCCACCAAATGTGACCCAGAGTGACCCCGCCCACCAAATGTGACCCAGAGTGACCCCGCCCACCAAATGTGACCCAGAGTGACCCCGCCCACCAAATGTGACCCAGAGTGACCCCGCCCACCAAATGTGACCCAGAGTGACCCCGCCCACCAAATGTGACCCAGAGTGACCCCGCCCACCAAATGTGACCCCGCCCACCAAATGTGACCCCGCCCACCAAATGTGACCCAGAGTGACCCCGCCCACCAAATGTGACCCAGAGTGACCCCGCCCACCAAATGTGACCCAGAGTGACCCCGCCCACCAAATGTGACCCAGAGTGACCCCGCCCACCAAATGTGACCCAGAGTGACCCCGCCCACCAAATGTGACCCAGAGTGACCCCGCCCACCAAATGTGACCCAGAGTGACCCCGCCCACCAAATGTGACCCAGAGTGACCCCGCCCACAAAATGTGACCCAGAGTGACCCCGCCCACAAAATGTGACCCAGAGTGACCCCGCCCACCAAATGTGACCCAGAGTGACCCCGCCCACCAAATGTGACCCAGAGTGACCCCGCCCACCAAATGTGACCCAGAGTGACCCCGCCCACCAAATGTGACCCAGAGTGACCCCGCCCACCAAATGTGACCCAGAGTGACCCCGCTCACCAAATGTGACCCAGAGTGACCCCGCCCACCAAATGTGACCCAGAGTGACCCCGCCCACCAAATGTGACCCAGAGTGACCCCGCCCACCAAATGTGACCCAGAGTGACCCCGCCCACCAAAGGTGACCCAGAGTGACCCCGCCCACCAAATGTGACCCAAAATGACCCCGCCCACCAAATGTGACCCAGAGTGACCCCGCCCACCAAATGTGACCCAGAGTGACCCCGCCCACCAAATGTGACCCCGCCCACCAAATGTGACCCCGCCCACCAAATGTGACCCTGAGTGGACCCGCCCACTAAATCGGACCGCGAGTGGCCCCGCCCACCAAATCAGACCCAGAGGTGCCCCGCCCACCAAATCGGACCCAGAGTGACCCCGCCCACCAAATCGGACCCAGAGTGACCCCGCCCACCAAATCGGACCCAGAGTGACCCCGCCCATTAAATGTGACCCAGAGTGACCCCGCCCACCAAATGTGACTCAGAGTGACCCCGCCCACCAAATGTGATTCAGAGTGACCCCGCCCACCAAATGTGACCCAGAGTGACCCCGCCCACCAAATGTGACCCAGAGTGACCCCGCCCACCAAATGTGACCCAGAATGACCCCGCCCACCAAATGTGACCCAGAGTGACCCCGCCCACCAAATGTGACCCAGAGTGACCCCGCCCACCAAATGTGACCCAGAGTGACCCCGCCCACCAAATCGGACCCAGAGTGACTCCGCCCACCAAATGTGACTCAGAGTGACCCCGCCCACCAAATGTGACCCAGAGTGACCCCGCCCACCAAATGTGACCCAGAGTGACCCCGCCCACCAAATGTGACCCAGAGTGACCCCGCTCACCAAATGTGACCCAGAGTGACCCCGCCCACCAAATGTGACCCAGAGTGACCCCGCCCACCAAATGTGACCCAGAGTGACCCCGCCCACCAAATGTGACCCAGAGTGACCCCGCTCACCAAATGTGACCCAGAGTGACCCCGCCCACCAAATGTGACCCAGAGTGACCCCGCCCACCAAATGTAACCCAGAGTGACCCCGCCCACCAAATGTGACCCAGAGTGACCCCGCCCACCAAAGGTGACCCAGAGTGACCCCGCCCACCAAATGTGACCCAAAATGACCCCGCCCACCAAATGTGACCCAGAGTGACCCCGCCCACCAAATGTGACCCAGAGTGACCCCGCCCACCAAATGTGACCCCGCCCACCAAATGTGACCCCGCCCACCAAATGTGACCCTGAGTGGACCCGCCCACTAAATCGGACCGCGAGTGGCCCCGCCCACCAAATCAGACCCAGAGGTGCCCCGCCCACCAAATCGGACCCAGAGTGACCCCGCCCACCAAATCGGACCCAGAGTGACCCCGCCCACCAAATCGGACCCAGAGTGACCCCGCCCATTAAATGTGACCCAGAGTGACCCCGCCCACCAAATGTGACTCAGAGTGACCCCGCCCACCAAATGTGACCCAGAGTGACCCCGCCCACCAAATGTGACCCAGAGTGACCCCGCCCACCAGATGTGACCCAGAGTGACCCCGCCCACCAAATGTGACCCAGAATGACCCCGCCCACCAAATGTGACCCAGAGTGACCCCGCCCACCAAATGTGACCCAGAGTGACCCCGCCCACCAAATGTGACCCAGAGTGACCCCGCCCACCAAATCGGACCCAGAGTGACTCCGCCCACCAAATGTGACTCAGAGTGACCCCGCCCACCAAATGTGACCCAGAGTGACCCCGCCCACCAAATGTGACCCAGAGTGACCCCGCTCACCAAATGTGACCCAGAGTGACCCCGCCCACCAAATGTGACCCAGAGTGACCCCGCCCACCAAATGTGACCCAGAGTGACCCCGCCCACCAAATGTGACCCAGAGTGACCCCGCCCACCAAAGTTGACCCAGAGTGACCCCGCCCACCAAATGTGACCCAAAATGACCCCGCCCACCAAATGTGACCCCGCCCACCAAATGTGACCCCGCCCACCAAATGTGACCCCCGAGTGGCCCCGCCCACTAAATCGGACCGCGAGTGGCCCCGCCCACCAAATCGGACCCAGAGGTGCCCCGCCCACCAAATCGGACCCAGAGTGACCCCGCCCACCAAATCGGACCCAGAGTGACCCCGCCCACCAAATCGGACCCAGAGTGACCCCGCCCACCAAATGTGACCCAGAGTGACCCCGCCCACCAAATGTGACTCAGAGTGACCCCGCCCACCAAATGTGACCCAGAGTGACCCCGCCCACCAAATGTGACCCAGAGTGACCCCGCCCACCAAAAGTGACCCAGAGTGACCCCGCCCACCAAATGTGACCCAGTGACCCCGCCCACCAAATGTGACCCAGAGTGACCCCGCCCACCAAATGTGACCCAGAGTGACCCCGCCCACCAAATGTGACCCAGAGTGACCCCGCCCACCAAATGTGACCCAGAGTGACCCCGCCCACCAAATGTGACCCAGAGTGACCCCGCCCACCAAATGTGACCCAGAGTGACCCCGCCCACCAAATGTGACCCAGAGTGACCCCGCCCACCAAATGTGACCCAGAGTGACCCCGCCCACCAAATCGGACCCAGAGTGACCCCGCCCACCAAATGTGACCCAGAGTGACCCCGCCCACCAAATCGGACCCAGAGTGACCCCGCCCACCAAATGTGACCCAGAGTGACCCCGCCCACCAAATGTGACCCAGAGTGACCCCGCCCACCAAATGTGACCCAGAGTGACCCCGCTCACCAAATGTGACCCAGAGTGACCCCGCTCACCAAATGTGACCCAGAGTGACCCCGCCCACCAAATGTGACCCAGAGTGACCCCGCCCACCAAATGTGACCCAGAGTGACCCCGCCCACCAAAGGTGACCCAGAGTGACCCCGCCCACCAAATGTGACCCAAAATGACCCCGCCCACCAAATGTGACCCCGCCCACCAAATGTGACCCCGAGTGGCCCCGCCCACTAAATCGGACCGCGAGTGGCCCCGCCCACCAAATCGGACCCAGAGGTGCCCCGCCCACCAAATCGGACCCAGAGTGACCCCGCCCACCAAATCGGACCCAGAGTGACCCCGCCCACCAAATGTGACCCAGAGTGACCCCGCCCACCAAATGTGACCCAGAGTGACCCCGCCCACCAAATGTGACCCAGAGTGACCCCGCCCACCAAATGTGACCCAGAGTGACCCCGCCCACCAAAAGTGACCCAGAGTGACCCCGCCCACCAAATGTGACCCAGAGTGACCCCGCCCACCAAATGTGACCCAGAGTGACCCCGCCCACCAAATGTGACCCAGAGTGACCCCGCCCACCAAATGTGACCCAGAGTGACCCCGCCCACCAAATGTGACCCAGGGTGACCCCGCCCACCAAATGTGACCCAGAGTGACCCCGCCCACCAAATGTGACCCAGAGTGACCCCGCCCACCAAATGTGACCCAGAGTGACTCCGCCCACCAAATGTGACCCAGAGTGACCCCGCCCACCAAATCGGACCCAGAGTGACTCCGCCCACCAAATGTGACTCAGAGTGACCCCGCCCACCAAATGTGACCCAGAGTGACCCCGCCCACCAAATGTGACCCAGAGTGACCCCGCCCACCAAATGTGACCCAGTGACCCCGCCCACAAAATGTGACCCAGAGTGACCCCGCCCACCAAATGTGACCCAGAGGTGCCCTGCCCACCAAATCTTACCCAGAGGTGCCCCGCCCACCAAATCTGACCCAGAGGTGCCGCGCCCACCAAATCTGACCGAGGTGCCCCGCCCACCAAATCTGACCCAGAGGTGCTCTGCCCACCAAATCTGACCCAGAGTGGCCCCGCCCACCAAATCTGACCCAGAGTGGCCCCGCTCACCAAATCGAACCCAGAGTGGTCCCGTCTACCAAATCGGACACAGAGTGGCCCCGCCCACCAAATCATCCCCTGAGGGGCCCCGCCCACCAAACCAGCGCCTGAAGGGCACCCAAGTGTGAAAGTCTTGCAGGGGCAGCCCGGGCACCATTACAAAGCACGATCTGTAGTTCCTTCAGGAAATACCCATCTAGTATTATTATTGTAATCCGAACGTGGTAAACTTATTATTATTAGGCTTTTTTCTGCAATTAATGCGGCCCGAACCGCTGCACGCACAGACTCCAGTGAGGTGTCATTTTGAAGCCAGCGCCCATGAGAGGTGTGCTAAGTATTTTTCATGTCGATCCGATTTGTAGTTTTTTTTTAAAAATCGCATTTTTTAAAAAAAATTTCCCATAGGAAATAATGACGAACTTTCCATTATCCCCCACTTGACCTTCCAAAGATGGCAGCTATGCAAATGTACAGTGTCCATTTTAGGACATGATCATTTATCAAAGTCAAACATCAGAATAAAGTGACGATGACACCCTCTCGTCCCGTGTATGAAAAGTAAGTGCACCCCCGGTCCCGTGTGTGAAAAGTAAGTGCACCCCGGCCCCCACATCGGACCATGAGTGATCCCGCCTCACAAATCGGATCCCGAGTGACCCCAACCCCAAATCGGACCCTGAGTGACCCCGCCCCCCAAATCGGACCTTGAGTGACTCCATCCCCCAAATCGGACCCCGAGTGACCCCGCCCCCCAAATAGGCCCCCGAGTGACCCCGCCCACCAAATCTGACCCAGAGTGACCCCGCCCACCAAATCGGACCCCGAATAACCCAGCCCACCAAATCTGACCCAGAGTGACCCCGCCCACCAAATCTGACCCAGAGTGACCCCGCCCACCAAATCTGACCCAGAGTGACCCCGCCCACCAAATCGGACCCTGAGGGGCCCCGACCATCAAATCGGACCCTGAGGGGCCCCGATCACCAAATCGGACCCTGAGGGGCCCCGCCCACCAAATCGGTCCCTGAGGGGCCTCGCCCACCAAACCAGCGCCTGAGGGACACCCACGTGTGAAAGTCTTGCAGGGGCAGCCCGGGCACCATTCCAAAGCACTATCTGTAGTTCCTTCAGGAAATACCCATCTAGTATTAATATTGTAATCCGAACGTGGTTAACTTCTTACTATTTTTAGGCTTTTTTCCGCAATTAATGCGGCCCGAACCGCTGCACGCACAGACTCCATTGAGGTGTCGTTTCGAAGCCAGCGTCCACGAGAGGTGTGCTAAGTATTTTTCATGTTGATCCGATTTGTAGTTTTTTTTAAAAATCGCATTTAAAAAAAAAAAATTTCCATAGGAAATAATGGCGAACTTTCCATTACCCCCAACTTGACCTTCCAAAGATGGCAGCTATGCAAATGTACAGTGTCCATTTTAGGACATGATCATTTATCAAAGTCAAACATCAGAATAAAGTGACTGACACCCTCCCGTCCCGTGGGTCGGGACCCCCGGTCCCCCGCACCCCCGGTCCCCTGTGTGAAAAGTAAGTGCGCCCCCGGCCCCCAAATCATACCCCGAGTGACCCCGCCCACCAAATCGGACCCCAAGTGACCCCGCCCTCCAAATCGGACCCTGAGGGGCCCCGACCACCAAATCGGACCCTGAGGGGCCCCGACCACCAAATCGGACCCTGAGGGGCCCCGACCACCAAATCGGACCCTGAGGGGCCCCGACCACCAAATCGGACCCTGAGGGGCCCCGACCACCAAATCGGACCCTGAGGGGCCCCGACCACCAAATCGGACCCTGAGGGGCCCCGACCACCAAATCGGACCCTGAGGGGCCCCGACCACCAAATCGGACCCTGAGGGGCCCCGACCACCAAATCGGACCCTGAGGGGCCCCGACCTCCAAATCGGACCCTGAGCGGCCCCGACCTCCAAATCGGACCCTGAGGGGCCCCGACCTCCAAATCGGACCCTGAGGGGCCCCGACCTCCAAATCGGACCCTGAGGGGCCCCGACCACCAAATCGGACCCTGAGGTGCCCCGACCTCCAAATCGGACCCTGAGGGGCCCCGACCACCAAATCGGACCCTGAGGGGCCCCGACCTCCAAATCGGACCCTGAGGGGCCCCGACCACCAAATCGGACCCTGAGGGGCCCCGACCACCAAATCGGACCCTGAGGGGCCCCGACCACCAAATCGGACCCTGAGGGGCCCCGACCACCAAATCGGACCCTGAGGGGCCCCGACCACCAAATCGGACCCTGAGGGGCCCCGACCACCAAATCGGACCCTGAGGGGCCCCGACCACCAAATCGGACCCTGAGGGGCCCCGACCACCAAATCGGACCCTGAGGGGCCCCGACCTCCAAATCGGACCCTGAGGGGCCCCGACCACCAAATCGGACCCTGAGGGGCCACGACCACCAAATCGGACCCTGAGGGGCCCCGACCACCAAATCGGACCCTGAGGGGCCCCGACCTCCAAATCGGACCCTGAGGGGCCCCGACCACCAAATCGGACCCTGAGGGGCCCCGACCACCAAATGTGACCCAGAGTGACCCCGCCCACCAAATGTGACCCCGCCCACCAAATGTGACCCCGAGTGGCCCCGCCCACCAAATGGGACCGCGAGTGGCCCCGCCCACCAAATCGGACCCAGAGGTGCCCCGCCCACCAAATCGGACCCAGAGTGACCCCGCCCACCAAATCGGACCCAGAGTGACCCCGCCCACCAAATGTGACCCAGAGTGACCCCGCCCACCAAATGTGACTCAGAGTGACCCCGCCCACCAAATGTGACCCAGAGTGACCCCGCCCACCAAATGTGACCCAGAGTGACCCCGCCCACCAAATGTGACCCAGAGTGACCCCGCCCACCAAATGTGACCCAGAGTGACCCCGCCCACCAAATGTGACCCAGAGTGACCCCGCCCACCAAATGTGACCCAGAGTGACCCCGCCCACCAAATGTGACCCAGAGTGACCCCGCCCACCAAATGTGACCCAGAGTGACCCCGCCCACCAAATGTGACCCAGAGTGACCCCGCCCACCAAATGTGACCCAGAGTGACCCTGCCCACCAAATGTGACCCAGAGGTGCCCCGCCCACCAAATCTGACCGAGGTGCCCCGCCCACCAAATCTGACCCAGAGGTGCTCTGCCCACCAAATCTGACCCAGAGTGGCCCCGCCCACCAAATCTGACCCAGAGTGGCCCCGCCCACCAAATCGGACCCAGAGTGGTCCCGTCTACCAAATCGGACACAGAGTGGCCCCGCCCACCAAATCATCCCCTGAAGGGCCCCGCCCACCAAACCAGCGCCTGAAGGGCACCCAAGTGTGAAAGTCTTGCAGGGGCAGCCCGGGCACCATTACAAAGCACTATCTGTAGTTCCTTCAGGAAATACCCATCTAGTTATAGTGCTTTGGGACAAAGCACTATATTGTTATTCCACCGTAGTCAACTTATTCTTCTTATTATTATTCAGTCCGCAATTAATGCGGCCCGAACCGCTGCACGCACAGACTCCAGTGAGGTGTCATTTCGAAGCCAGCGTTCCTGGCAGGTGTGCTAAGTATTTTTCGTGTCGATCGGATTTGTAGTTTTGGCGCAATTGGCGTTTGAAAATTTCGTCTCAATGCATTTCAATGGGAAATTGTTCCAACAATAAGGGATAATAGCTGATTTCTGAGGCAATTTCAAAATAACTGCCAACTGCCACCTGGCTGATTAGCTCATTGCGATGTGCAGTCAGACCCAGTTACTATGCCAACGCCTACGAACTCTACATGACCCCACCAGGACACAGTTTTGCCAGATAATATCAGCTCTTAAAGTGACCCGCGCACCAAATTGGCACCTGAGGTGCGCAGCCCACCAAATCGGACCCGAGTGGCCCCGCCCACCAAATCGGACCCCGAGTGGCCCCGCCCGCCAAATCGGACCCAGAGTGACCCCGCCCACCAAATGTGACCCAGAGTGACCCCGCCCACCAAATGTGACCCAGAGTGACCCCACCCACCAAATGGACCCAGAGTGACCCCGCCCACCAAATGTGACCCAGAGTGACCCCGCCCACCAAATGTGACCCAGAGTGACCCCGCCCACCAAATGTGACCCCGCCCACCAAATGTGACCCCGCCCACCAAATGTGACCCCGCCCACCAAATGTGACCCCGCCCACCAAATGTGACCCAGAGTGACCCCGCCCACCAAATGTGACCCAGAGTGACCCCGCCCACCAAATGTGACCCAGAGTGACCCCGCCCACCAAATGTGACCCAGAGTGACCCCGCCCACCAAATGTGACCCAGAGTGACCCCGCCCACCAAATGTGACCCAGAGTGACCCCGCACACCAAATGTGACTCAGAGTGACCCCGCCCACCAAATGTGACCCAGAGTGACCCCGCCCACCAAATGTGACCCAGAGTGACCCCGCCCACCAAATGTGACCCAGAGTGACCCCGCCCACCAAATGTGACCCAGAGTGACCCCGCCCACCAAATGTGACCCAGAGTGACCCCGCCCACCAAATGTGACCCCGCCCACCAAATCTGACCCCGCCCACCAAATGTGACCCAGAGTGACCCCGCCCCCCAAATGTGACCCAGAGTGACCCCGCCCACCAAATCGGACCCAGAGTGACCCCGCCCACCAAATGTGACCCTGAGGGGCCCCGCCCACCAAATGTGACCCAGAGTGACCCCGCCCACCAAATGTGACCCAGAGTGACCCCGCTCACCAAATGTGACCCAGAGTGACCCCGCCCACCAAATGTGACCCAGAGTGACCCCGCCCACCAAATGTGACCCAGAGTGACCCCGCCCACCAAATGTGACCCAGAGTGACCTCGCCCACCAAATGTGACCCAGAGTGACCCCGCCCACCAGATCGGACCCTGAGTGACCCCGCCCACCAGATCGGACCCTGAGGGGCCCCGCCCACCAGATCGGATCCAGAGTGACCCCGCCCACCAAATCGGACCCAGAGTGACCCCACCCACCAAATCGGACCCAGAGTGACCCCGCCCACCAAATCGACCCAGAGTGACCCCGCCCACCAAATCTGACCCAGAGTGGCCCCGCCCACCAAATCGGACCCAGAGTGGCCCCGCCCACCAAATCAGCACCTGAGGGGCACCCAAGTGTGAAAGTCTTGCAGGGGCAGCCCGGGCACCATTCCAAAGCACTATCTGTAGTTCCTTCAGGAAATACCCATCTAGTTATTATTATAGTGCTTTTGTAAAAAGCACTATATTGTTATTCCCCCGTAGACAACTTATTATTATTATTATTATTATTATTCAGTCCGCGATTAATGCGGCCTGAACCGCTGCACGCACAGACTCCAGTGAGGTGTCATTTCGAAGCCAGCGTTCCCAAGAGGTGTGCTAAGTATTTTTCGTGTCGATCGGATTTGTAGTTTTGGCGCAATTTGCGTTTTTCCCCTGATTGGAATGCAATTTCTCTATGGGTAAATTTTCCTATAAGCTTATAATGGGCTGATTTCTGAGGCAATTTCAAACTAACTGCCAACTGCCACCTGGCTGATTAGCTCACTGCTATGTGCAGTCAGACCCAGTTACTATGCCAACGTCTACGAACTCTACATGACCCCACCAGGACACAGTTTTGCCAGATAATATCAGCTCTTAAAGTGACCCGCACACCAAATCTGACCCTGAGGTGCCCAGTGCACCCCCGGTCCTGTGTGTGAAAAGTAAGTGCACCCCCGTTCCTGGTGTGAAAAGTAAGTGCACCCCGATCCCATGTGTGTGAAAAGTAAGTGCACCCCAGGTCCCTTGTGTGAAAAGTAAGTGCACCCCGGTCCCATGTGTGTGAAAAGTAAGTGCACCCCGATCCCGTTTGTGAAAAGTAAGTGCACCCCCAGTCCCGTGGGTGAAAATTAAGTGCACCCCAGTCCCGTGTGTGAAAAGTAAGTGCACCCCCGGTCCTGAGTGTGAAAAGTAAGCGCACCCCAGGTCCCGTAAGTGAAAAGTAAGTGCACCCTCGGTCCCGTGGGTGAAAAGTAAGTGCACCCCGGTCCCGTGTGTGAAAAGTAAGTGCATCCCTGGTCCCGGGTGTGAAAAGTAAGTGCACCCCCGGTCCCGTGTGTGAAAAATAAGTGCACCCTCGGTCCCGTGGGTGAAAAGTAAGTGCACCCCGGTCCCGTGTGTGAAAAGTAAGTGCATCCCTGGTCCCGGGTGTGAAAAGTAAGTGCACCCCCGGTCCCGTGGTTGAAAAGTAAGTGCACCCCCGGTCCCGTGTGTGAAAAATAAGTGCACCCTCGGTCCCGTGTGTGAAAAGTAAGTGCACCCCTGGTCCCGTGGGTGAAAAGTAAGTGCACCCAGGTCCCGTGTGTGAAAAAGTAAGTGTGCCCCCGCCCCCCAAATCGGACCCTGAGTGACCCCGCCCCCAAATCGGACCCCGAGTGACCCGGACCCCCGAATCGGACCCCAAGTGGCCCCGCCCCCCAAATTGGACCCAGAGTGACCCCGCCCACCAAATCTGACCCAGAGTAACCCCGCCCACCAAATCTGACCCAGAGTGGCCCCGCCCACCAAATCTGACCCAGAGTGGCCCCGCCCACCAAATCGGACCCAGAGTGACCCCGCCCACCAAATCGGACCCAGAGTGACCCCGCCCACCAAATCGGACCCAGAGTGACCCCGCCCACCAAATCGGACCCAGAGTGACCCCGCCCACCAAATCGGACCCAGAGTGACCCCGCCCACCAAATCGGACCCAGAGGTGCCCCGCCCACCAAATCGGACCCAGAGGTGCCCCGCCCACCAAATCGGACCCAGAGGTGCCCCGCCCACCAAATCGGACCCAGAGGTGCCCCGCCCACCAAATCGGACCCAGAGGTGCCCCGCCCACCAAATCGGACCCAGAGTGACCCCGCCCACCAAATCGGACCCAGAGTGACCCCGCCCACCAAATCGGACCCAGAGTGACCCCGCCCACCAAATCGGACCCAGAGTGACCCCGCCCACCAAATCGGACCCAGAGTGACCCCGCCCACCAAATCGGACCCAGAGTGACCCCGCCCACCAAATCCGACCCAGAGTGACCCCGCCCACCAAATCGGACCCAGAGTGACCCCGCCCACCAAATCGGACCCTGTGGGGCCCCGTCCACCAAATCGGACCCTGAGGGACCCCGCCCACCAAATCGGACCCAGAGTGACCCCGCCCACCAAATCGGACCCAGAGTGACCCCGCCCATCAAATCGGACCCAGAGTGACCCCGCCCACCAAATCGGACCCTGTGGGGCCCCGTCCACCAAATCGGACCCTGAGGGACCCCTTCTACCAAATCGGACCCAGAGTGACCCCGCCCACCAAATCGGACCCAGAGTGACCCCGCCCACCAAATCGGACCCAGAGTGACCCCGCCCACCAAATCGGACCCAGAGTGACCCCGCCCACCAAATCGGACCCTGAGTGACCCCGCCCACCAAATCGGACCCTGTGGGGCCCCGTCCACCAAATCGGATCCTGAGGGACCCCTTCTACCAAATCGGACCCTGAGGGACCCCGTCCACCAAATCGGACCCTGAGGGACCCCGTCCACCAAATCGGACCCTGAGGGGCACCGTCCACCAAATCGGACCCTGAGGGGCCCCGCCCACCAAATTGGACCCTGAGGGGCCCCGCCCACCAAATCAGCACCTGAAGGGCACCCAAGTGTGAAAGTCTTGCAGGGGTAGCCCGGGCACCATTCCAAAGCACTATCTGTAGTTCCTTCAGGAAATACACATCTAGTTATTATAGTGCTTTTGTAAAAAGCACTATATTGTTATTCCCCCGTAGACAACTTATTATTATTATTATTATTATTATTCAGTCCGCGATTAATGCGGCCCGAACCGCTGCACGCACAGACTCCAGTGAGGTGTCATTTCGAAGCCAGCGTTCCCAAGAGGTGTGCTAAGTATTTTTCGTGTCGATCGGATTTGTAGTTTTGGCGCAATTTGCGTTTTTCCCCTGTTTGGAATGCAATTTCTCTATGGGTAAATTTTCCTATAAGCTTATAATGGGCTGATTTCTGAGGCAATTTCAAACTAACTGCCAACTGCCACCTGGCTGATTAGCTCACTGCTATGTGCAGTCAGATGCAGTTACTATGACAACGCCTACGAACTCTACATGACCCCACCAGGACACAGTTTTGCCAGATAATATCAGCTCTTAAAGTGACCCGCACACCAAATCTGACCCTGAGGTGCCCAGTGCACCCCCGGTCCCGTGTGTGAAAAGTAAGTGCACCCCCGTTCCTGGTGTGAAAAGTAAGTGCACCCCGGTCCCATGTGTGTGAAAAGTAAGTGCACCCCCGGTCCCTTGTGTGAAAAGTAAGTGCACCCCGATCCCGTTTGTGAAAAGTAAGTGCACCCCCAGTCCCGTGGGTGAAAATTAAGTGCACCCCAGTCCCGTGTGTGAAAAGTAAGTGCACCCCCGGTCCTGAGTGTGAAAAGTAAGCGCACCCCAGGTCCCGTAAGTGAAAAGTAAGTGCACCCTCGGTCCCGTGGGTGAAAAGTAAGTGCACCCCGGTCCCGTGTGTGAAAAGTAAGTGCATCCCTGGTCCCGGGTGTGAAAAGTAAGTGCACCCCCGGTCCCGTGGTTGAAAAGTAAGTGCACCCCCGGTCCCGTGGGTGAAAAGTAAGTGCACCCCCGGTCCCGTGAGTGAAAAGTAAGTGCACCCCTGGTCCCGTGTGTGAAAAGTAAGTGCACCCCCGTTCCTGGTGTGAAAAGTAAGTGCACCCCCGGTCCCTTGTGTGAAAAGTAAGTGCACCCCGGTCCCATGTGTGTGAAAAGTAAGTGCACCCCGATCCCGTTTGTGAAAAGTAAGTGCACCCCTGGTCCCGTGGGTGAAAAGTAAGTGCACCCAGGTCCCGTGTGTGAAAAAGTAAGTGTGCCCCCGCCCCCCAAATCGGACCCTGCGTGACCCCGCCCACCAAATCTGACCCAGAGTAACCCCGCCCACCAAATCTGACCCAGAGTGGCCCCGCCCACCAAATCTGACCCAGAGTGGCCCCGCCCACCAAATCTGACCCAGAGTGGCCCCGCCCACCAAATCTGACCCAGAGTGACCCCGCCCACCAAATCGGACCCAGAGTGACCCCACCCACCAAATCGGACCCAGAGTGACCCCGCCCACCAAATCGGACCCAGAGTGACCCCGCCCACCAAATCGGACCCAGAGTGACCCCGCCCACCAAATCGGACCCAGAGTGACCCCGCCCACCAAATCTGACCCAGAGTAACCCCGCCCACCAAATCTGACCCAGAGTGGCCCCGCCCACCAAATCTGACCCAGAGTGGCCCCGCCCACCAAATCTGACCCAGAGTGGCCCCGCCCACCAAATCTGACCCAGAGTGACCCCGCCCACCAAATCGGACCCAGAGTGACCCCGCCCACCAAATCGGACCCAGAGTGACCCCGCCCACCAAATCGGACCCAGAGTGACCCCGCCCACCAAATCGGACCCAGAGTGACCCCGCCCACCAAATCGGACCCAGAGTGACCCCGCCCACCAAATCGGACCCAGAGTGACCCCGCCCACCAAATCGGACCCAGAGTGACCCCGCCCACCAAATCGGACCCTGTGGGGCCCCGTCCACCAAATCGGACCCTGAGGGACCCCTTCTACCAAATCGGACCCTGAGGGACCCCGTCCACCAAATCGGACCCTGAGGGACCCCCCGTCCACCAAATCTGACCCAGAGTGACCCCGCCCACCAAATCAGACCCAGAGTGACCCCGCCCACCAAATCGGACCCAGAGTGACCCCGCCCACCAAATCGGACCCAGAGTGACCCCGCCCACCAAATCGGACCCAGAGTGACCCCGCCCACCAAATCGGACCCAGAGTGACCCCGCCCACCAAATCGGACCCAGAGTGACCCCGCCCACCAAATCGGACCCTGTGGGGCCCCGTCCACCAAATCGGACCCTGAGGGACCCCGTCCACCAAATTGGACCCTGAGGGACCCCGTCCACCAAATCGGACCCTGAGGGGCACCGTCCACCAAATCGGACCCTGAGGGGTCCCACCCACCAAATTGGACCCTGAGGGGCCCCGCCCACCAAATCAGCACCTGAAGGGCACCCAAGTGTGAAAGTCTTGCAGGGGTAGCCCGGGCACCATTCCAAAGCACTATCTGTAGTTCCTTCAGGAAATACCCATCTAGTTATTATTATTATTCAGTCCGCGATTAATGCGGCCCGAACCGCTGCACGCACAGACTCCAGTGAGGTGTCATTTCGAAGCCAGCGTTCCCAAGAGGTGTGCTAAGTATTTTTCGTGTCGATCGGATTTGTAGTTTTGGCGCAATTTGCGTTTTTCCCCTGATTGGAATGCAATTTCTCTATGGGTAAATTTTCCTATAAGCTTATAATGGGCTGATTTCTGAGGCAATTTCAAACTAACTGCCAACTGCCACCTGGCTGATTAGCTCACTGCTATGTGCAGTCAGACCCAGTTACTATGCCAACGAGTACGAACTCTACATGACCTCACTAGGACACAGTTTTGCCAGATAATATCAGCTCTTAAAGTGACCCGCACACCAAATCTGACCCTGAGGTGCCCAGTGCACCCCCGGTCCCGTGTGTGAAAAGTAAGTGCACCCCCGTTCCTGGTGTGAAAAGTAAGTGCACCCCGGTCCCATGTGTGTGAAAAGTAAGTGCACCCCAGGTCCCTTGTGTGAAAAGTAAGTGCACCCCGGTCCCATGTGTGTGAAAAGTAAGTGCACCCCGATCCCGTTTGTGAAAAGTAAGTGCACCCCCAGTCCCGTGGGTGAAAATTAAGTGCACCCCGGTCCCGTGTGTGAAAAGTAAGTGCACCCCCGGTCCTGAGTGTGAAAAGTAAGCGCACCCCAGGTCCCGTAAGTGAAAAGTAAGTGCACCCTCGGTCCTGTGGGTGAAAAGTAAGTGCACCCCGGTCCCGTGTGTGAAAAGTAAGTGCATCCCTGGTCCCGTGTGTGAAAAATAAGTGCACCCTCGGTCCCGTGGGTGAAAAGTAAGTGCACCCCGGTCCCGTGTGTGACAAGTAAGTGCATCCCTGGTCCCGGGTGTGAAAAGTAAGTGCACCCCCGGTCCCGTGGTTGAAAAGTAAGTGCACCCCCGGTCCCGTGGGTGAAAAGTAAGTGCACCCCCGGTCCCGTGAGTGAAAAGTAAGTGCACCCCTGGTCCCGTGTGTGAAAAGTAAGTGCACCCCCGTTCCTGGTGTGAAAAGTAAGTGCACCCCCGGTCCCTTGTGTGAAAAGTAAGTGCACCCCGGTCCCATGTGTGTGAAAAGTAAGTGCACCCCGATCCCGTTTGTGAAAAGTAAGTGCACCCCCGGTCCCGTGGGTGAAAATTAAGTGCACCCCCAGTCCCGTGGGTGAAAATTAAGTGCACCCCAGTCCCGTGTGTGAAAAGTAAGTGCACCCCCGGTCCTGAGTGTGAAAAGTAAGCGCACCCCAGGTCCCGTAAGTGAAAAGTAAGTGCACCCTCGGTCCCGTGGGTGAAAAGTAAGTGCACCCCGGTCCCAAGTGTGAAAAGTAAGTGCACCCAGGTCCCGTGTGTGAAAAAGTAAGTGTGCCCCCGCCCCCCAAATCGGACCCTGAGTGACCCCGCCCCCAAATCGGACCCCGAGTGACCCGGACCCCCGAATCGGACCCCGAGTGGCCCCGCCCCCCAAATTGAACCCAGAGTGACCCCGCCCACCAAATCTGACCCAGAGTGACCCCGCCCACCAAATCGGACCCAGAGTGACCCCGCCCACCAAATCGGACCCAGAGTGACCCCGCCCACCAAATCGGACCCAGAGTGACCCCGCCCACCAAATCGGACCCAGAGTGACCCCGCCCACCAAATCGGACCCAGAGGTGCCCCGCCCACCAAATCGGACCCAGAGGTGCCCCGCCCACCAAATCGGACCCAGAGGTGCCCCGCCCACCAAATCGGACCCAGAGGTGCCCCGCCCACCAAATCGGACCCAGAGTGACCCCGCCCACCAAATCGGACCCAGAGTGTCCCCGCCCACCAAATCGGACCCAGAGTGACCCCGCCCACCAAATCGGACCCAGAGTGACCCCGCCCACCAAATCGGACCCAGAGTGACCCCGCCCACCAAATCGCACCCAGAGTGACCCCGCCCACCAAATCGGACCCAGAGTGACCCCGCCCACCAAATCGGACCCAGAGTGACCCGCCCACCAAATCGGACCCAGAGTGACCCCGCCCACCGAATCGGACCCAGAGTGACCCCGCCCACCGAATCGGACCCAGAGGTGCCCCGCCCACCGAATCGGACCCAGAGGTGCCCCGCCCACCGAATCGGACCCAGAGGTGCCCCGCCCACCGAATCGGACCCAGAGGTGCCCCGCCCACCAAATCGGACCCAGATGTGCCCCGCCCACCAAATCGGACCCAGAGGTGCCCCGCCCACCAAATCGGACCCTGAGGGGCCCCGCCCACCAAATCGGACCCGGAGGGGCCCCGCCCACCAAATCGGACCCGGAGGGGCCCCGCCCACCAAATCGGACCCGGAGGGGCCCCGCCCACCAAATCGGACCCAGAGTGACCCCGCCCACCAAATCGGACCCAGAGTGACCCCGCCCACCAAATCGGACCCAGAGTGAACCCGCCCACCAAATCGGACCCAGAGTGACCCCGCCCACCAAATCGGACCCAGAGTGACCCCGCCCACCAAATCGGACCCAGAGTGACCCCGCCCACCAAATCGGACCCAGAGTGACCCCGCCCACCAAATCCGACCCAGAGTGACCCCGCCCACCAAATCGGACCCAGTGTGACCCCGCCCACCAAATCGGACCCAGAGTGACCCCGCCCACCAAATCGGACCCTGAGTGACCCCGCCCACCAAATCGGACCCTGTGGGGCCCCATCCACCAAATCGGACCCTGAGGGACCCCGCCCACCAAGTCGGACCCAGAGTGACCCCGCCCACCAAATCGGACCCAGAGTGACCCCGCCCACCAAATCGGACCCTGAGTGACCCCGCCCACCAAATCGGACCCTGTGGGGCCCCGTCCACCAAATCGGACTCTGAGGGACCCCTTCTACCAAATCGGACCCAGAGTGACCCCGCCCACCAAATCGGACCCAGAGTGACCCCGCCCATCAAATCGGACCCAGAGTGACCCCGCCCACCAAATCAGACCCTGTGGGGCCCCGTCCACCAAATCGGACCCTGAGGGACCCCTTCTACCAAATCGGACCCAGAGTGACCCCGCCCACCAAATCGGACCCAGAGTGACCCCGCCCACCAAATCGGACCCAGAGTGACCCCGCCCACCAAATCGGACCCAGAGTGACCCCGCCCACCAAATCGGACCCTGAGTGACCCCGCCCACCAAATCGGACCCTGTGGGGCCCCGTCCACCAAATCGGACCCTGAGGGACCCCTTCTACCAAATCGGACCCTGAGGGACCCCGTCCACCAAATCGGACCCTGAGGGACCCCCTCCACCAAATCGGACCCTGAGGGGCACCGTCCACCAAATCAGACCCTGAGGGGCCCCGCCCACCAAATTGGACCCTGAGGGGCCCCGCCCACCAAATCAGCACCTGAAGGGCACCCAAGTGTGAAAGTCTTGCAGGGGTAGCCCGGGCACCATTCCAAAGCACTATCTGTAGTTCCTTCAGGAAATACACATCTAGTTCTTCTTCTTATTATAGTGCTTTGTAAAAAGCACTATATTGTTATTCCACCGTAGACAACTTCTTATTATTATTATTATTCAGTCCGCAATTAATGCGGCCCGAACCGCTGCACGCACAGACTCCAGTGAGGTGTCATTTCGAAGCTTGCGTTCCTGTCAGGTGTGCTAAGTATTTTTCGTGTCGATCGGATTTGTAGTTTTGGCGCAATTGGCGTTTGAAAATTTTGTCTCAATACATTTCAATGGGGAAATGGCTGATTTCTGAGGCAATTTCAAAATAACTGCCAACTGCCACCTGGCTGATCAGCTCATTGATATGCGAAGTCAGACCCAGTTACTATGACAACGCCTACGAACTCTACATGACCCCACCAGGACACAGTTTTGCCAGATAATATCAGCTCTTAAAGTGACCCGCACACCAAATGTGACCCTGAGGTGCCCCGCCCACCAAATTGGACACAGAGTGACCCCGCCCACCAAATGTGACCCAGAGTGACCCCGCCCACCAAATGTGACCCAGAGTGACCCCGCCCACCAAATGTGACCCAGAGTGACCCCGCCCACCAAATGTGACCCAGAGTGACCCCGCCCACCAAATGTGACTCAGAGTGACCCCGCCCACCAAATGTGACCCAGAGTGACCCCGCTCACCAAATGTGACCCAGAGTGACCCCGCCCACCAAATGTGACCCAGAGTGACCCCGCCCACCAAATGTGACCCAGAGTGACCCCGCCCACCAAATGTGACCCAGAGTGACCCCGCCCACCAAATCGGACCCAGAGTGACCCCGGCCACCAAATCGGACCCAGAGTGACCCCGGCCACCAAATCGGACCCAGAGTGACTCCGCCCACCAAATGTGACCCAGAGTGACCCCGCCCACCAAATGTGACCCAGAGTGACCCCCGCCCACCAAATCGGACCCAGAGTGACCCCGCCCACCAAATCGGACCCAGAGTGACCCCGCCCACCAAATGTGGCCCAGAGTGACCCCGCCCACCAAATGTGACTCAGAGTGACCCCGCCCACCAAATGTGACCCAGAGTGACCCCGCCCACCAAATCGGACCCAGAGTGACCCCCGCCCACCAAATCGGACCCAGAGTGACTCCGCCCACCCAATGTGACCCAGAGTGACCCCGCCCACCAAATGTGACCCAGAGTGACCCCGCCCACCAAATGTGACCCAGAGTGACCCCGCCCACCAAATGTGACCTAGAGTGACCCCGCCCACCAAATGTGACCCAGAGTGACCCCGCCCACCAAATGTGACCCAGAGTGACCCCGCCCACCAAATGTGACCCAGAGTGACCCCGCCCACCAAATGTGACCCAGAGTGACCCCGCCCACCAAATGTGACCCAGAGTGACCCCGCCCACCAAATGTGACCCAGAGTGACCCGGCTCACCAAATGTGACCCAGAGTGACCCCGCCCACCAAATGTGACCCAGAGTGACCCCGCCCACCAAATGTGACCCAGAGTGACCCCGCCCACCAAATGTGACCCAGAGTGACCCCGCCCACCAAATGTGACCCAGAGTGACCCCGCCCACCAAATGTGACCCAGAGTGACCCCGCCCACCAAATGTGACCCAGAGTGACCCCGCCCACCAAATGTGACCCAGAGTGACCCCGCCCACCAAATGTGACCCAGAGTGACCCCGCCCACCAAATGTGACCCCGCCCACCAAATGTGACCCCGCCCACCAAATTGGACCGCGAGTGGCCCCGCCCACCAAATCGGACCCAGAGGTGCCCCGCCCACCAAATCGGACCCAGAGTGACCCCGCCCACCAAATCGGACCCAGAGTGACCCCGCCCACCAAATCGGACCCAGAGTGACCCCGCCCACCAAATGTGACCCAGAGTGACCCCGCCCACCAAATGTGACCCAGAGTGACCCCGCCCACCAAATGTGACCCAGAGTGACCCTGCCCACTAAATGTGACCTAGAGTGACCCCGCCCACCAAATGTGACCCAGAGTGACCCCGCCCACCAAATGTGACCCAGAGTGACCCCGCCCACCAAATGTGACCCAGAGTGACCCCGCCCACCAAATGTGACCCAGAGTGACCCCGCTCACCAAATGTGACCCAGAGTGACCCCGCCCACCAAATGTGACAGTGACCCCGCCCACCAAATGTGACCCAGAGTGACCCCGCCCACCAAATGTGACCCAGAGTGACCCCGCCCACCAAAGGTGACCCAGAGTGACCCCGCCCACCAAATGTGACCCAGAGTGACCCCGCCCACCAAATGTGACCCAGAGTGACCCCGCCCACCAAATGTGACCCCGCCCACCAAATCGGACCGCGAGTGGCCCCGCCCACCAAATCGGACCCAGAGGTGCCCCGCCCACCAAATCGGACCCAGAGGTGCCCCGCCCACCAAATCGGACCCAGAGTGACCCCGCCCACCAAATCGGACCCAGAGTGACCCCGCCCACCAAATCGGACCCAGAGTGACCCCGCCCACCAAATGTGACTCAGAGTGACCCCGCCCACCAAATGTGACCCAGAGTGACCCCGCCCACCAAATGTGACCTAGAGTGACCCCGCCCACCAAATGTGACCCAGAGTGACCCCGCCCACCAAATGTGACCCAGAGTGACCCCGCCCACCAAATGTGACCCAGAGTGACCCCGCCCACCAAATGTGACCCAGAGTGACCCCGCCCACCAAATGTGACCCAGAGTGACCCCGCCCACCAAATCGGACCCAGAGTGACTCCGCCCACCAAATGTGACTCAGAGTGACCCCGCCCACCAAATGTGACCCAGAGTGACCCCGCCCACCAAATGTGACCCAGAGTGACCCCGCCCACCAAATGTGACCCAGAGTGACCCCGCCCACCAAATGTGACCCCGCCCACCAAATCGGACCGCGAGTGGCCCCGCCCACCAAATCGGACCCAGAGGTGCCCCGCCCACCAAATCGGACCCAGAGTGACCCCGCCCACCAAATCGGACCCAGAGTGACCCCGCCCACCAAATCGGACCCAGAGTGACCCCGCCCACCAAATGTGACCCAGAGTGACCCCGCCCACCAAATGTGACTCAGAGTGACCCCGCCCACCAAATGTGACCCAGAGTGACCCCGCCCACCAAATGTGACCCAGAGGTGCCCCGCCCACCAAATCTGACCCAGAGGTGCCCCGCCCACCAAATCTGACCCAGAGGTGCCCCACCCACCAAATCTGACCGAGGTGCCCTGCCCACCAAATCTGACCCAGAGGTGCTCAGCCCACCAAATCTGACCCAGAGTGGCCCCGCCCACCAAATCTGACCCAGAGTGGCCCCTCCCACCAAATCGGACCCAGAGTGGTCCCGTCTACCAAATCGGACACAAGTGGCCCCGCCCACCAAATCATCCCCTGAGGGGCCCCGCCCACCAAACCAGCGCCTGAGGGGCACCCAAGTGTGAAAGTCTTGCAGGGGCAGCCCGGGCACCATTACAAAGCACTATCTGTAGTTCCTTCAGGAAATACCCATCTAGTATTATTATTGTAATCCGAACGTGGTAAACTTATTCAGTTTTTTTCCGCAATTAATGCGGCCCGAACCGCTGCACGCACAGACTCCACTGAGGCGTCATTTCGAAGCCAGCGTCCACGAGAGGTGTGCTAAGTATTTTTCGTGTCGATCCGATTTGTAGTTTTTTTAAAAATTGCATTTTTTCAAAAAAAATTTCCCATAGGAAATAATGGCGAACTTTCCATTACCCACAACTTGACCTTCCAAAGATGGCAGCTATGCAAATGTATGGCATCCATTTTAGGACATGATCATTTATCAAAGTCAAAAATCAGAATAAAGTGACTATGACACCCTTTCGTCCCGTGTGTGAAAAGTAAGTGCACCCCCGCTCCCGGGTTTGAAAAGTAAGTGCACCCCTAATCCCTTGGGTGAAAAGTAAGTGCACCCCCGGTCCCGTGTGTGAAAAGTAAGTGCACCCCCGGTCCCGTGTGTGAAAAGTAAGTGCACCCCCGGTCCCGTGGGTGAAAAGTAAGTGCACCCCCGGTCCCGTGGGTGAAAAGTAAGTGCACCACCGGTCCCGTGGGTGAAAAGTAAGTGCACCCTCGGTCCCGTGGGTGAAAAGTAAGTGCACCCCCGGTCCCGGGTGTGAAAAGTAAGTGCACCCCGGTCCTGTGAGTGAAAAGTAAGTGCACCCCTGGTCCCGGGTTTGAAAAGTAAGTACACCCCAGGTCCCGTGGGTGAAAAGTAAGTGTAACCCTGAATGGCTACAACTACCAAACCAGTGCCTGAGGGGCACACAAGTGTGAAAGTCTTGCAGGGGCAGCCCGGGCACCATTCCAAAGCACTATCTGTAGTTCCTTCAGGAAATACCCATCTAGTTCTTATTATTATAGTGCTTTGGAACAAAGCACTGTATTGTTATTCCACCGTAGACAACTTCTTATTCTTCTTCTTCTTATTCTTATTATTATTAGGCTTTTTTCCGCAATTAATGCGGCCCGAACCGCTGCACGCACAGACTCCAGTGAGGTGTCATTTCGAAGCCAGCGTCCATGAGAGGTGTGCTAAGTATTTTTCGTGTCGATCGGATTTGTAGCTTTGGCGCAATGTGCGTTTAAAAATTGATTCCCCCTCATTGGAAAGCATTGCAGCTATGCATTTCAATAGAGAAATTTTGACATAAGGTATAATGGCTGATATCTGAGGCAATTTTAAAATAACTGCCAACTGCCACCTGGCTGATTAGCTCATTGATATGCGAAGTCAGATCCAGTTACTATGCCAACGCGTACGAACTCTACATGACCCCACCAGGACACAGTTTTGCCAGATAATATCAGCTCTTAAAGTGACCCGCGCACCAAATTGGCACCTGAGGTGCGCAGCCCACCAAATCGGACCCGAGTGGCCCCGCCCACCAAATCGGACCCAGAGTGGCCCCGCCTACCAAATCGGACCCAGAGTGACCCCGCCCACCAAATCGGACCCAGAGTGACCCCGCCCACCAAATGTGATCCAGAGTGACCCCGCCCACCAAATGTGATCCAGAGTGACCCCACCCACCAAATGTGACCCAGAGTGACCCCGCCCACCAAATGTGACCCAGAGTGACCCCGCCCACTAAATGTGACCCAGAGTGACCCCGCCCACCAAATGTGACCCAGAGTGACCCCGCCCACTAAATGTGACCCAGAGTGACCCCGCCCACCAAATGTGACCCAGAGTGACCCCGCCCACCAAATGTGACCCAGAGTGACCCCGCCCACCAAATGTGATCCAGAGTGACCCCGCCCACCAAATGTGACCCAGAGTGACCCCGCCCACCAAATGTGACCCAGAGTGACCCCGCCCACCAAATGTGGCCCCACTTACCAAATCCGCGCCTGAAGGGCACCCAAGTGTGAAAGTCTTGCAGGGACAGCACGGGCACCATTCCAAAGCACTATCTGTAGTTCCTTCAGGAAATACCCATCTAGTATTAATATTGTAATCCGAACGTGGTTAACTTCTTATTATTTTTAGGCTTTTTTCCGCAATTAATGCGGCTCGAACCGCTGCACGCACAGACTCCATTGAGGTGTCGTTTCGAAGCCAGCGTCCACGAGAGGTGTGCTAAGTATTTTTCATGTTGATCCGATTTGTAGTTTTTTTAAAAAATCGCATTTAAAAAAAAAAAAATTCCCATAGGAAATAATGGCGAACTTTCCATTACCCCCAACTTGACCTTCCAAAGATGGCAGCTATGCAAATGTACAGTGTCCATTTTAGGACATGATCATTTATCAAAGTCAAACATCAGAATAAGGTGACTATGACACCCTCCCGTCCCGTGGGTCGGGACCCCCGGTCCCCCGCACCCCCGGTCCCCTGTGTGAAAAGTAAGTGCGCCCCCGGCCCCCAAATCATACCCCGAGTGACCCCGCCCACCAAATCGGACCCCAAGTGACCCCGCCCACCAAATCGGACCCAGTGTGACCCCGCCCACCAAATCTGACCCCGCCCACCAAATCTGACCCAGAGTGGCCCAGCCCACCAAATCTGACCCAGAGTGGCCCCGCCCACCAAATCTGACCCAGAGGTGCCCCGCCCATTAAATCTGACCCAGAGGTGCCCCGCCCACCAAATCTGACCCAGAGGTGCCCCGCCCACCAATTCTGACCCAGAGGTGCCCCGCCCACCAAATCTGACCCAGAGGTGCCCCGCCCATCAAATCTGACCCAGAGGTGCCCCGCTCACCAAATCTGACCCAGAGGGGCCCCGCCCACCAAATCTGACCCCCAGGGGCCCCGCCCACCAAATCTCACTCCCAGGGGCCCCACCCACCAAATCTGACCCAGAGGTGCCCCGCCCACCAAATCTGACCCAGAGGTGCCCCGCCCACCAAATCTGACCCAGAGGTGCCCCGCCCACCAAATCTGACCCAGAGGTGCCCCGCCCATCAAATCTGACCCAGAGGTGCCCCGCCCACAAAATCTGACCCAGAGGTGCCCCGCCAACCAAATCTGACCCAGAGGTGCCCCGCCCACCAAATCTGACCCAGAGGTGCCCCGCCCACCAAATCGGACCCAGTGTGACCCCGCCCACCAAATCTGACCCAGAGTGGCCCAGCCCACTAAATCTGACCCAGAGGTGCCCCGCCCAACAAATCTGACCCAGAGGTGCCCCGCCCAACAAATCTGACCCAGAGGTGCCCCGCCCACCAAATCTGACCCAGAGTTGCCCCGCCCACCAATTCTGACCCAGAGGTGCCCCGCCCACCAAATCTGACCCAGAGGTGCCCCGCCCACCAAATCTGACCCAGAGGTGCCCCGCCCATCAAATCTGACCCAGAGGGGCCCCGCCCACCAAATCTGACCCAGAGGGGCCCCGCCCACCAAATCTGACCCCCAGGGGCCCCGCCCACCAAATCTCACTCCCAGGGGCCCCACCCACCAAATCTGACCCAGAGGTGCCCCGCCCACCAAATCTGACCCAGAGGTGCCCCGCCCATCAAATCTGACCCAGAGGTGCCCCGCCCCCCAAATCTGACCGAGGGGCCCCGCCCACCAAATCTGACCCAGAGGGGCCCCGCCCACCAAATCTGACCCAGAGGGGTCCCGCCCACCAAATCTGACCCAGAGGGGCCCCGCCCACCAAATCGGACCCAGAGGTACCCCGCCCACCAAATCGGACCCAGAGGTGCCCCGCCCACCAAATCGGACCCAGTGTGACCCCGCCCACCAAATCTGACCCAGAGTGGCCCAGCCCACTAAATCTGACCCAGAGGTGCCCCGCCCAACAAATCTGACCCAGAGGTGCCCCGCCCAACAAATCTGACCCAGAGGTGCCCCGCCCACCAAATCTGACCCAGAGTTGCCCCGCCCACCAATTCTGACCCAGAGGTGCCCCGCCCACCAAATCTGACCCAGAGGTGCCCCGCCCACCAAATCTGACCCAGAGGTGCCCCGCCCATCAAATCTGACCCAGAGGGGCCCCGCCCACCAAATCTGACCCAGAGGGGCCCCGCCCACCAAATCTGACCCCCAGGGGCCCCGCCCACCAAATCTCACTCCCAGGGGCCCCACCCACCAAATCTGACCCAGAGGTGCCCCGCCCACCAAATCTGACCCAGAGGTGCCCCGCCCATCAAATCTGACCCAGAGGTGCCCCGCCCCCCAAATCTGACCGAGGGGCCCCGCCCACCAAATCTGACCCAGAGGGGCCCCGCCCACCAAATCTGACCCAGAGGGGTCCCGCCCACCAAATCTGACCCAGAGGGGCCCCGCCCACCAAATCGGACCCAGAGGTACCCCGCCCACCAAATCGGACCCAGAGGTGCCCCGCCCACCAAATCGGACCCAGAGGTGCCCCGCCCTCCAAATCGGACCCAGAGGTGCCCCGCCCACCAAATCTGACCCAGGTGTGCCCCGCCCACTAAATCTGACCCAGAGGTGCCCCGCCCATCAAATCTGACCCAGAGGTGCCCCGCCCATCAAATCTGACCCAGAGTGACCCCACCCACCAAATCAGCCCAAGAGTGACACCGCCCACCAAACCAGCGCCTGAGGGGCACCCAAGTGTGAAAGTCTTGCAGGGGCAGCCCAGGCACCATTCCAAAGCACTATCTGTAGTTCCTTCAGGAAATACCCATCTAGTATTAATATTGTAATCCGAACGTGGTTAACTTCTTATTTTTAGGCTTTTTTCCGCAATTAATGCGGCCCGAACCACTGCACGCACAGACTCCATTGAGGTGTCGTTTCGAAGCCAGCATTCCTGAGAGGTGTGCTAAGTATTTTTCGTGTCGATTGGATTTGTAGTTTTGGCGCAATATGCGTTTGAAATTTTTGTCTCAATGCATTTCAATGGGGAAATTGTTCGAATACGGTATAATGGCTGATTTCTGAGGCAATTTCAAAATAACTGCCACCTGGCTGATTAGCTCATTGATATGCGCAGTCAAATCCAGTTACTATGCCAACGCCTACGAACTCTACATGACCCCACCAGGACACAGTTTTGCCAGATAATATCAGATCTTAAAGTGACCCGCACACCAAATCTGACCCAGAGGGGCCCCGCCCACCAAATCGGACGCTGAGGGGCCCCACCCACCAAATCGGACTCTGAGGGGCCCCGCCCACCAAATTGGATGCTGAAGGGCCCCGCCCACCAAATTGGATGCTAAGGGGCCTCGCCCACCAAATTGGACCCTGAGGGGCCCCGCCCACCAAATCAGACCCTGAGGGGCCCCGCCCACCAAATCGGACCTTGAGGGGCCCCGCCCACCAAATCGGTCCATGAGGGGCCCCGCCCACCAAATCGGCCCCTGAGGGTCCCCGCCCACCAAATCGGCCCCTGAGGGGCTCCGCCTACCAAATTGGACCCTGAGGGGCTCCGCCCACCAAATCGGCCCTTGAGGGGCCCTGCCCACCAAATCAGACCCTGAGGGGCCCCGCCCACCAAATCGGACCCTGAGGAGCCCCGCCCACAAAATCGGACCCTGAGGTGCCCCGCCCACCAAATCAGACCCTGAGGTTCCCCGCCCACCAAATCGGACCCTGAGGTGCCCCGCCCATCAAATCGGACCCTGAGGGGCCCCGCCCACCAAATCGGACCCTGAGGGGCCCGACCTCCAAATCGGACCCTGAGGGGCCCCGACCTCCAAATCGGACCCTGAGGGGCCCCGACCTCCAAATCGGACCCTGAGGGGCCCCGACCACCAAATCGGACCCTGAGGTGCCCCGCCCACCAAATCGGACCCTGAGGGGCCCCGACCACCAAATCGGACCCAGAGGTGTCCCACCCACCAAATCGGACCCTGAGTGACCTTGCCCACCAAATCGGACCCTGAGTGACCCTGCCCACCAAATCAGACCCTGAGTGACCCCGCCCACCAAACCTGCGCCTGAGGGGCACTCAAGTGTGAAAGTCTTGCAGGGCAGCCCGGGCACCATTCCAAAGCACTATCTGTAGTTCCTTCAGGAAATACCCATCTAGTTATAGTGCTTTTGTAAAAAGCACTATATTGTTATTCCACCGTAGACAACTTATTATTATTATTATTATTATTATTCAGTCCGCAATTAATGCGGCCCGAACCGCTGCACGCACAGACTCCAGTGAGGTGTCATTTCGAAGCTTGCGTTCCTGGCAGGTGTGCTAAGTATTTTTCGTGTCGATCGGATTTGTAGTTTTGGCGCAATTGGCGTTTGAAAATGTGTCTCAATGCATTTCAATGGGGAAATGGCTGATTTCTGAGGCAATTTCAAAATAACTGCCAAATGCCACCTGGCTGATCAGCTCATTGATATGCGAAGTCAGACCCAGTTACTATGCCGACGCCTACGAACTCTACATGACCCCACCAGGACACAGTTTTGCCAGATAATATCAGCTCTTAAAGTGACCCGCACACCAAATGTGACCCTGAGGTGCCCCGCCCAACAAATTGGACACAGAGTGACCCCGCCCACCAAATGTGACCCAGAGTGACCCCGCCCACCAAATGTGACCCAGAGTGACCCCGCCCACCAAATCGGACCCAGAGTGACCCCGCCCACCAAATGTGACCCAGAGTGACCCCGCCCACCAAATCGGACCCAGAGGGACCCCGCCCACCAAATGTGACCCAGAGTGACCCCGCCCACCAAATGTGACCCAGAGTGACCCCGCCCACCAAATCGGACCCAGAGTGACCCCGCCCACCAAATCGGACCCAGAGTGACCCCGCCCACCAAATGTGACCCAGAGTGACCCCGCCCACCAAATCGGACCCAGAGTGACCCCGCCCACCAAATCGGACCCAGAGTGACCCCGCCCACCAAATCGGACCCAGAGTGACCCCGCCCACCAAATGTGACCCAGAGTGACCCCGCCCACCAAATGTGACCCAGAGTGACCCCGCCCACCAAATGTGACCCAGAGTGACCCCGCCCACCAAATGTGACCCAGAGTGACCCCGCTCACCAAATGTGACCCAGAGTGACCCCGCCCACCAAATGTGACCCAGAGTGACCCCGCCCACCAAATGTGACCCAGTGACCCCGCCCACCAAATGTGACCCAGAGTGACCCCGCCCACCAAAGGTGACCCAGAGTGACCCCGCCCACCAAATGTGACCCAAAATAACCCCGCCCACCAAATGTGACCCCGCCCACCAAATGTGACCCCGCCCACCAAATGTGACCCCGAGTGGCCCCGCCCACTAAATCGGACCGCGAGTGGCCCCGCCCACCAAATCGGACCCAGAGGTGCCCCGCCCACCAAATCGGACCCAGAGTGACCCCGCCCACCAAATCGGACCCAGAGTGACCCCGCCCACCAAATCGGACCCAGAGTGACCCCGCCCACCAAATGTGACCCAGAGTGACCCCGCCCACCAAATGTGACTCAGAGTGACCCCGCCCACCAAATGTGACCCAGAGTGACCCCGCCCACCAAATGTGACCCAGAGTGACCCCGCCCACCAAATGTGACCCAGAGTGACCCCGCCCACCAAATGTGACCCAGAGTGACCCCGCCCACCAAATGTGACCCAGAGTGACCCCGCCCACCAAATGTGACCCAGAGTGACCCCGCCCACCAAATGTGACCCAGAGTGACCCCGCCCACCAAATGTGACCCAGAGTGACCCCGCCCACCAAATGTGACCCAGAGTGACCCCGCCCACCAAATCTGACCCAGAGTGGCCCCGCCCACCAAATCGGACCCAGAGTGGTCCCGTCTACCAAATCGGACACAGAGTGGCCCCGCCCACCAAATCATCCCCTGAGGGGCCCCGCCCACCAAATGTGACCCAGAGTGACCCCGCCCACCAAATCGGACCCAGAGTGACCCCGCCCACCAAATCGGACCCAGAGTGACCCCGCCCACCAAATCAGACCCAGAGTGACCCCGCCCACCAAATCGACCCAGAGTGACCCCGCCCACCAAATCGGACCCAGAGTGACCCCGCCCACCAAATCGGACCCAGAGTGACCCCGCCCACCAAATGTGACCCAGAGTGTCCCCGCCCACCAAATGTGACCCAGAGTGACCCCGCCCACCAAATGTGACCCAGAGTGACCCCGCCCACCAAATGTGACCGAGTGACCCCGCCCACCAAATGTGACCCAGAGTAACCCAGCCCACCAAATCGGATCCAGAGTGACCCCGCCCACCAAATCGGACCCAGAGTGACCCCGCCCACCAAATCGACCCAGAGTGGCCCCACCCACCAAATCGGACCCAGAGTGGCCCCGCCCACCAAATCAGCACCTGAGGGGCACCCAAGTGTGAAAGTCTTGCAGGGGCAGCCCGGGCACCATTCCAAAGCACTATCTGTAGTTCCTTCAGGAAATACCCATCTAGTTATTCTTATTATTAGGCTTTTTTCCGCAATTAATGCGGCCCGAACCGCTGCACGCACAGACTCCAGTGAGGTGTCATTTCGAAGCCAGCGTCCATGAGAGGTGTGCTAAGTATTTTTCGTGTCGATCGGATTTGTAGTTTTGGCGCAATGTGCGATTGAAAATTGTTTTTCCCTCATTGGAAAGCATTGTCAATGCATTTCAATAGGGAAATTTTGCCATAAGCTATAATGGCTGATATCTGAGGCAATTTAAAAAATAACTGCCAACTGCCACCTGGCTGATCAGCTCATTGATATGCGAAGTCAGACCAAGTTACTATGCCAACGCGTACAAACTCTACATGACCCCACCAGGACACAGTTTTGCCAGATAATATCAGCTCTTAAAGTGACCTACCCACCAAATTGTTACCTGAGGTGTCAGCCCACCAAATCGGACCGAGTGACCCCGCCCACCAAATTGGACCCAGAGGGTAAGTGCACCCCCGCCCCGTGTGTGCAAAAGTAAGTGCACCCCTTGTGTATGCAAAACTAAGTTCACCCCCACCCCAAGTGTATAAAAGTAAGTGCACCCCCGCCCTGTGTGTGCAAAAGTAACTGCACCCCCGCCCCCGTGTGTGCAAAAGTAAGTGCACCCCCGCCCCCGTGTGTGAAAAGTAAGTGCGCCCCCGGCCCTGGATGTGCAAAAGTAAGTGCACCCCCGACCCCGTGTGTGAAAAGTAAGTGCGCCCCCGGCCCCGGATGTGCAAAAGTAAGTGCACCCCCGGTCCCAGTTGTGCAAAAGTAAGTGCGCCCCCGCCCCCGTGTGTGCAAAAGTAAGTACGCCCCCGCCCCCGTGTGTGCAAAAGTAAGTGCACCCTGCCCCGTGTGTGAGAAGTAAGTGCGCCCCCGGCCCAGGATGTGCAAAAGTAAGTGCGCCCCCGGCCCCGGGTATGCAAAAGTAAGAGCTCCCCGGCCCCGGGTGTGCAAAAGTGTGCCCCGGGTGTGCAAAAGTAAGTGTGCCCCGGGTGTGCAAAAGTAAGTGTGCCCCGGGTGTGCAAAAGTAAGAGCGCCCCGACCCCATGTGTGCAAAAGTAAGTGCGCCCCCGGCCCCGGGTGTGCAAAATTAAGTGCGCCCCCGGCCCCGGAAGTGCAAAAGTAAGTGCACCCCCGGTCCCAGGTGTGCAAAAGTAAGTGCGCCCCTGCCCCCGTGTGTGCAAAAGTAAGTACACCCCCGCCCCCGTGTGTGCAAAAGTAAGGGCACCCTGCCCCGTGTGTGAGAAGTAAGTGCGCCCCCAGCCCAGGATGTGCAAAAGTAAGTGCGCCCCCGGCCCCGGGTATGCAAAAGTAAGTGCGCCCCAGCCCCGGGTGTGCAAAAGTAAGTGTGCCCCGGGTGTGCAAAAGTAAGTGCGCCCCGGGTGTGCAAAAGTAAGTGCGCCCCGGGTGTGCAAAACTAAGTGCGCCCCGGGTGTGCAAAACTAAGTGGGCCCCGGCTGTGCAAAAGTAAGTGCGCCCCGGGTGTGCAAAAGTAAGAGCGCCCCCGACCCCATGTGTGCAAAAGTAAGTGCGCCCCCGGCCCCGGGTGTGCAAAATTAAGTGCGCCCACGGCCCCGGGTGTGAAAAGTAAGTGCACCCCCGGTCCCGGGTGTGAAAAGTAAGTGCACCCCCAATTCTGTGGGTGAAAAGTAAGTGCACCACCGCTCCCATGGGTGAAAAGGAAGTGCACCCTCGGTCCCGTGGGTGAAAAGTAAGTGCACCCCTGGTCCCATGAGTTAAAAGTAAGTGCAACCCCGGTCCCGTGTGTGAAAAGTAAGTGCACCCCCGATCCCGTGTGTGAAAAGTAAGTGCACCCCCGATCCCGTGTGTGAAAAGTAAGAGCACCCCGGCCCCGGGTGTGCAAAAGTAAGTGCGCCCCCGGCCCCCAATTCGGACCCAGAGCCAGAGTAACCCCGCCCACCAAATCGGACCCAGAGTGACCCCGCCCACCAAATCGGACCCAGAGTGACCCCGCCCACCAAATGTGACCTAGAGTGACCCCGCCCACCAAATGTGACCCAGAGTGACCCCGCCCACTAAATGTGACCCAGAGTGACCCCGCCCACCAAATGTGACCCAGAGTGACTCCGCCCACCAAATGTGACCCAGAGTGACCCCGCCCACCAAATGTGACCCAGAGTGACCCCGCCCACCAAATGTGACCCAGAGTGACCCCGCCCACCAAATGTGACCCAGAGTGACCCCGCCCACCAAATGTGACCCAGAGTGACTCCGCCCACCAAATGTGTCTCAGAGTGACCCCGCCCACCAAATGTGACCCAGAGTGACCCCGCCCACCAAATGTGACCCAGAGTGACCCCGCCCACCAAATGTGACCCAGAGTGACCCCGCCCACCAAATGTGACCCAGAGTGACCCCGCCCACCAAATGTGACCCAGAGTGACCCCGCCCACCAAATGTGACCCAGAGTGACCCCGCCCACCAAATGTGACCCAGAGTGACCCCGCCCACCAAATGTGACCCAGAGTGACCCCCGCCCACCAAATGTGACCCAGAGTGACCCCGCCCACCAAATGTGACCCAGAGTGACCCCGCCCACCAAATGTGACCCAGAGTGACCCCGCCCACCAAATGTGACCCAGAGTGACCCCGCCCACCAAATGTGACCCAGAGTGACCCCGCCCACCAAATGTGACCCAGAGTGACCCCGCCCACCAAATGTGACCCAGAGTGACCCCGCCCACCAAATGTGACCCAGAGTGACCCCGCCCACCAAATGTGACCCAGAGTGACCCCGCCCACCAAATGTGACCCAGAGTGACCCCGCCCACCAAATGTGACCCAGAGTGACCCCGCCCACCAAATGTGACCCAGAGAGACCCCGCCCACCAAATGTGACCCAGAGTGACCCCGCCCACCAAATGTGACCCAGAGTGACCCCGCCCACCAAATGTGACCCAGAGTGACCCCGCCCACCAAATGTGACCCAGAGTGACCCCTCCCACCAAATGTGACCCAGAGTGACCCCGCCCACCAAATGTGACCCAGAGTGACCCCGCCCACCAAATGTGACCCAGAGTGACCCCGCCCACCAAATGTGACCCAGAGTGACCCCGCCCACCAAATGTGACCCAGAGTGACCCCGCCCACCAAATGTGACCCAGAGTGACCCCGCCCACCAAATGTGACCCAGAGTGACCCCGCCCACCAAATCGGACCCAGAGTGACCCCGCCTACCAAATCGGACCCAGAGTGACCCCGCCCACCAAATCGGACCCAGAGTGACCTCGCCCACCAAATCGGACCCTGAGGGGCCCCGCCCACCAAATCGGACCCAGAGTGACCACGCCCACCAAATCGACCCAGAGTGACCCCGCCCACCAGATCGAACCCTGAGGGGCCCCGCCCACCAAATCAGCACCTGAGGGGCACCCAAGTGTGAAAGTCTTGCAGGGGCAGCCTGGGCACCATTCCAAAGCACTATCTGTAGTTCCTTCAGGAAATACCCATCTAGTTATAGTGCTTTTGTAAAAAGCACTATATTGTTATTCCCCCGTAGACAACTTCTTATTCTTCTTATTCTTATTATTATTAGGCTTTTTTCCGCAATTAATGCGGCCCGAACCGCTGCACGCACAGACTCCAGTGAGGTGTCATTTCGAAGCCAGCGTCCATGAGAGGTGTGCTAAGTATTTTTCGTGTCGATCGGATTTGTAGTTTTGGCGCAATTAACGTTTGAAAATTGTTTTTCTCTCATTGGAATGCATTGCCAATGCATTTCAATAGGGAAATTTTGCCATAAGGTATAATGGCTGAATACTGAGGCAATTTAAAAAATAACTGCCAACTGCCACCTGGCTGATCAGCTCATTGATATGCGAAGCCAGACCCAGTTACTATGCCAACGCCTACGAACTCTACATGACCCCACCAGGACACAGTTTTGCCAGATAATATTAGCTCTTAAAGTGACCCGCACACCAAATCTGACCCTGAGGTGCCCAGTGCACCCCCGATCCCGTCTGTGAAAAGTAAGTGCACCCCCGGTCCCGTGTGTGAAAAGTAAGTGCACCCCCGTTCCTGGTGTGAAAAGTAAGTGCACCCCGGTCCCATGTGTGTGAAAAGTAAGTGCACCCCCGTTCCTGGTGTGAAAAGTAAGTGCACCCCGGTCCCATGTGTGTGAAAAGTAAGTGCACCCGCGGTCCCTTGTGTGAAAAGTAAGTGCACCCCGGTCCCATGTGTGTGAAAAGTAAGTGCACCCCGATCCCGTTTGTGAAATGTAAGTGCACCCCCAGTCCCGTGGGTGAAAATTAAGTGCACCCCAGTCCCGTGTGTGAAAAGTAAGTGCACCCCCGGTCCTGAGTGTGAAAAGTAAGCGCACCCCAGGTCCCGTAAGTGAAAAGTAAGTGCACCCTCGGTCCCGTGGGTGAAAAGTAAGTGCACCCCGGTCCCGTGTGTGAAAAGTAAGTGCATCCCCGGTCCCGGGTGTGAAAAGTAAGTGCACCCCCGGTCCCGTGGTTGAAAAGTAAGTGCACCCCCGGTCCCGTGTGTGAAAAATAAGTGCACCCTCGGTCCCGTGGGTGAAAAGTAAGTGCACCCCGATCCCGTGTGTGAAAAGTAAGTGCATCCCTGGTCCAGGGTGTGAAAAGTAAGTGCACCCCCGGTCCCGTGGGTGAACAGTAAGTGCACCCCCGGTCCCGTGTGTGAAAAATAAGTGCACCCCAGTCCCGTGGGTGAAAAGTAAGTGCACCCCCTGTCCCGTGGGTGAAAAGTAAGTGCACCCCCCCATGTGTGAAAAGTAAGTGCACTCCCGGTCCATGGGTGAAAAGTAAGTGCACCCCGGGTCCCGTGGGTGAAAAGTAAGTGCACCTCCGGTCCCGTGGGTGAAAAGTAATTGCACCCCCGGTCCCGTGGGTGAAAAGTAAGTGCACCCCGGTCCCGTGGGTGAAAAGTAAGTGCACCCCCGTTCCCGCGAGTGAAAAGTAAGTGCACCCCCGTTCCCGTGTGTGAAAAGTAAGTGCACCCCCGATCCCGGGTGTGAAAAGTAAGTGCACCCCAGGTCCCGTGGGTGAAAAGTAAGTGCACCCCCAGCCCCATGGGTGAAAAGTAAGTGCACCCCCGCTCCCGTGGGTGAAAAGTATTGCACCCCGATCCCGTGTGTGAAAAGTAAGTGCACCCCCGGACTCGTGGGTGAAAAGTAAGTGCACCCCCTGTACCATGGGTGAAAAGTAAGTGCACCCCCGGTCCCGTGGGTGAAAAGTAAGTGCACCCCCGGTCCCGTGGGTGAAAAGTAAGTGCACCCCCGGTCCCGTGGGTGAAAAGTAAGTGCACCCCCGGTCCCGTGGGTGAAAAGTAAGTGCACCCCCGGTCCCGTGGGTGAAAAGTAAGTGCACCCCGGTCCTGTGGGTGAAAAGTAAGTGCACCCCCGTCCCGTGTGTGAAAAGTAAGTGCACCCCCGGTCCTATGGGTGAAAAGTAAGTGCACCCCCGATCCCGTGGGTGAAAAGTAAGTGCACCCCTGGTCCCGTGGGTGAAAAGTAAGTGCACCCAGGTCCCGTGTGTGAAAAAGTAAGTGCGCCCCCGCCCCCCAAATCGGACCCTGATTGACCCCGCCCCCGAATCGGACCCCGAGTGACCCGGACCCCCGAATCGGACCCCGAGTGGCCCCGCCCCCCAAATTGGACCCAGAGTGACCCCGCCCACCAAATCTGACCCAGAGTAACCCCGCCCACCAAATCTGACCCAGAGTAACCCCGCCCACCAAATCTGACCCAGAGTGGCCCCGCCCACCAAATCGGACCCAGAGTGACCCCGCCCACCAAATCGGACCCAGAGTGACCCCGCCCACCAAATCGGACCCAGAGTGACCCCGCCCACCAAATCGGACCCAGAGTGACCCCGCCCACCAAATCGGACCCAGAGTGACCCCGCCCACCAAAACGGACCCAGAGTGACCCCGCCCACCAAATCGGACCCAGAGTGACCCCGCCCACCAAATCGGACCCAGAGTGACCCCGCCCACCAAATCGGACCCAGAGTGACCCCGCCCACCAAATCGGACCCAGAGTGACCCCGCCCACCAAATCGGACCCAGAGTGACCCCGCCCACCAAATCGGACCCAGAGTGACCCCGCCCACCAAATCGGACCCAGAGTGACCCCGCCCACCAAATCGGACCCAGTGTGACCCCGCCCACCAAATCGGACCCAGTGTGACCCCGCCCACCAAATCGGACCCTGAGGGGCCCCTCCCACCAAATCGGACCCTGAGGGGCCCCGCCCACCAAATCAGCACCTGAAGGGCACCCAAGTGTGAAAGTCTTGCAGGGGTAGCCCGGGCACCATTCCAAAGCACTATCTGTAGTTCCTTCAGGAAATACACATCTAGTATTATTATTGTAATCCGAACGTCGTTAACTTATTATTTTTAGGCTTTTTTCCGCAATTAATGCGGCCCGAACCGTTGCACGCACAGACTCCATTGAGGTGTCGTTTCGAAGCCAGCGTCCATGAGAGGTGTGCTAAGTATTTTTCGTGTCGATCCGATTTGTAGTTTTGGCGCAATATGCGTATGAAAATTTCATCTCAATTCATTTCAATGGGGAAATTGTTCCAATAGGGGATAATGGCTGATTTCTGAGGCAATTTCAAAATAACTGCCAACTGCCACCTGGCTGATTAGCTAATTGATATGCGCAGTCAGACCCAGTTACTATGCCAACGCCTACGAACTCTACATGACCCCACCAGGACACAGTTTTGCCAGATAATATCAGCTCTTAAAGTGACCTGCACACCAAATCGGACCCCGAGTGGCCCCGCCCACCAAATCGGACCCCGAGTGACCCTGCCCACCAAATCCGACCCCGAGTGACCCCGCCCACCAAATCTGACCCAGAGTGACCCCGCCCACCAAATCAGCCTTTGAGGGGCCTCGCCCACCAAATCGACCCCTGAGGTGCCCCGCCCACCAAATCGGCCCCTGAGGTGCTCCGCCCACCAAATGTGACCCAGAGTGACCCCGCCCACCAAATGTGACCCAGAGTGACCCCGCCCACCAAATGTGACCCAGAGTGACCCCGCCCACCAAATGTGACCCAGAGTGACCCCGCCCACCAAATGTGACCCAGAGTGACCCCGCCCACCAAATGTGACCCAGAGTGACCCCGCCCACCAAATGTGACCCAGAGTGACCCCGCCCACCAAATGTGACCCAGAGTGACCCCGCCCACCAAATGTGACCCAGAGTGACCCCGCCCACCAAATGTGACCCAGAGAGACCCCGCCCACCAAATGTGACCCAGAGAGACCCCGCCCACCAAATGTGACCCAGAGTGACCCCGCCCACCAAATGTGACCCAGAGTGACCCCGCCCACCAAATGTGACCCAGAGTGACCCCGCCCACCAAATGTGACCCAGAGTGACCCCGCCCACCAAATGTGACCCAGAGTGACCCCGCCCACCAAATCGGACCCAGAGTGACCCCGCCCACCAAATCGGACCCAGAGTGACCCCGCCCACCAAATCGGACCCAAAGTGACCCCGCCCACCAAATCGGACCCAGAGTGACCCCGCCCACCAAATCGGACCCAGAGTGACCCCGCCCACCAAATCGGACCCAGAGTGACCCCGCCCACCAAATGTGACCCAGAGTGACCCCGCCCACCAAATGTGACCCAGAGTGACCCCGCCCACCAAATGTGACCCAGAGTGACTCCGCCCACCAAATCTGACCCAGAGTGACTCCGCCCACCAAATTTGACCCAGAGCGGCCCCGCCCACCAAATCGGACCCTGAGCGGCCCCGCCCACCAAATCGGCGCCTGATGGGCACCCAAGTGTGAAAGTCTTGCAGGGGCAGCCCGGGCACCATTCCAAAGCACTATCTGTAGTTCCTTCAGGAAATACCCATCTAGTTATAGTGCTTTTGTAAAAAGCACTATATTGTTATTCCACCGTAGTCAACTTATTCTTCTTCTTATTATTATTCAGTCCGCAATTAATGCGGCCCGAACCGCTGCACGCACAGACTCCAGTGAGGTGTCATTTCGAAGCCAGCGTTCCTGGGAGGTGTGCTAAGTATTTTTCGTGTCGATCGGATTTGTAGTTTTGGCGCAATTTGCGTTTGAAAATGTTGTCTCAATGCATTTCAATAGGGAAATCTTGCCATAAGCTTATAATGGCAGTTATTTGGAAATTGCCTCAGAAATCAGCCCAACTGCCACCTGGCTGATTAGCTCATTGATATGCGAAGTCAGACCCAGTTACTATGCCAACGCCTACGAACTCTACATGACCCCACCAGGACACAGTTTTGCCAGATAATATCAGCTCTTAAAGTGACCCGTACACCAAATCCGACCCAGAGTGACCCCGGCGACCAAATCGGACCCAGAGTGACCCCGCCCTCCAAATGTGACCCAGAGAGACCCCGCCCATCAAATGTGACCCAGAGTGACCCCGCCCACCAAATGTGACCCAGAGTGACCCCACCCACCAAATGTGACCCAGAGTGACCCCGCCCACCAAATGTGACCCAGAGTGACCCCGCCCACCAAATGTGACCCAGAGTGACCCCGCCCACCAAATGTGACCCAGAGTGACCCCGCCCACCAAATGTGACCCAGAGTGACCCCGCCCACCAAATGTGACCCAGAGTGACCCCGCCCACCAAATGTGACCCAGAGTGACCCCGCCCACCAAATCGGACCCAGAGTGACCCCGCCCACCAAATGTGACCCAGAGTGACCCCGCCCACCAAATGTGACCCAGAGTGACCCCGCCCACCAAATGTGACCCAGAGTGACCCCGCCCACCAAATCGGACCCAGAGTGACCCCGCCCACCAAATGTGACTCAGTGACCCCGCCCACCAAATGTGACTCAGTGACCCCGCCCACCAAATGTGACCCAGAGTGACCCCGCCCACCAAATGTGACCCAGAGTGACCCCGCCCACCAAATGTGACCCAGAGTGACCCCGCCCATCAAATGTGACCCAGAGTGACCCCGCCCACCAAATGTGACCCAGAGTGACCCCGCCCACCAAATGTGACCCAGAGTGACCCCGCCCACCAAATGTGACCCAGAGTGACCCCGCCCACCAAATGTGACCCAGAGTGACCCCGCCCACCAAATGTGACCCAGAGTGACCCCGCCCACCAAATGTGACCCAGAGTGACCCCGCCCACCAAATGTGACCCAGAGTGACCCCGCCCACCAAATGTGACCCAGAGTGACCCCGCCCACCAAATGTGACCCAGAGTGACCCCGCCCACCAAATGTGACCCAGAGTGACCCCGCCCACCAAATGTGACCCAGAGTGACCCCGCCCACCAAATGTGACCCAGAGTGACCCCGCCCACCAAACCGGACCCAGAGTGACCCCGCCCACCAAATCGGACCCAGAGTGACCCCGCCCACCAAATCGGACCCAGAGTGACCCCGCCCACCAAATCGGACCCAGAGTGACCCCGCCCACCAAATCGGACCCAGAGTGACCCCGCCCACCAAATCGGACCCAGAGTGACCCCGCCCACCAAATCGGACCCAGAGTGACCCCGCCCACCAAATCGGACCCAGAGTGACCCCGCCCACCAAATCGGACCCAGAGTGACCCCGCCCACCAAATCGGACCCAGAGTGACCCCGCCCACCAAATCGGACCCAGAGTGACCCCGCCCACCAAATCGGACCCAGAGTGACCCCGCCCACCAAATCGGACCCAGAGTGACCCCGCCCACCAAATCGGACCCAGAGTGACCCCGCCCACCAAATCGGACCCAGAGTGACCCCGCCCACCAAATCGGACCCAGAGTGACCCCGCCCACCAAATCGGACCCAGAGTGACCCCGCCCACCAAATCGGACCCAGAGTGACCCCGCCCACCAAATCGGACCCAGAGTGGCCCCGCCCACCAAATCGGACCCAGAGTGGCCCCGTCCACCAAATCGGACCCAGAGGGGCCCCGTCCACCAAATCGGACCCTGAGGGGCCCCGTCCACCAAATCGGACCCTGAGGGGCCCCGCCCACCAAATCGGACCCTGAGGGGCCCCGTTCACCAAATCGGACCCTGAGGGGCCCCGCCCACCAAATCGGACCCTGAGGGGCCCCGCCCACCAAATCGGACCCTGAGGGGCCCCGCCCACCAAATCAGCACCTGAAGGGCACCCAAGTGTGAAAGTCTTGCAGGGGTAGCCCGGGCACCATTCCAAAGCACTATCTGTAGTTCCTTCAGGAAATACACATCTAGTTATAGTGCTTTGGGACAAAGCACTATATTGTTATTCCACCGTAGTCAACTTATTCTTCTTATTATTATTCAGTCCGCAATTAATGCGGCCCGAACCGCTGCACGCACAGACTCCAGTGAGGTGTCATTTCGAAGCCAGCGTTCCTGGCAGGTGTGCTAAGTATTTTTCGTGTCGATCGGATTTGTAGTTTTGGCGCAATTGGCGTTTGAAAATTTCGTCTCAATGCATTTCAATGGGAAATTGTTCCAACAATCAGGGATAATGGCTGATTTCTGAGGCAATTTCAAAATAACTGCCAACTGCCACCTGGCTGATGAGCTCATTGCTATGTGCAGTCAGACCCAGTTACTATGCCAACGCCTACGAACTCTACATGACCCCACCAGCACACAGTTTTGCCAGATAATATCAGCTCTTAAAGTGACCCTGCCCACCAAATTTTTACCTGAGGTGTCCAGCCCACCAAATCTGACCCAGTGTGACCCCGTCCACCAAATCAGACCCAGAGGGTAAGTGCACCCCCGCCCTGTATGTGCAAAAGTAAGTGCACCCCCGCCCCGTGTGTGCAAAAGTATGTGCACCCCCGGTCCCGTGGGTGAAAAGTAAGTGCATCGTCGGTCCTGTGGGTGAAAAGTAAGTGCACCCCCGGTCCCGTGGGTGAAAAGTAAGTGCACCCCCGCTGCCATATGTGAAAAGTAAGTGCACCCCCGATCCCGTGTGTGAAAAGTAAATGCACCCTCGGTCCCGTGGGTGAAAAGTAAGTGCACCCCCGGTCCCGTGTGTGAAAACTAAGTGCACCACCGGTCCCTTGGGTGAAAAGTAAGTGCACCCCCTATCCCGTGAGTGAAAAGTAAGTGCACCCCCGATCCCGTGTGTGAAAAGTAAGTGCACTCTCAGTCCCGTGTGTGAAAAGTAAGCGCACCCCAGGTCCCATGGGTGAAAAGTAAGTGCACCCCCGGTCCCGTGTGTGAAAAGTAAGTGCACCCCTGTTCCCGTGGGTGAAAAGTAAGTGCAGCCCCGGTCCCGTGGGTGAAAAGTAAGTGCACCCCAGGTCCCGGGTGTGAAAAGTAAGTGCACCCCCGATCCCGTGGATGAAAAGTAAGTGCACCCTCGGTCCCTTGGGTGAAAAGTAAGTGCACCCCCTATCCCGTGAGTGAAAAGTAAGTGCACCCTCGCTGCCATATGTGAAAAGTAAGTGCACCCCCAATCCCGTGTGTGAAAAGTAAGGAAACCCCAGTCCCGTGTGTGAAAAGTAAGCGCACCCCAGGTCCCATGGGTGAAAAGTAAGCGCACCCCCGGTCCCGGGTGTGAAAAGTAAGTGCACCCCCGGTCCCATGGGTGAAAAGTAAGTGCACCCCCGGTCCCATGTGTGAAAAGTAAGTGCACCCCCGGTTCTGGGTGTGAAAAGTAAGTGCACCCCAGGTGTGCAAAATTAAGTGCACCCTCGGTCCCGTGGGTGAAAAGTAAGTGCACCCCCGGTCCCGGGTGGGAAAAGTAAGTGCACCCCCGGTCCCGGGTGGGAAAAGTAAGTGCACCCCCGGTCCCGTGTGTGAAAAGTAAGTGCACCCCCGGTCCCGTGTGTGAAAAGTAAGTGCACCCCCAGTCCCGTGGGTGAAAAGTAAGCGCACCCCAGGTCCCGTGGGTGAAAAGTAAGTGCACCCCGGTCCCGTGGGTGAAAAGTAAGTGCACTCCCGCTGCTATATGTGAAAAGTAAGTGCACCCCCGATCCCGTGTGTGAAAAGTAAGTGCACCCCCGTTCCCGTGAGTGAAAAGTAAGTGCACCCCCTATCCCGTGGGTGAAAAGTAAGCGCACCCCAGGTCCCGTGGGTGAAAAGTAAGTGCACCCCGGTCCCGTGGGTGAAAAGTAAGTGCACTCCCGCTGCTATATGTGAAAAGTAAGTGCACCCCCGATCCCGTGTGTGAAAAGTAAGTGCACCCCCGTTCCCATGTGTGAAAAGTAAGTGCACCCCAGGTCCCGTGGGTGAAAAGTAAGTGCACCCCCGGTTCTGGGTGTGAAAAGTAAGTGCACCCCCGATGCCACCAAATCGGACCCTGACTGGCTCTGCCCAAAAAAATCGGACCCAGAGTGACCCCGCCCAAAAAAAATCGGACCCAGAGTGACCCCGCCCACCAAATCGGACCCAGAGTGACCCCGCCCACCAAATCGGACCCAGAGTGACCCCGCCCACCAAATCGGACCCAGAGTGACCCCGCCCACCAAATCGGACCCAGAGTGACCCCGCCCACCAAATCGGACCCAGAGTGACCCCGCCCACCAAATCGGACCCAGAGTGACCCCGCCCACCAAATCGGACCCAGAGTGACCCCGCCCACCAAATCGGACCCAGAGTGACCCCGCCCACCAAATCGGACCCAGAGTGACCCCGCCCACCAAATCGGACCCAGAGTGACCCCGCCCACCAAATCGGACCCAAAGTGACCCCGCCCACCAAATCGGACCCAGAGTGACCCCGCCCACCAAATCGGACCCAGAGTGACCCCGCCCACCAAATCGGACCCAGAGTGACCCCGCCCACCAAATCGGACCCAGAGTGACCCCGCCCACCAAATCGGACCCAGAGTGACCCCGCCCACCAAATCGGACCCAGAGTGACCCCGCCCACCAAATCGGACCCTGAGTGACCCCGCCCACCAAATCGGACCCTGAGTGACCCCGCCCACCAAATCGGACCCAGAGTGACCCCGCCCACCAAATCGGACCCAGAGTGACCCCGCCCACCAAATCGGACCCAGAGTGACCCCGCCCACCAAATCGGACCCAGAGTGACCCCGCCCACCAAATCGGACCCAGAGTGACCCCGCCCACCAAATCGGACCCAGAGTGACCCCGCCCACCAAATCGGACCCAGAGTGACCCCGCCCACCAAATCGGACCCAGAGTGACCCCGCCCACCAAATCGGACCCAGAGTGACCCCGCCCACCAAATCGGACCCAGAGTGACCCCGCCCACCAAATCGGACCCAGAGTGACCCCGCCCACCAAATCGGACCCAGAGTGACCCCCCCCACCAAATCGGACCCAGAGTGACCCCGCCCACCAAATCGGACCCAGAGTTACCCTGCCCACCAAATCGGACCATGAGGGGCCCCGCCCAACAAATCGGACCCTGAGGTGCCCCGCCCACCAAATCGGACCCTGAGGGGCCCCGCCCACCAAATCAGCACCTGAAGGGCACCCAAGTGTGAAAGTCTTGCAGGGGTAACCCGGGCACCATTCCAAAGCACTATCTGTAGTTCCTTCAGGAAATACCCATCTAGTATTATTATTGTAATCCGAACGTGGTTAACTTCATATTATTTTTAGGCTTTTTTCCGCAATTAATGCGGCCCGAACCGCTGCACGCACAGACTCCATTGAGGTGTCGTTTCAAAGCCAGCGTCCATGAGAGGTGTGCTAAGTATTTTTCGTGTCGATCCGATTTGTAGTTTTGGCGCAATATGCGTTTGAAAATTTTGTCTCAATGCATTTCAATGGGGAAATTGTTCCAATAGGGTATAATGGCTGATTTCTGAGGCAATTTCAAAATAACTGCCAACTGCCACCTGGCTGATTAGCTAATTGATATGCGCAGTCAGACCCAGTTGCTATGCCAACGCCTACGAACTCTACATGACCCCACCAGGACACAGTTTTGCCAGATAATGTCAGCTCTTAAAGTGACCCCGCCCACCAAATGTGACCCAGAGTGACCCCGCCTACCAAATGTGACCCAGAGTGACCCCGCCCACCAAATGTGACCCAGAGTGACCCCGCCCACCAAATGTGACCCAGAGTGACCCCGCCCACCAAATGTGACCCAGAGTGACCCCGCCCACCAAATGTGACCCCGCAAACCAAATGTGACCCAGAGTGACCCCGCCCACCAAATGTGACCCAGAGTGACCCCGCCCACCAAATGTGACCCCGCCCACCAAATGTGACCCAGAGTGACCCCGCCCACCAAATGTGACCCAGAGTGACCCCGCCCACCAAATGTGACCCAGAGTGACCCCGCCCATCAAATGTGACCCAGAGTGACCCCGCCCACCAAATCGGACCTAGAGTGGCCCCGCCCACCAAATGTGACCCAGAGTGACCCCGCCCACCAAATGTGACCCAGAGTGACCCCGCCCACCAAATGTGACCCAGAGTGACCCCGCCCACCAAATGTGACCCAGAGTGACCCCGCCCACCAAATGTGACCCAGAGTGACCCCGCCCACCAAATGTGACCCAGAGTGACCCCGCCCACCTAATGTGACCCAGAGTGACCCCGCCCACCAAATGTGACCCAGAGTGACCCCACCCACCAAATGTGACCCCGCCCACCAAATGTGACCCAGAGTGACCCCGCCCACCAAATGTGACCCAGAGTGACCCCGCCCACTAAATGTGACCCAGAGTGACCCCGCCCACCAAATGTGACCCAGAGTGACCCCGCCCACCAAATGTGACCCAGAGTGACCCCGCCCACCAAATGTGATCCCGCCCACCAAATGTGACCCAGAGTGACCCCGCCCACCAAATGTGACCCAGAGTGAACCCGCCCACCAAATGTGACCCAGAGTGACCCCGCCCACCAAATGTGACCCAGAGTGACCCCGCCCACCAAATGTGACCCAGAGTGACCCCGCCCACCAAATGTGACCCAGAGTGACCCCGCCCACCAAATGTGACCCAGAGTGACCCCGCCCACCAAATGTGACCCAGAGTGACCCCGCCCACCAAATGTGACCCAAAGTGACCCCGCCCACCAAATGTGACCCCGCCCACCAAATGTGACCCAGAGTGACCCCGCCCACCAAATGTGACCCAGAGTGACCCCGCCCACCAAATGTGACCCAGAGTGACCCCGCCCACCAAATGTGACCCAGAGCGACCCCGCCCACCAAATGTGACCCAGAGTGACCCCGCCCACCAAATGTGACCCAGAGCGACCCCGCCCACCAAATGTGACCTAGAGCGACCCCGCCCACCAAATGTGACCCAGAGTGACCCCGCCCACAAAATGTGACCCAGAGTGAGCCCGCCCACCAAATGTGACCCAGAGTGACCCCGCCCACCAAATGTGACCCAGAGTGACCCCGCCCACCAAATGTGACCCAGAGTGACCCCGCTCACCAAATGTGACCCAGAGTGACCCCGCCCACCAAATGTGACCCAGAGTGACCCCGCCCACCAAATGTGACCCAGAGTGACCCCGCCCACCAAATGTGACCCAGAGTGACCCCGCCCACCAAAGGTGACCCAGAGTGACCCCGCCCACCAAATGTGACCCAAAATGACCCCGCCCACCAAATGTGACCCAGAGTGACCCCGCCCACCAAATGTGACCCAGAGTGACCCCGCCCACCAAATGTGACCCCGCCCACCAAATGTGACCCCGCCCACCAAATGTGACCCCGAGTGGCCCCGCCCACTAAATCGGACCGCGAGTGGCCCCGCCCACCAAATCAGACCCAGAGGTGCCCCGCCCACCAAATCGGACCCAGAGTGACCCCGCCCACCAAATCGGACCCAGAGTGACCCCGCCCACCAAATGTGACCCAGAGTGACCCCGCCCACCAAATGTGACCCAGAGTGACCCCGCCCACCAAATGTGACTCAGAGTGACCCCGCCCACCAAATGTGACCCAGAGTGACCCCGCCCACCAAATGTGACCCAGAGTGACCCCGCCCACCAAATGTGACCCAGAGTGACCCCGCCCACCAAATGTGACCCAGAGTGACCCCGCCCACCAAATGTGACCCAGAGTGACCCCGCCCACCAAATGTGACCCAGAGTGACCCCGCCCACCAAATGTGACCCAGAGTGACCCCGCCCACCAAATGTGACCCAAAATGACCCCGCCCACCAAATGTGACCCCGCCCACCAAATGTGACCCCGCCCACCAAATGTGATCCCGAGTGGCCCCGCCCACTAAATCGGACCGCGAGTGGCCCCTCCCACCAAATCGGACCCAGAGGTGCCCCGCCCACCAAATCGGACCCAGAGTGACCCCGCCCACCAAATCGGACCCAGAGTGACCCCGCCCACCAAATCGGACCCAGAGTGACCCCGCCCACCAAATGTGACCCAGAGTGACCCCGCCCACCAAATGTGACTCAGAGTGACCCCGCCCACCAAATGTGACCCAGAGTGACCCCGCCCACCAAATGTGACCCAGAGTGACCCCGCCCACCAAAAGTGACCCAGAGTGACCCCGCCCACCAAAAGTGACCCAGAGTGACCCCGCCCACCAAATGTGACCCAGAGTGACCCCGCCCACCAAATGTGACCCAGAGTGACCCCGCCCACCAAATGTGACCCAGAGTGACCCCGCCCACCAAATGTGACCCAGAGTGACCCCGCCCACCAAATGTGACCCAGAGTGACCCCGCCCACCAAATCGGACCCAGAGTGACTCCGCCCACCAAATGTGACTCAGAGTGACCCCGCCCACCAAATGTGACCCCGCCCACCAAATGTGACCCAGAGTGACCCCGCCCACCAAATGTGACCCAGAGTGACCCCGCCCACCAAATGTGACCCAGAGTGACCCCGCCCACCAAATGTGACCCAGAGGTGCCCCGCCCACCAAATGTGACCCAGAGGTGCCGCGCCCACCAAATCTGACCCAGAGGTGCCCCGCCCACCAAATCTGACCGAGGTGCCCTGCCCACCAAATCTGACCCAGAGGTGCTCTGCCCACCAAATCTGACCCAGAGTGGCCCCGCCCATGAAATCTGACCCAGAGTGGCCCCGCCCACCAAATCGGACCCAGAGTGGTCCCGTCTACCAAATCGGACACAGAGTGGCCCCGCCCACCAAATCATCCCCTGAGGGGCCCCGCCCACCAAACCAGCGCCTGAAGGGCACCCAAGTGTGAAAGTCTTGCAGGGGCAGCCCGGGCACCATTACAAAGCACTATCTGTAGTTCCTTCAGGAAATACCCATCTAGTATTATTATTGTAATCCGAACGTGGTAAACTTATTCAGTTTTTTTCCGCAATTAATGCGGCCCGAACCGCTGCACTCACAGACTCCAGTGAGGCATCATTTCGAAGCCAGCGCCCACGAGAGGTGTGCTAAGTATTTTTCGTGTCGATCCGATTTGTAGTTTTTTTAAAAATTGAATTTAAAAAAAAAAAATTCCCATAGGAAATAATGGCGAATTTTCCATTACCCCCAACTTGACCTTCCAAAGATAGCAGCTATGCAAATGTATGGTGTCCATTTTAGGACATGATCATTTATCAAAGTCAAACAGAATAAAGTGACTGTGACACCCTCTAACCCCATGTATGAAAAGTAAGTGCACCCCCGATCCCATGTGTGAAAAGTAAGTGCACCGAGTGGCCCCGCCCACCAAATCGGACCCCGAGTGGCCCCGCCCACCAAATCGGACCCCGAGTGGCCCGGCCCACCAAATCGGACCTCGAGTGGCCCCGCCCACCAAATGGGACCCAGAGTGACCCCGCCCACCAAATCGGACCCCGAGTGGCCCCGCCCACCAAATCGGACCCAGAGTGACCCCGCCCACCAAATCAGACCCAGAGTGACCCCGCCCACCAAATCGGACCCAGAGTGACCCCGCCCACTAAATGTGACCCAGAGTGACCCCGCCCACCAAATGTGACCCAGAGTGACCCCGCCCACCAAATCGGACCCAGAGTGACCCCGCCCACCAAATCGGACCCTGAGGGACCCTGTCCACCAAATCGGACCCTGAGGGACCACGTCCATCAAATCGGCTCCTGAGGTGCCCCGCCCACCAAATCGGCTCCTGAGGTGCCCCGCCCACCAAATTGGACCCAGAGGTGCCCCGCCCACCAAATTGGACCCAGAGGTGCCCCGCCCACCAAATCGGACCCAGAGGTGCCCCGCCCACCAAATTGGACCCAGAGGTGCCCCGCCCACCAAATTGGACCCAGAGGTGCCCCGCCCACCAAATTGGACCCAGAGGTGCCCCGCCCACCAAATCGGACCCAGAGGTGCCCCGCCCACCAAATCGGACCCAGAGGTGCCCCGCCCACCAAATCGGACCCAGAGGTGCCCCGCCCACCAAATCGGACCCAGAGTGGCCCCGCCCACCAAATTGGACCCAGAGTGGCCCCACCCACCAAATCGGTCCCAGATTGGCCCCGCCCACCAAATCAGCCCCTGAGGGGCCCCGTCCACCAAACCAGCGCCTGAGGGGAACCCAAGTGTGAAAGTCTTGCAGGGGCAGCCCAGGCACCATTCCAAAGCACTATCTGTAGTTCCTTCAGGAAATACCCATCTAGTTATAGTGCTTTTGTAAAAAGCACTATATTGTTATTCCCCCGTAGACAACTTATTATTATTATTATTATTATTATTCAGTCCGCGATTAATGCGGCCCGAACCGCTGCACGCACAGACTCCAGTGAGGTGTCATTTCGAAGCCAGCGTTCCCAAGAGGTGTGCTAAGTATTTTTCGTGTCGATCGGATTTGTAGTTTTGGCGCAATTTGCGTTTTTCCCCTGATTGGAATGCAATTTCTCTATGGGTAAATTTTCCTATAAGCTTATAATGGCTGATTTCTGAGGCAATTTCAAACTAACTGCCAACTGCCACCTGGCTGATTAGCTCACTGCTATGTGCAGTCAGACCCAGTTACTATGACAACGCCTACGAACTCTACATGACCCCACCAGGACACAGTTTTGCCAGATAATATCAGCTCTTAAAGTGACCCGCACACCAAATCTGACCCTGAGGTGCCCAGTGCACCCCCGGTCCCGTGTGTGAAAAGTAAGTGCACCCCCGTTCCTGGTGTGAAAAGTAAGTGCACCCCGGTCCCATGTGTGTGAAAAGTAAGTGCACCCCCGGTCCCTTGTGTGAAAAGTAAGTGCACCCCGGTCCCATGTGTGTGAAAAGTATGTGCACCCCGATCCCGTTTGTGAAAAGTAAGTGCACCCCCAGTCCCGTGGGTGAAAATTAAGTGCACCCCAGTCCCGTGTGTGAAAAGTAAGTGCACCCCCGGTCCTGAGTGTGAAAAGTAAGCGCACCCCAGGTCCCGTAAGTGAAAAGTAAGTGCACCCTCGGTCCCGTGGGTGAAAAGTAAGTGCACCCCGGTCCCGTGTGTGAAAAGTAAGTGCATCCCGGTCCCGGGTGTGAAAAGTAAGTGCACCCCCGGTCCCGTGTGTGAAAAATAAGTGCACCCCGGTCCCGTGTGTGAAAAGTAAGTGCATCCCTGGTCCCGGGTGTGAAAAGTAAGTGCACCCCTGGTCCCGGGTGTGAAAAGTAAGTGCACCCCCGGTCCCGTGGTTGAAAAGTAAGTGCACCCCTGGTCCCATGGGTGAAAAGTAAGTGCACCCCGGTCCCATGTGTGTGAAAAGTAAGTGCACCCCGATCCCGTTTGTGAAAAGTAAGTGCACCCCCGGTCCCGTGGGTGAAAAGTAAGTGCACCCCGGTCCCGTGTGTGAAAAGTAAGTGCATCCCAGGTCCCGGGTGTGAAAAGTAAGTGCACCCCCGGTCCCGTGGTTGAAAAGTAAGTGCACCCCCGGTCCCGTGTGTGAAAAATAAGTGCACCCTCGGTCCCGTGGGTGAAAAGTAAGTGCACCCCGGTCCCGTGTGTGAAAAGTAAGTGCACCCCTGGTCCCGTGGGTGAAAAGTAAGTGCACCCAAGTCCCGTGTGTGAAAAAGTAAGTGTGCCCCCGCCCCCCAAATCGGACCCTGAGTGACCCCACCCCCGAATCGGACCCCGAGTGACCCGGACCCCCGAATCGGACCCCGAGTGGCCCCGCCCCCCAAATTGGACCCAGAGTGACCCCGCCCACCAAATCTGACCCAGAGTGACCCCGCCCACCAAATCTGACCCAGAGTAACCCCGCCCACCAAATCTGACCCAGAGTGGCCCCGCCCACCAAATCTGACCCAGAGTGGCCCCGCCCACCAAATGTGACCCAGAGTGGCCCCGCCCACCAAATCTGACCCAGAGTGACCCCGCCCACCAAATCTGACCCAGAGTGACCCCGCCCACCAAATGTGACCCAGAGTGACCCCGCCCACCAAATGTGACTCAGAGTGACCCCGCCCACCAAATGTGACCCAGAGTGACCCCGCCCACCAAATGTGACCCAGAGTGACCCCGCCCACCAAATGTGACCCAGAGTGACCCCGCCCACCAAATGTGACCCAGAGTGACCCCGCCCACCAAATGTGACCCAGAGTGACCCCGCCCACCAAATGTGACCCAGAGTGACCCCGCCCACCAAATGTGACCCAGAGTGACCCCGCCCACCAAATGTGACCCAGAGTGACCCCGCCCACCAAATGTGACCCAGAGTGACCCCGCCCACCAAATGTGACCCAGAGTGACCCCGCCCACCAAATGTGACCCAGAGTGACCCCGCCCACCAAATGTGACCCAGAGTGACTCCGCCCACCAAATGTGACTCAGAGTGACCCCGCCCACCAAATGTGACCCAGAGTGACCCCGCCCACCAAATGTGACCCAGAGTGACCCCGCCCACCAAATGTGACCCAGAGTGACCCCGCCCACCAAATGTGACCCAGTGACCCCGCCCACCAAATGTGACCCAGTGACCCCGCCCACCAAATGTGACCCAGAGTGACCCCGCCCACCAAATGTGACCCAGAGTGACCCCGCCCACCAAATGTGACCCAGAGTGACCCCGCCCACCAAATGTGACCCAGAGTGACCCCGCCCACCAAAGGTGACCCAAAGTGACCCCGCCCACCAAATGTGACCCAAAGTGACCCCGCCCACCAAATGTGACCCCGCCCACCAAATGTGACCCTGCCCACCAAATGTGACCCCGAGTGGCCCCGCCCACTAAATCGGACCGCGAGTGGCCCCGCCCACCAAATCGGACCCAGAGGTGCCCCGCCCACCAAATGTGACCCAGAGTGACCCCGCCCACCAAAAGTGACCCAGAGTGACCCCGCCCACCAAAAGTGACCCAGAGTGACCCCGCCCACCAAATGTGACCCAGAGTGACCCCGCCCACCAAATGTGACCCAGAGTGACCCCGCCCACCAAATGTGACCCAGAGTGACCCCGCCCACCAAATGTGACCCAGAGGTGCCGCGCCCACCAAATCTGACCCAGAGGTGCCCCGCCCACCAAATCTGACCGAGGTGCCCTGCCCACCAAATCTGACCCAGAGGTGCTCTGCCCACCAAATCTGACCCAGAGTGGCCCCGCCCATGAAATCTGACCCAGAGTGGCCCCGCCCACCAAATCGGACCCAGAGTGGTCCCGTCTACCAAATCGGACACAGAGTGGCCCCGCCCACCAAATCATCCCCTGAGGGGCCCCGCCCACCAAACCAGCGCCTGAAGGGCACCCAAGTGTGAAAGTCTTGCAGGGGCAGCCCGGGCACCATTACAAAGCACTATCTGTAGTTCCTTCAGGAAATACCCATCTAGTATTATTATTGTAATCCGAACGTGGTAAACTTATTCAGTTTTTTTCCGCAATTAATGCGGCCCGAACCGCTGCACTCACAGACTCCAGTGAGGCATCATTTCGAAGCCAGCGCCCACGAGAGGTGTGCTAAGTATTTTTCGTGTCGATCCGATTTGTAGTTTTTTTAAAAATTGAATTTAAAAAAAAAAAATTCCCATAGGAAATAATGGCGAATTTTCCATTACCCCCAACTTGACCTTCCAAAGATAGCAGCTATGCAAATGTATGGTGTCCATTTTAGGACATGATCATTTATCAAAGTCAAACAGAATAAAGTGACTGTGACACCCTCTAACCCCATGTATGAAAAGTAAGTGCACCCCCGATCCCATGTGTGAAAAGTAAGTGCACCGAGTGGCCCCGCCCACCAAATCGGACCCCGAGTGGCCCCGCCCACCAAATCGGACCCCGAGTGGCCCGGCCCACCAAATCGGACCTCGAGTGGCCCCGCCCACCAAATGGGACCCAGAGTGACCCCGCCCACCAAATCGGACCCCGAGTGGCCCCGCCCACCAAATCGGACCCAGAGTGACCCCGCCCACCAAATCAGACCCAGAGTGACCCCGCCCACCAAATCGGACCCAGAGTGACCCCGCCCACTAAATGTGACCCAGAGTGACCCCGCCCACCAAATGTGACCCAGAGTGACCCCGCCCACCAAATCGGACCCAGAGTGACCCCGCCCACCAAATCGGACCCTGAGGGGCCCCATCCACCAAATCGGACACTGAGGGACCCTGTCCACCAAATCGGACCCTGAGGGACCACGTCCATCAAATCGGCTCCTGAGGTGCCCCGCCCACCAAATCGGCTCCTGAGGTGCCCCGCCCACCAAATTGGACCCAGAGGTGCCCCGCCCACCAAATTGGACCCAGAGGTGCCCCGCCCACCAAATCGGACCCAGAGGTGCCCCGCCCACCAAATTGGACCCAGAGGTGCCCCGCCCACCAAATTGGACCCAGAGGTGCCCCGCCCACCAAATTGGACCCAGAGGTGCCCCGCCCACCAAATCGGACCCAGAGGTGCCCCGCCCACCAAATCGGACCCAGAGGTGCCCCGCCCACCAAATCGGACCCAGAGGTGCCCCGCCCACCAAATCGGACCCAGAGTGGCCCCGCCCACCAAATTGGACCCAGAGTGGCCCCACCCACCAAATCGGTCCCAGATTGGCCCCGCCCACCAAATCAGCCCCTGAGGGGCCCCGTCCACCAAACCAGCGCCTGAGGGGAACCCAAGTGTGAAAGTCTTGCAGGGGCAGCCCAGGCACCATTCCAAAGCACTATCTGTAGTTCCTTCAGGAAATACCCATCTAGTTATAGTGCTTTTGTAAAAAGCACTATATTGTTATTCCCCCGTAGACAACTTATTATTATTATTATAGTGCTTTGGGACAAAGCACTATATTGTTATTCCACCGTAGTCAACTTATTCTTCTTATTATTATTATTCAGTCCGCAATTAATGCGGCCCGAACCGCTGCACGCACAGACTCCAGTGAGGTGTCATTTCGAAGCCAGCGTTCCTGGCAGGTGTGCTAAGTATTTTTCGTGTCGATCGGATTTGTAGTTTTGGCGCAATTGGCGTTTGAAAATTTCGTCTCAATGCATTTCAATGGGAAATTGTTCCAACAATAAGGGATAATGGCTGATTTCTGAGGCAATTTCAAAATAACTGCCAACTGCCACCTGGCTGATTAGCTCATTGATATGTGCAGTCAGACCCAGTTACTATGCCAACGCCTACGAACTCTACATGACCCCACCAGGACACAGTTTTGCCAGATAATATCAGCTCTTAAAGTGACCCGCGCACCAAATTGGCACCTGAGGTGCGCAGCCCACCAAATCGGACCCGAGTGGCCCCGCCCACCAAATCGGACCCCGAGTGGCCCCGCCCGCCAAATCGGACCCAGAGTGACCCCGCCCACCAAATGTGACCCAGAGTGACCCCGCCCACCAAATGTGACCCAGAGTGACCCCGCCCACCAAATGTGACCCAGAGTGACCCCGCCCACCAAATGTGACCCAGAGTGACCCCGCCCACCAAATGTGACCCAGAGTGACCCCGCCCACCAAATGTGACCCAGAGTGACCCCGCCCACCAAATGTGACCCAGAGTGACCCCGCCCACCAAATGTGACCCAGAGTGACCCCGCCCACCAAATGTGACCCAGAGTGACCCCGCCCACCAAATGTGACCCAGAGTGACCCCGCCCACCAAATGTGACCCAGAGTGACCCCGCCCACCAAATGTGACCCAGAGTGACCCCGCCCACCAAATGTGACCCAGAGTGACCCCGCCCACCAAATGTGACCCAGAGTGACCCCGCCCACCAAATGTGACCCAGAGTGACCCCGCCCACCAAATGTGACCCAGAGTGACCCCGCCCACCAAATGTGACCCAGAGTGACCCCGCCCACCAAATGTGACCCAGAGTGACCCCGCCCACCAAATGTGACCCCGCCCACCAAATGTGACCCCGCCCACCAAATGTGACCCAGAGTGATCTCGCCCACCAAATGTGACCCAGAGTGACCCCGCCCACCAAATGTGACCCAGAGTGACCCCGCCCACCAAATGTGACCCAGAGTGACCCCGCCCACCAAATGTGACCCAGAGTGACCCCGCCCACCAAATGTGACCCAGAGTGACCCCGCCCACCAAATGTGACCCAGAGTGACCCCGCCCACCAAATGTGACCCAGAGTGACCCCGCCCACCAAATGTGACCCAGAGTGACCCCGCCCACCAAATGTGACCCAGAGTGACCCCGCCCACCAAATGTGACCCCGCCCACCAAATGTGACCCAGAGTGACCCCGCCCACCAAATGTGACCCAGAGTGACCCCGCCCACCAAATGTGACCCAGAGTGACCCCGCCCACCAAATCGGACCTAGAGTGGCCCCGCCCACCAAATGTGACCCAGAGTGACCCCGCCCACCAAATGTGACCCAGAGTGACCCCGCCCACCAAATGTGACCCAGAGTGACCCCGCCCACCAAATGTGACCCAGAGTGACCCCGCCCACCAAATGTGACCCAGAGTGACCCCGCCCACCAAATGTGACCCAGAGTGACCCCGCCCACCAAATGTGACCCAGAGTGACCCCGCCCACCAAATGTGACCCAAAGTGACCCCGCCCACCAAATGTGACCCCGCCCACCAAATGTGACCCAGAGTGACCCCGCCCACCAAATGTGACCCAGAGTGACCCCGCCCACCAAATGTGACCCAGAGTGACCCCGCCCACCAAATGTGACCCAGAGTGACCCCGCCCACCAAATGTGACCCAGAGTGACCCCGCCCACCAAATGTGACCCAGAGTGACCCCGCCCACCAAATGTGACCCCGCCCACCAAATGTGACCCAGAGTGACCCCGCCCACCAAATGTGACCCCGCCCACCAAATGTGACCCAGAGTGACCCCGCCCACCAAATGTGACCCAGAGTGAACCCGCCCACCAAATGTGACCCAGAGTGACCCCGCCCACCAAATGTGACCCAGAGTGACCCCGCCCACCAAATCGGACCTAGAGTGGCCCCGCCCACCAAATGTGACCCAGAGTGACCCCGCCCACCAAATGTGACCCAGAGTGACCCCGCCCACCAAATGTGACCCAAAGTGACCCCGCCCACCAAATGTGACCCCGCCCACCAAATGTGACCCAGAGTGACCCCGCCCACCAAATGTGACCCAGAGTGACCCCGCCCACCAAATGTGACCCAGAGTGACCCCGCCCACCAAATGTGACCCAGAGTGACCCCGCCCACCAAATGTGACCCAGAGTGACCCCGCCCACCAAATGTGACCTAGAGTGACCCCGCCCACCAAATGTGACCCCGCCCACCAAATGTGACCCAGAGTGACCCCGCCCACCAAATGTGACCCCGCCCACCAAATGTGACCCAGACTGACCCCGCCCACCAAATGTGACCCAGAGTGAACCCGCCCACCAAATGTGACCCAGAGTGACCCCGCCCACCAAATGTGACCCAGAGTGACCCCGCCCACCAAATCGGACCTAGAGTGGCCCCGCCCACCAAATGTGACCCAGAGTGACCCCGCCCACCAAATGTGACCCAGAGTGACCCCGCCCACCAAATGTGACCCAAAGTGACCCCGCCCACCAAATGTGACCCCGCCCACCAAATGTGACCCCGCCCACCAAATGTGACCCAGAGTGACCCCGCCCACCAAATGTGACCCAGAGTGACCCCGCCCACCAAATGTGACCCAGAGTGACCCCGCCCACCAAATGTGACCCAGAGTGACCCCGCCCACCAAATGTGACCCAGAGTGACCCCGCCCACCAAATGTGACCCAGAGTGACCCCGCCCACCAAATGTGACCCAGAGTGACCCCGCCCACCAAATGTGACCCAGAGTGACCCCGCCCACCAAATGTGACCCAGAGTGACCCCGCCCACCAAATGTGACCCAGAGTGACCCCGCCCACCAAATGTGACCCAGAGTGACCCCGCCCACCAAATGTGACCCAGAGTGACCCCGCCCACCAAATGTGACCCAGAGTGACCCCGCCCACCAAATGTGACCCAAAGTGACCCCGCCCACCAAATGTGACCCCGCCCACCAAATGTGACCCAGAGTGACCCCGCCCACCAAATGTGACCCAGAGTGACCCCGCCCACCAAATGTGACCCAGAGTGACCCCGCCCACCAAATGTGACCCAGAGTGACCCCGCCCACCAAATGTGACCCAGAGTGACCCCGCCCACCAAATGTGACCCAGAGTGACCCCGCCCACCAAATGTGACCCAGAGTGACCCCGCCCACCAAATGTGACCCAAAGTGACCCCGCCCACCAAATGTGACCCCGCCCACCAAATGTGACCCAGAGTGACCCCGCCCACCAAATGTGACCCAGAGTGACCCCGCCCACCAAATGTGACCCAGAGTGACCCCGCCCACCAAAAGTGACCCAGAGTGACCCCGCCCACCAAATGTGACCCAGAGTGACCCCGCCCACCAAATGTGACCCAGAGTGACCCCGCCCACCAAATGTGACCCAGAGTGACCCCGCCCACCAAATGTGACCCAGAGGTGCCGCGCCCACCAAATCTGACCCAGAGGTGCCCCGCCCACCAAATCTGACCGAGGTGCCCTGCCCACCAAATCTGACCCAGAGGTGCTCTGCCCACCAAATCTGACCCAGAGTGGCCCCGCCCATGAAATCTGACCCAGAGTGGCCCCGCCCACCAAATCGGACCCAGAGTGGTCCCGTCTACCAAATCGGACACAGAGTGGCCCCGCCCACCAAATCATCCCCTGAGGGGCCCCGCCCACCAAACCAGCGCCTGAAGGGCACCCAAGTGTGAAAGTCTTGCAGGGGCAGCCCGGGCACCATTACAAAGCACTATCTGTAGTTCCTTCAGGAAATACCCATCTAGTATTATTATTGTAATCCGAACGTGGTAAACTTATTCAGTTTTTTTCCGCAATTAATGCGGCCCGAACCGCTGCACTCACAGACTCCAGTGAGGCATCATTTCGAAGCCAGCGCCCACGAGAGGTGTGCTAAGTATTTTTCGTGTCGATCCGATTTGTAGTTTTTTTAAAAATTGAATTTAAAAAAAAAAAATTCCCATAGGAAATAATGGCGAATTTTCCATTACCCCCAACTTGACCTTCCAAAGATAGCAGCTATGCAAATGTATGGTGTCCATTTTAGGACATGATCATTTATCAAAGTCAAACAGAATAAAGTGACTGTGACACCCTCTAACCCCATGTATGAAAAGTAAGTGCACCCCCGATCCCATGTGTGAAAAGTAAGTGCACCGAGTGGCCCCGCCCACCAAATCGGACCCCGAGTGGCCCCGCCCACCAAATCGGACCCCGAGTGGCCCGGCCCACCAAATCGGACCTCGAGTGGCCCCGCCCACCAAATGGGACCCAGAGTGACCCCGCCCACCAAATCGGACCCCGAGTGGCCCCGCCCACCAAATCGGACCCAGAGTGACCCCGCCCACCAAATCAGACCCAGAGTGACCCCGCCCACCAAATCGGACCCAGAGTGACCCCGCCCACTAAATGTGACCCAGAGTGACCCCGCCCACCAAATGTGACCCAGAGTGACCCCGCCCACCAAATCGGACCCAGAGTGACCCCGCCCACCAAATCGGACCCTGAGGGGCCCCATCCACCAAATCGGACACTGAGGGACCCTGTCCACCAAATCGGACCCTGAGGGACCACGTCCATCAAATCGGCTCCTGAGGTGCCCCGCCCACCAAATCGGCTCCTGAGGTGCCCCGCCCACCAAATTGGACCCAGAGGTGCCCCGCCCACCAAATTGGACCCAGAGGTGCCCCGCCCACCAAATCGGACCCAGAGGTGCCCCGCCCACCAAATTGGACCCAGAGGTGCCCCGCCCACCAAATTGGACCCAGAGGTGCCCCGCCCACCAAATTGGACCCAGAGGTGCCCCGCCCACCAAATCGGACCCAGAGGTGCCCCGCCCACCAAATCGGACCCAGAGGTGCCCCGCCCACCAAATCGGACCCAGAGGTGCCCCGCCCACCAAATCGGACCCAGAGTGGCCCCGCCCACCAAATTGGACCCAGAGTGGCCCCACCCACCAAATCGGTCCCAGATTGGCCCCGCCCACCAAATCAGCCCCTGAGGGGCCCCGTCCACCAAACCAGCGCCTGAGGGGAACCCAAGTGTGAAAGTCTTGCAGGGGCAGCCCAGGCACCATTCCAAAGCACTATCTGTAGTTCCTTCAGGAAATACCCATCTAGTTATAGTGCTTTTGTAAAAAGCACTATATTGTTATTCCCCCGTAGACAACTTATTATTATTATTATAGTGCTTTGGGACAAAGCACTATATTGTTATTCCACCGTAGTCAACTTATTCTTCTTATTATTATTATTCAGTCCGCAATTAATGCGGCCCGAACCGCTGCACGCACAGACTCCAGTGAGGTGTCATTTCGAAGCCAGCGTTCCTGGCAGGTGTGCTAAGTATTTTTCGTGTCGATCGGATTTGTAGTTTTGGCGCAATTGGCGTTTGAAAATTTCGTCTCAATGCATTTCAATGGGAAATTGTTCCAACAATAAGGGATAATGGCTGATTTCTGAGGCAATTTCAAAATAACTGCCAACTGCCACCTGGCTGATTAGCTCATTGATATGTGCAGTCAGACCCAGTTACTATGCCAACGCCTACGAACTCTACATGACCCCACCAGGACACAGTTTTGCCAGATAATATCAGCTCTTAAAGTGACCCGCGCACCAAATTGGCACCTGAGGTGCGCAGCCCACCAAATCGGACCCGAGTGGCCCCGCCCACCAAATCGGACCCCGAGTGGCCCCGCCCGCCAAATCGGACCCAGAGTGACCCCGCCCACCAAATGTGACCCAGAGTGACCCCGCCCACCAAATGTGACCCAGAGTGACCCCGCCCACCAAATGTGACCCAGAGTGACCCCGCCCACCAAATGTGACCCAGAGTGACCCCGCCCACCAAATGTGACCCAGAGTGACCCCGCCCACCAAATGTGACCCAGAGTGACCCCGCCCACCAAATGTGACCCAGAGTGACCCCGCCCACCAAATGTGACCCAGAGTGACCCCGCCCACCAAATGTGACCCAGAGTGACCCCGCCCACCAAATGTGACCCAGAGTGACCCCGCCCACCAAATGTGACCCAGAGTGACCCCGCCCACCAAATGTGACCCAGAGTGACCCCGCCCACCAAATGTGACCCAGAGTGACCCCGCCCACCAAATGTGACCCAGAGTGACCCCGCCCACCAAATGTGACCCAGAGTGACCCCGCCCACCAAATGTGACCCAGAGTGACCCCGCCCACCAAATGTGACCCAGAGTGACCCCGCCCACCAAATGTGACCCAGAGTGACCCCGCCCACCAAATGTGACCCCGCCCACCAAATGTGACCCCGCCCACCAAATGTGACCCAGAGTGATCTCGCCCACCAAATGTGACCCAGAGTGACCCCGCCCACCAAATGTGACCCAGAGTGACCCCGCCCACCAAATGTGACCCAGAGTGACCCCGCCCACCAAATGTGACCCAGAGTGACCCCGCCCACCAAATGTGACCCAGAGTGACCCCGCCCACCAAATGTGACCCAGAGTGACCCCGCCCACCAAATGTGACCCAGAGTGACCCCGCCCACCAAATGTGACCCAGAGTGACCCCGCCCACCAAATGTGACCCAGAGTGACCCCGCCCACCAAATGTGACCCCGCCCACCAAATGTGACCCAGAGTGACCCCGCCCACCAAATGTGACCCAGAGTGACCCCGCCCACCAAATGTGACCCAGAGTGACCCCGCCCACCAAATCGGACCTAGAGTGGCCCCGCCCACCAAATGTGACCCAGAGTGACCCCGCCCACCAAATGTGACCCAGAGTGACCCCGCCCACCAAATGTGACCCAGAGTGACCCCGCCCACCAAATGTGACCCAGAGTGACCCCGCCCACCAAATGTGACCCAGAGTGACCCCGCCCACCAAATGTGACCCAGAGTGACCCCGCCCACCAAATGTGACCCAGAGTGACCCCGCCCACCAAATGTGACCCAAAGTGACCCCGCCCACCAAATGTGACCCCGCCCACCAAATGTGACCCAGAGTGACCCCGCCCACCAAATGTGACCCAGAGTGACCCCGCCCACCAAATGTGACCCAGAGTGACCCCGCCCACCAAATGTGACCCAGAGTGACCCCGCCCACCAAATGTGACCCAGAGTGACCCCGCCCACCAAATGTGACCCAGAGTGACCCCGCCCACCAAATGTGACCCCGCCCACCAAATGTGACCCAGAGTGACCCCGCCCACCAAATGTGACCCCGCCCACCAAATGTGACCCAGAGTGACCCCGCCCACCAAATGTGACCCAGAGTGAACCCGCCCACCAAATGTGACCCAGAGTGACCCCGCCCACCAAATGTGACCCAGAGTGACCCCGCCCACCAAATCGGACCTAGAGTGGCCCCGCCCACCAAATGTGACCCAGAGTGACCCCGCCCACCAAATGTGACCCAGAGTGACCCCGCCCACCAAATGTGACCCAAAGTGACCCCGCCCACCAAATGTGACCCCGCCCACCAAATGTGACCCAGAGTGACCCCGCCCACCAAATGTGACCCAGAGTGACCCCGCCCACCAAATGTGACCCAGAGTGACCCCGCCCACCAAATGTGACCCAGAGTGACCCCGCCCACCAAATGTGACCCAGAGTGACCCCGCCCACCAAATGTGACCTAGAGTGACCCCGCCCACCAAATGTGACCCCGCCCACCAAATGTGACCCAGAGTGACCCCGCCCACCAAATGTGACCCCGCCCACCAAATGTGACCCAGACTGACCCCGCCCACCAAATGTGACCCAGAGTGAACCCGCCCACCAAATGTGACCCAGAGTGACCCCGCCCACCAAATGTGACCCAGAGTGACCCCGCCCACCAAATCGGACCTAGAGTGGCCCCGCCCACCAAATGTGACCCAGAGTGACCCCGCCCACCAAATGTGACCCAGAGTGACCCCGCCCACCAAATGTGACCCAAAGTGACCCCGCCCACCAAATGTGACCCCGCCCACCAAATGTGACCCCGCCCACCAAATGTGACCCAGAGTGACCCCGCCCACCAAATGTGACCCAGAGTGACCCCGCCCACCAAATGTGACCCAGAGTGACCCCGCCCACCAAATGTGACCCAGAGTGACCCCGCCCACCAAATGTGACCCAGAGTGACCCCGCCCACCAAATGTGACCCAGAGTGACCCCGCCCACCAAATGTGACCCAGAGTGACCCCGCCCACCAAATGTGACCCAGAGTGACCCCGCCCACCAAATGTGACCCAGAGTGACCCCGCCCACCAAATGTGACCCAGAGTGACCCCGCCCACCAAATGTGACCCAGAGTGACCCCGCCCACCAAATGTGACCCAGAGTGACCCCGCCCACCAAATGTGACCCAGAGTGACCCCGCCCACCAAATGTGACCCAAAGTGACCCCGCCCACCAAATGTGACCCCGCCCACCAAATGTGACCCAGAGTGACCCCGCCCACCAAATGTGACCCAGAGTGACCCCGCCCACCAAATGTGACCCAGAGTGACCCCGCCCACCAAATGTGACCCAGAGTGACCCCGCCCACCAAATGTGACCCAGAGTGACCCCGCCCACCAAATGTGACCCAGAGTGACCCCGCCCACCAAATGTGACCCAGAGTGACCCCGCCCACCAAATGTGACCCAAAGTGACCCCGCCCACCAAATGTGACCCCGCCCACCAAATGTGACCCAGAGTGACCCCGCCCACCAAATGTGACCCAGAGTGACCCCGCCCACCAAATGTGACCCAGAGTGACCCCGCCCACCAAATGTGACCCAGAGTGACCCCGCCCACCAAATGTGACCCAGAGTGACCCCGCCCACCAAATGTGACCCAGAGTGACCCCGCCCACCAAATGTGACCCAGAGTGACCCCGCCCACCAAATGTGACCCAGAGTGACCCCGCCCACCAAAGGTGACCCAGAGTGACCCCGCCCACCAAAGGTGACCCAGAGTGACCCCGCCCACCAAATCGGACCCAGAGTGACCCCGCCCACCAAATCAGACCCAGAGTGACCCCGCCCACCAAATCGGACCCAGAGTGACCCCGCCCACCAAATGTGACCCAGAGTGACCCCGCCCACCAAATGTGACCCAGAGTGACCCCGCCCACCAAATGTGACCCAGAGTGACCCCGCCCACCAAATGTGACCCAGAGTGACCCCGCCCACCAAATGTGACCCAGAGTGACCCCGCCCACCAAATGTGACCCAGAGTGACCCCGCCCACCAAATGTGACCCCGCCCACCAAATGTGACCCAGAGTGACCCCGCCCACAAAATGTGACCCAGAGTGACCCCGCCCACCAAATGTGACCCAGAGTGACCCCGCCCACAAAATGTGACCCCGCCCACCAAATGTGACCCCGCCCACCAAATCGGACCCAGAGTGACCCCGCCCACCAAATGTGACCCAGAGTGACCCCGCCCACCAAATGTGACCCAGAGTGACCTCGCCCACCAAATGTGACCCAGAGTGACCCCGCCCACCAAATGTGTCCCAGAGTGACCACGCCCACCAAATGTGACCCAGAGTGACCCCGCCCACCAAATGTGACCCAGAGTGACCCCGCCCACCAAATGTGACCCAGAGTGACCCCGCCCACCAAATGTGACCCAGAGTGACCCCGCCCACCAAATGTGACCCAGAGTGACCCCGCCCACCAAATGTGACCCAGAGTGACCCCGCCCACCAAATGTGACCCAGAGTGACCCCGCCCACCAAATGTGACCCAGAGTGACCCCGCCCACCAAATGTGACCCCGCCCACCAAATGTGACCCAGAGTGACCCCGCCCACCAAATGTGACCCCGCCCACCAAATGTGACCCAGAGTGACCCCGCCCACCAAATGTGACCCAGAGTGAACCCGCCCACCAAATGTGACCCAGAGTGACCCCGCCCACCAAATGTGACCCAGAGTGACCCCGCCCACCAAATCGGACCTAGAGTGGCCCCGCCCACCAAATGTGACCCAGAGTGACCCCGCCCACCAAATGTGACCCAGAGTGACCCCGCCCACCAAATGTGACCCAAAGTGACCCCGCCCACCAAATGTGACCCCGCCCACCAAATGTGACCCAGAGTGACCCCGCCCACCAAATGTGACCCAGAGTGACCCCGCCCACCAAATGTGACCCAGAGTGACCCCGCCCACCAAATGTGACCCAGAGTGACCCCGCCCACCAAATGTGACCCAGAGTGACCCCGCCCACCAAATGTGACCTAGAGTGACCCCGCCCACCAAATGTGACCCCGCCCACCAAATGTGACCCAGAGTGACCCCGCCCACCAAATGTGACCCCGCCCACCAAATGTGACCCAGAGTGACCCCGCCCACCAAATGTGACCCAGAGTGAACCCGCCCACCAAATGTGACCCAGAGTGACCCCGCCCACCAAATGTGACCCAGAGTGACCCCGCCCACCAAATCGGACCTAGAGTGGCCCCGCCCACCAAATGTGACCCAGAGTGACCCCGCCCACCAAATGTGACCCAGAGTGACCCCGCCCACCAAATGTGACCCAAAGTGACCCCGCCCACCAAATGTGACCCCGCCCACCAAATGTGACCCCGCCCACCAAATGTGACCCAGAGTGACCCCGCCCACCAAATGTGACCCAGAGTGACCCCGCCCACCAAATGTGACCCAGAGTGACCCCGCCCACCAAATGTGACCCAGAGTGACCCCGCCCACCAAATGTGACCCAGAGTGACCCCGCCCACCAAATGTGACCCAGAGTGACCCCACCCACCAAATGTGACCTAGAGTGACCCCGCCCACCAAATGTGACCCAGAGTGACCCCGCCCACAAAATGTGACCCAGAGTGACCCCGCCCACCAAATGTGACCCAGAGTGACCCCGCCCACCAAATGTGACCCAGAGTGACCCCGCCCACCAAATGTGACCCAGAGTGACCCCGCCCACCAAAGGTGACCCAGAGTGACCCCGCCCACCAAAGGTGACCCAGAGTGACCCCGCCCACCAAATCGGACCCAGAGTGACCCCGCCCACCAAATCGGACCCAGAGTGACCCCGCCCACCAAATCGGACCCAGAGTGACCCCGCCCACCAAATCAGACCCAGAGTGACCCCACCCACCAAATCGGACCCAGAGTGACCCCGTCCACCAAATCGGACCCAGAGTGACCCCGCCCACCAAATCGGACCCAGAGTGACCCCGCCCACCAAATCGGACCCAGAGTGACCCCGCCCACCAAATCGGACCCAGAGTGACCACGCCCACCAAATCGGACCCTGAGGGGCCCCGCCCACCAAATCGGACCCTGAGGGGCACCGTCCACCAAATCGGACCCTGAGGGGCCCCACCCACCAAATCGGACCCTGAGGGGCCCCGCCCACCAAATCGGACACTGAGGGGCCCCACCCACCAAATCAGCGCCTGAAGGGCACCCAACTGTGAAAGTCTTGCAGGGGCAGCCCGGGCACCATTCCAAAGCACTATCTGTAGTTCCTTCAGGAAATACCCATCTAGTTATTATTATTATTCAGTCCGCGATTAATGCGGCCCGAACCGCTGCACGCACAGACTCCAGTGAGGTGTCATTTCGAAGCCAGCGTTCCCAAGAGGTGTGCTAAGTATTTTTCGTGTCGATCGGATTTGTAGTTTTGGCGCAATTTGCGTTTTTCCCCTGATTGGAATGCAATTTCTCTATGGGTAAATTTTCCTATAAGCTTATAATGGCTGATTTCTGAGGCAATTTCAAACTAACTGCCAACTGCCACCTGGCTGATTAGCTCACTGCTATGTGCAGTCAGACCCAGTTACTATGACAACGCCTACGAACTCTACATGACCCCACCAGGACACAGTTTTGCCAGATAATATCAGCTCTTAAAGTGACCCGCACACCAAATCTGACCCTGAGGTGCCCAGTGCACCCCCGGTCCCGTGTGTGAAAAGTAAGTGCACCCCCGTTCCTGGTGTGAAAAGTAAGTGCACCCCGATCCCATGTGTGTGAAAAGTAAGTGCACCCCCAGTCCCGTGGGTGAAAATTAAGTGCACCCCAGTCCCGTGTGTGAAAAGTAAGTGCACCCCGATCCCGTTTGTGAAAAGTAAGCGCACCCCAGGTCCCGTAAGTGAAAAGTAAGTGCACCCTCGGTCCCGTGGGTGAAAAGTAAGTGCACCCCGGTCCCGTGTGTGAAAAGTAAGTGCATCCCGGTCCCGGGTGTGAAAAGTAAGTGCACCCCCGGTCCCGTGTGTGAAAAATAAGTGCACCCCGGTCCCGTGTGTGAAAAGTAAGTGCATCCCTGGTCCCGGGTGTGAAAAGTAAGTGCACCCCTGGTCCCGGGTGTGAAAAGTAAGTGCACCCCCGGTCCCGTGGTTGAAAAGTAAGTGCACCCCTGGTCCCATGGGTGAAAAGTAAGTGCACCCCGGTCCCATGTGTGTGAAAAGTAAGTGCACCCCGATCCCGTTTGTGAAAAGTAAGTGCACCCCCGGTCCCGTGGGTGAAAAGTAAGTGCACCCCGGTCCCGTGTGTGAAAAGTAAGTGCATCCCAGGTCCCGGGTGTGAAAAGTAAGTGCACCCCCGGTCCCGTGGTTGAAAAGTAAGTGCACCCCCGGTCCCGTGTGTGAAAAATAAGTGCACCCTCGGTCCCGTGGGTGAAAAGTAAGTGCACCCCGGTCCCGTGTGTGAAAAGTAAGTGCACCCCTGGTCCCGTGGGTGAAAAGTAAGTGCACCCAAGTCCCGTGTGTGAAAAAGTAAGTGTGCCCCCGCCCCCCAAATCGGACCCTGAGTGACCCCGCCCCCGAATCGGACCCCGAGTGACCCGGACCCCCGAATCGGACCCCGAGTGGCCCCGCCCCCCAAATTGGACCCAGAGTGACCCCGCCCACCAAATCTGACCCAGAGTGACCCCGCCCACCAAATCTGACCCAGAGTAACCCCGCCCACCAAATCTGACCCAGAGTGGCCCCGCCCACCAAATCTGACCCAGAGTGGCCCCGCCCACCAAATGTGACCCAGAGTGGCCCCGCCCACCAAATCTGACCCAGAGTGACCCCGCCCACCAAATCTGACCCAGAGTGACCCCGCCCACCAAATGTGACCCCGCCCACCAAATGTGACCCAGAGTGACCCCGCCCACCAAATGTGACCCAGAGTGACCCCGCCCACCAAATGTGACTCAGAGTGACCCCGCCCACCAAATGTGACCCAGAGTGACCCCGCCTACCAAATCGGACCCAAAGTGACCCTGCCCACCAAATCGGACCCAGAGGTGCCATGCCCACCAAATCGGACCCAGTGGTGCCCCGCCCACCAAATCGGACCCAGAGATTCCCCGCCCACCAAATCGGTCCGAGAGGTGCCCCGCCCACCAAATGTGACCCAGAGGTGCCCCGCCCACCAAATGTGACCCAGAGGTGCCTCGCCCACCAAATCTGACCCAGAGGTGCCCCGCCCACCAAATCTGACCCAGAGGTGCCCTGCCCACCAAATCTGACCGACGTGCCCTGCCCACCAAATCTGACCCAGAGGTGCTCTGCCCACCAAATCTGACCCAGAGTGGCCCCGCCCACCAAATCTGACCCAGAGTGACCCCGCCCACCAAATGTGACCCAGAGTGACCCCGCCCACCAAATGTGACCCAGAGTGACCCCGCGGACCAAATGTGACCCAGAGTGGTCCCGTCTACCAAATCGGACACAGAGTGGCCCCGCCCACCAAATCATCCCTTGAGGGGCCCCGCCCACCAAACCAGCGCCTGAGGGGCACCCAAGTGTGAAAGTCTTGCAGGGGCAGCCCGGGCACCATTCCAAAGCACTATCTGTAGTTCCTTCAGGAAATACCCATCTAGTTATAGTGCTTTGTAAAAAGCACTGTATTGTTATTCCACCGTAGACAACTTCTTATTCTTATTCTTCTTATTATTATTAGGCTTTTTTCCGCAATTAATGCGGCCCGAACCGCTACACGCACAGACTCCAGTGAGGTGTCATTTCGAAGCCAGCGTCCCCAAGAGGTGTGCTAAGTATTTTTCGTGTCGATCGGATTTGTAGTTTTGGCGCAATTAACGTTTGAAAATTGTTTTTCTCTCATTGGAATGCATTGCCAATGCATTTCAATAGGGAAATTTAGCCATAAGGTATAATGGCTGATTACTGAGGCAATTTAAAAAATAACTGCCAACTGCCACCTGGCTGATCAGCTCATTGATATGTGCAGTGACACCCAGTTACTATGACAACGCCTACGAACTCTACATGACCCCACCAGGACACAGTTTTGCCAGATAATATCAGCTCTTAAAGTGACCAACCCACCAAATTGTTACCTGAGGTGTCCAGCCCACCAAATAGGAGGCCGAGGGGCCCCGACCACCACATCGGAGGCCGAGGGGCCCCGACCTCCAAATCGGAGGCCGAGGGGCCCCGACCTCCAAATCGGAGGCCGAGGGGCCCCGACCTCCAAATCGGAGGCCGAGGGGCCCCGGCCTCCATATCGGAGGCCGAGGGGCCCCAACCTCCAAATCGGAGGCCGAGGGGCCCCGGCCTCCAAATCGGAGGCCGAGGGGCCCCGGCCTCCAAATCGGAGGCCGAGGGGCCCCGGCCTCCAAATCGGAGGCCGAGGGGCCCCGGCCTCCAAATCGGAGGCCGAGGGGCCCCGGCCTCCAAATCGGACCCTGAGGGGCCCCGACCACCAAATCGGACCCTGAGGGGCCCCGACCACCAAATCGGACCCTGAGGGGCCCCGACCTCCAAATCGGACCCTGAGGGGCCCCGACCACCAAATCGGACCCTGAGGGGCCCCGACCACCAAATCGGACCCTGAGGGGCCCCGACCACCAAATCGGACCCTGAGGGGCCCCGACCACCAAATCGGACCCTGAGGGGCCCCGACCTCCAAATCGGACCCTGAGGGGCCCCGACCACCAAATCGGACCCTGAGGGGCCCCGACCACCAAATGTGACCCAGAGTGACCCCGCCCACCAAGTGTGACCCCGCCCACCAAATGTGACCCCGCCCACCAAATGTGACCCCGAGTGGCCCCGCCCACCAAATGGGACTGCGAGTGGCCCCGCCCACCAAATCGGACCCAGAGGTGCCCCGCCCACCAAATCGGACCCAGAGTGACCCGGCCCACCAAATGTGACCCAGAGTGACCCGGCCCACCAAATGTGACCCAGAGTGACCCCGCCCACCAAATGTGACCCAGAGTGACCCCGCCCACCAAATGTGACCCAGAGTGACCCCGCCCACCAAATGTGACCCAGAGTGACCCCGCCCACCAAATGTGACCCAGAGTGACCCCGCCCACCAAATGTGACCCAGAGTGACCCCACCCACCAAATGTGACCCAGAGTGACCCCGCCCACCAAATGTGACCCAGAGTGACCCCGCCCACCAAATGTGACCCAGAGTGACCCCGCCCACCAAATGTGACCCAGAGTGACCCCGCCCACCAAATGTGACCCAGAGTGACCTCGCCCACCAAATGTGACCCAGAGTGACCCCGCCCACCAAATGTGACCCAGAGTGACCCCGCCCACCAAATGTGACCCAGAGGTGCCCCGCCCACCAAATCTGACCGAGGTGCCCCGCCCACCAAATCTGACCCAGAGGTGCTCTGCCCACCAAATCTGACCCAGAGTGGCCCCGCCCACCAAATCGGACCCAGAGTGGTCCCGTCTACCAAATCGGACACAGAGTGGCCCCGCCCACCAAATCATCCCCTGAAGGGCCCCGCCCACCAAACCAGCGCCTGAAGGGCATCCAAGTGTGAAAGTCTTGCAGGGGCAGTTCCTTCAGGAAATACCCATCTAGTATTATTATTGTAATCCGAACGAGGTAAACTTATTATTATTCTGTTTTTTTCTGCAATTAATGCGGCCCGAACTGCTGCACGCACAGACTCCAGTGAGGCGTCATTTCGAAGCCAGCGTCCACGAGAGGTGTGCTAAGTATTTTTCGTGTCGATCCGATGTGTAGTTTTTTTTTAAAATGGCATTTTTTAAAAAAAAAAATTCCCATAGGAAATAATGGCAAACTTTCCATTACCCCCAACTTGACCTTCCAAAGATGGCAGCTATGCAAATATATGGTGTCCATTTTAGGACATGATCATTTATCAAAGTCAAACATCAGAATAAAGTGACTATGACACCCTCTCATCCCGTGTGTGAAAAGTAAGTGCACCCCCGATACCATGTGTGAAAAGTAAGTGCACCGAGTGACCCCGCCCACCAATTCGGACCCAGAGTGACCCCGCCCACCAATTCGGACCCAGAGTGACCCCGCCCACCAATTCGGACCCAGAGTGACCCCGCCCACCAAATCGGACCCAGAGTGACCCCGCCCACCAAATCGGACCCAGAGTGACCCCGCCCACCAAATCGGACCCAGAGTGACCGCGCCCACCAAATCTGACCCAGAGTGACCCCGCCCACCAAATCTGACCCAGAGTAACCCCGCCCACCAAATGTGACCCAGAGTGACCCCGCCCACCAAATGTGACCCAGAGTGACCCCGCCCACCAAATGTGACCCAGAGTGACCCCGCCCACCAAATGTGACCCAGAGTGACCCCGCCCACCAAATGTGACCCAGAGTGACCCCGCCCACCAAATGTGACCCAGAGTGACCCCGCCCTCCAAATGTGACCCAGAGTGACCCCGCCCACCAAATGTGACCCAGAGTGACCCCGCCCACCAAATGTGACCCAGAGTGACCCCGCCCCCAAATGTGACCCAGAGTGACCCCCGCCCACCAAATGTGACTCAGAGTGACCCCGCCCACCAAATCGGACCCAGAGTGACCCCCGCCCACCAAATCGAACCCAGAGTGACTCCGCCCACCCAATGTGACTCAGAGTGACCCCGCCCACCAAATGTGACCCAGAGTGACCCCGCCCACCAAATGTGACCCAGAGTGACCCCGCCCACCAAATGTGACCCAGAGTGACCCCGCCCACCAAATGTGACCCAGAGTGACCCCGCCCACCAAATGTGACCTAGAGTGACCCCGCCCACCAAATGTGACCCAGAGTGACCCCGCCCACCAAATGTGACCCAGAGTGACCCCGCCCACCAAATGTGACCCAGAGTGACCCCGCCCACCAAATGTGACCCAGAGTGACCCCGCCCACCAAATCGGACCCAGAGTGACCCCGCCCACCAAATCGGACCCAGAGTGACCCCGCCCACCAAATCGGACCCAGAGTGACCCCGCCCACCAAATGTGACTCAGAGTGACCCCGCCCACCAAATGTGACCCAGAGTGACCCCGCCCACCAATTGTGACCCAGAGTGACCCCGCCCACCAAATGTGACCGAGAGTGACCCCGCCCACCAAATGTGACCCAGAGTGACCCCGCCCACAAATGTGACCCAGAGTGACCCCGCCCACCAAATGTGACCCAGAGTGACCCCGCCCACCAAATGTGACCCAGAGTGACCCCGCCCACCAAATGTGACCCAGAGTGACCCCGCCCACCAAATGTGACCCAGAGTGACCCCGCCCACCAAATGTGACCCAGAGTGACCCCGCCCACCAAATGTGACCCAGAGTGACCCCGCCCACCAAATGTGACCCAGAGTGACCCCGCCCACCAAATGTGACCCAGAGTGACCCCGCCCACCAAATGTGACCCAGAGTGACCCCGCCCACCAAATGTGACCCAGAGTGACTCCGCCCACCAAATGTGACTCAGAGTGACCCCGCCCACCAAATGTGACCCAGAGTGACCCCGCCCACCAAATGTGACCCAGAGTGACCCCGCCCACCAAATGTGACCCAGAGTGACCCCGCCCACCAAATGTGACCCAGAGTGACCCCGCCCACCAAATGTGACCCAGAGTGACCCCGCCCACCAACTGTGACCCAGAGGTGCCCCGCCCACCAAATCTGACCCAGAGGTGCCCCGCCCACCAAATCTGACCCAGAGGTGCCCCACCCACCAAATCTGACCGAGGTGCCCTGCCCACCAAATCTGACCCAGAGTGGCCCCGCCCACCAAATCGGACCCAGAGTGGCCCCGCCCACCAGATCGGACCCAGAGTGCCCCCTGCCCACCAAATGTGACCCAGAGTGACCCCGCCCACCAAATCATCCCCTGAGGGGCCCCGCCCACCAAACCAGCGCCTGAGGGGCACCCAAGTATGAAAGTCTTGCAGGGGCAGCCCGGGCACCATTACAAAGCACTATCTGTAGTTCCTTCAGGAAATACCCATCTAGTTCTTCTTATTCTTATTATTATTAGGCTTTTTTCCGCAATTAATGCGGCCCGAACCGCTGCACGCACAGACTCCAGTGAGGTGTCATTTCGAAGCCAGCGTCCATGAGAGGTGTGCTAAGTATTTTTCGTGTCGATCGGATGTGTAGTTTTGGCGCAATTAACGTTTGAAAATTGTTTTTCTCTCATTGGAATGCATTGCCAATGCATTTCAATAGGGAAATTTTGCCATAAGGTATAATGGCTGATTACTGAGGCAATTTAAAAAATAACTGCCAACTGCCACCTGGCTGATCAGCTCATTGATATGCGAAGCCAGACCCAGTTACTATGCCAACGCCTACGAACTCTACATGACCCCACCAGGACACAGTTTTGCCAGATAATATCAGCTCTTAAAGTGACCCGCACACCAAATCTGACCCTGAGGTGCCCAGTGCACCCCCGATCCCGTCTGTGAAAAGTAAGTGCACCCCCAGTCCCGTGTGTGAAAAGTAAGTGCACCCCCGGTCCCTTGTGTGAAAAGTAAGTGCACCCCGATCCCGTTTGTGAAAAGTAAGTGCACCCCCAGTCCCGTGGGTGAAAATTAAGTGCACCCCAGTCCCGTGTGTGAAAAGTAAGTGCACCCCCGGTCCTGAGTGTGAAAAGTAAGCGCACCCCAGGTCCCGTAAGTGAAAAGTAAGTGCACCCTCGGTCCCGTGGGTGAAAAGTAAGTGCACCCCGATCCCGTGTGTGAAAAGTAAGTGCATCCCTGGTCCCGGGTGTGAAAAGTAAGTGCACCCCGATCCCGTTTGTGAAAAGTAAGTGCACCCCCAGTCCCGTGGGTGAAAATTAAGTGCACCCCAGTCCCGTGTGTGAAAAGTAAGTGCACCCCCGGTCCTGAGTGTGAAAAGTAAGCGCACCCCAGGTCCCGTAAGTGAAAAGTAAGTGCACCCTCGGTCCCGTGGGTGAAAAGTAAGTGCACCCCGGTCCCGTGTGTGAAAAGTAAGTGCATCCCTGGTCCCGGGTGTGAAAAGTAAGTGCACCCCCGGTCCCGTGGTTGAAAAGTAAGTGCACCCCCGGTCCCGTGTGTGAAAAATAAGGGCACCCTCGGTCCCGTGGGTGAAAAGTAAGTGCACCCCGATCCCGTGTGTGAAAAGTAAGTGCATCCCTGGTCCCGGGTGTGAAAAGTAAGTGCACCCCCGGTCCCGTGGGTGAAAAGTAAGTGCACCCCCGGTCCGGTGTGTGAAAAATAAGTGCACCCCAGTCCCATGGGTGAAAAGTAAGTGCACCCCCTGTCCCGTGGGTGAAAAGTAAGTGCACCCCCCCATGTGTGAAAAGTAAGTGCACTCCCGGTCCATGGGTGAAAAGTAAGTGCACCCCCGGTCCCGTGGGTGAAAAGTAAGTGCACCTCCGGTCCCGTGAGTGAAAAGTAAGTGCACCCCTGGTCCCGTGGGTAAAAAGTAATTGCACCCCCGGTCCCGTGGGTGAAAAGTAAGTGCACCCCCGGTCCCGTGGGTGAAAAGTAAGTGCACCCCCGTTCCCGTGAGAGAAAAGTAAGTGCACCCCCGTTCCCGTGTGTGAAAAGTAAGTGCACCCCCGATCCCGGGTGTGAAAAGTAAGTGCACCCCAGGTCCCGTGGGTGAAAAGTAAGTGCACCCCCAGTCCCATGGGTGAAAAGTAAGTGCACCCCCGCTCCCGTGGGTGAAAAGTATTGCACCCCGATCCCGTGTGTGAAAAGTATGTGCACCCCCGGACTCGTGGGTGAAAAGTAAGTGCACCCCCGTACCCGTGGGTGAAAAGTAAGTGCACCCCCGGTCCCGTGGGTGAAAAGTAAGTGCACCCCCGGTCCCGTGGGTGAAAAGTAAGTGCACCCCCGGTCCCGTGGGTGAAAAGTAAGTGCACACCCGGTCCCGTGGGTGAAAAGTAAGTGCACCCCCGGTCCCGTGGGTGAAAAGTAAGTGCACCCCCGGTCCTGTGGGTGAAAAGTAAGTGCACCCCCGGTCCCGTGGGTGAAAAGTAAGTGCACCCCCGGTCCCGTGTGTGAAAAGTAAGTGCACCCCCGGTCCTATGGGTGAAAAGTAAGTTCACCCCCGATCCCGTGGGTGAAAAGTAAGTGCACCCCCGATCCCGTGGGTGAAAAGTAAGTGCACCCCCGGTCCCGTGGGTGAAAAGTAAGTGCACCCAGGTCCCGTGTGTGAAAAAGTAAGTGCGCCCCCGCCCCCCAAATCGGACCCTGAGTGACCCCGCCCCCGAATCGGACCCCGAGTGACCCGGACCCCCGAATCGGACCCCGAGTGGCCCCGCCCCCCAAATCGGACCCAGAGTGACCCCGCCCACCAAATCGGACCCAGAGTGACCCCGCCCACCAAATAGGACCCAGAGTGACCCCGCCCACCAAATCGGACCCGGAGTGACCCCGCCCACCAAATCGGACCCGGAGTGACCCCGCCCACCAAATCGGACCCGGAGTGGCCCCGCCCACCAAATCGGACCCGGAGTGACCCCGCCCACCAAATCGGACCCGGAGTGGCCCCGCCCACCAAATCGGACCCGGAGTGGCCCCGCCCACCAAATCGGACCCGGAGTGACCGCCCACCAAATCGGACCCGGAGTGACCCCGCCCACCAAATCGGACCCAGAGTGACCCCGCCCACCAAATCGGACCCAGAGTGACCCCGCCCACCAAATCGGACCCAGAGTGACCCCGCCCACCAAATCGGACCCAGAGTGACCCCGCCCACCAAATCGGACCCAGAGTGACCCCGCCCACCAAATCGGACCCAGAGTGACCCCGCCCACCAAATCAGACCCAGAGTGACCCCGCCCACCAAATCGGACCCAGAGTGACCCCATCCACCAAATCGGACCCAGAGTGACCCCGCCCACCAAATCGGACCCAGAGTGACCACGCCCACCAAATCGGACCCTGAGGGGCCCCGCCCACCAAATCGGACCCTGAGGGGCACCGTCCACCAAATCGGACCCTGAGGGGCCCCGCCCACCAAATCGGACCCTGAGGGGCCCCGCCCACCAAATCGGACACTGAGGGGCCCCACCCACCAAATCAGCGCCTGAAGGGCACCCAAGTGTGAAAGTCTTGCAGGGGCAGCCCGGGCACCATTCCAAAGCACTATCTGTAGTTCCTTCAGGAAATACCCATCTAGTTATAGTGCTTTGTAAAAAGCACTATATTGTTATTCCACCGTCGTCAACTTATTATAGTGCTTTGTAAAAAGCACTATATTGTTATTCCACCGTCGTCAACTTATTCTTATTATTATAGTGCTTTGGAACAAAGCACTATATTGTTATTCCACCGTCGTCAACTTATTCTTATTATTCTTATTATTAGGCTTTTTTCCGCAATTAATGCGGCCCGAACCGCTGCACGCACAGACTCCAGTGAGGTGTCATTTCGAAGCCAGCGTCCATGAGAGGTGTGCTAAGTATTTTTCGTGTCGATCAGATTTGTAGTTTTGGCGCAATGTGCGATTGAAAATTGTTTTTCCCTCATTGGAAAGCATTGTCAATGCATTTCAATAGGGAAATTTTGCCATAAGGTATAATGGCTGATATCTGAGGCAATTTAAAAAATAACTGCCAACTGCCACCTGGCTGATCAGCTCATTGATATGCGAAGTCAGACCCAGTTACTATGCCAACGCGTACGAACTCTACATGACCCCACCAGGACACAGTTTTGCCAGATAATATCAGCTCTTAAAGTGACCTGCCCACCAAATTGTTACCTGAGGTGTCAGCCCACCAAATCGGACCGAGTGACCCCGCCCACCAAATTGGACCCAGAGGGTAAGTGCACCCCCGCCCCGTGTGTGCAAAAGTAAGTGCACCCCTGCCCCATGTGTGCAAAAGTAAGTGCACCCCTTGTGTATGCAAAACTAAGTTCACCCCCACCCCAAGTGTATAAAAGTAAGTGCACCCCCGCCCTGTGTGTGCAAAAGTAACTGCACCCCCGCCCCCGTGTGTGCAAAAGTAAGTGCACCCCCGACCCCGTGTGTGAAAAGTAAGTGCGCCCCCGGCCCTGGATGTGCAAAAGTAAGTGCACCCCCGCCCCCGTGTGTGAAAAGTAAGTGCGCCCCCGGCCCCGCATGTGCAAAAGTAAGTGCACCCCCGGTCCCAGTTGTGCAAAAGTAAGTGCGCCCCCGCCCCCGTGTGTGCAAAAGTAAGTACGCCCCCGCCCCCGTGTGTGCAAAAGTAAGTGCACCCTGCCCCGTGTGTGAGAAGTAAGTGCGCCCCCGGCCCAGGATGTGCAAAAGTAAGTGCGCCCCCGGCCCCGGGTATGCAAAAGTAAGAGCGCCCCGGCCCCGGGTGTGCAAAAGTGTGCCCCGGGTGTGCAAAAGTAAGTGCGCCCCGGGTGTGCAAAAGTAAGTGTGCCCCGGGTGTGCAAAAGTAAGAGCGCCCCCGACCCCATGTGTGCAAAAGTAAGTGCGCCCCCGGCCCCGGGTGTGCAAAATTAAGTGCGCCCCCGGCCCCGGATGTGCAAAAGTAAGTGCACCCCCGGTCCCAGGTGTGCAAAAGTAAGTGCGCCCCCGCCCCCGTGTGTGCAAAAGTAAGTACGCCCCCGCCCCCGTGTGTGCAAAAGTAAGGGCACCCTGCCCCGTGTGTGAGAAGTAAGTGCGCCCCCAGCCCAGGATGTGCAAAAGTAAGTGCGCCCCCGGCCCCGGGTATGCAAAAGTAAGTGCGCCCCAGCCCCGGGTGTGCAAAAGTAAGTGTGCCCCGGGTGTGCAAAAGTAAGTGCGCCCCGGGTGTGCAAAAGTAAGTGCGCCCCGGGTGTGCAAAACTAAGTGCGCCCCGGGTGTGCAAAACTAAGTGGGCCCCGGCTGTGCAAAAGTAAGTGCGCCCCGGGTGTGCAAAAGTAAGTGCGCCCCGGGTGTGCAAAAGTAAGAGCGCCCCCGACCCCATGTGTGCAAAAGTAAGTGCGCCCCCGGCCCCGGGTGTGCAAAATGAAGTGCGCCCCCGGCCCCGGGTGTGAAAAGTAAGTGCACCCCCGGTCCCGGGTGTGAAAAGTAAGTGCACCCCCAATTCTGTGGGTGAAAAGTAAGTGCACCACCGCTCCCATGGGTGAAAAGGAAGTGCACCCTCGGTCCCGTGGGTGAAAAGTAAGTGCACCCCTGGTCCCGTGAGTTAAAAGTAAGTGCAACCCCGGTCCCGTGTGTGAAAAGTAAGTGCACCCCCGATCCCGTGTGTGAAAAGTAAGAGCACCCCGGCCCCGGGTGTGCAAAAGTAAGTGCGCCCCCGGCCCCCAATTCGGACCCTGAGTGGCCCCGCCCACAAATGGGATCCAGAGTGACCCCGCCCACCAAATCGGCCCCCGAGTGGCCCCGCCCACCAAATCGGACACAGAGTGACCCCGCCCACCAAATCGGACCCAGAGTGACCCCGCCCACCAAATCAGACCCAGAGTGACCCCGCCCACCAAATCGGACCCAGAGTGACCCCGCCCACCAAATCGGACCCAGAGTGACCCCGCCCACCAAATGTGACCCAGAGTGACCCTGCCCACCAAATCGGACCCACAGTGACCCGCCCACCAAATCGGACCCAGAGTGACCCCGCCCACCAAATCGGACCCAGAGTGACCCCGCCCACCAAATTGGACCCAGAGTGACCCCGCCCACCAAATCGGACCCAGAGTGACCCCGCCCACCAAATCGGACCCAGAGTGACCCCGCCCACCAAATCGGACCCAGAGTGACCCCACACACCAAATCGGCCCCAGAGTCGCCCCGCCCACCAAATCGGCCCCCTGAGCGGCCCCGAACACCAAATCGGACCCAGAGTGACCCGGCCTACCAAATCGGACCCAGAGTGACCCCGCCCAAAAAAATCAGACCCAGAGTGACCCCGCCCACCAAATCGGACCCAGAGTGACCCCCGCCCACCAAATCGGACCCAGATTGACCCCGCCCACCAAATCGGCCCCTGAGGGGCCCCACCCACCAAACGGGCACCTGAGGGGCACTCAAGTGTGAAAGCCTTGCAGGGGCAGCCCGGGCACCATTCCAAAGCACTATCTGTAGTTCCTTCAGGAAATACCCATCTAGTTATAGTGCTTTGTAAAAAGCACTATATTGTTATTCCACCGTAGTAAACTTCTTATTCTTCTTATTATAGTGCTTTGTAAAAAGCACTATATTGTTATTCCACCGTAGTAAACTTCTTATTCTTCTTATTATAGTGCTTTGTAAAAAGCACTATATTGTTATTCCACCGTAGACAGCTTCTTATTCTTCTTATTCTTATTATTATTAGGCTTTTTTCCGCAATTAATGCGGCCCGAACCGCTGCACGCACAGACTCCAGTGAGGTGTCATTTCGAAGCCAGCGTCCATGAGAGGTGTGCTAAGTATTTTTCGTGTCGATCGGATTTGTAGTTTTGGCGCAATTAACGTTTGAAAATTGTTTTTCTCTCATTGGAATGCATTGCCAATGCATTTCAATAGGGAAATTTTGCCATAAGGTATAATGACTGATTACTGAGGCAATTTAAAAAATAACTGCCAACTGCCACCTGGCTGATCAGCTCATTGATATGCGAAGCCAGACCCAGTTACTATGCCAACGCCTACGAACTCTACATGACCCCACCAGGACACAGTTTTGCCAGATAATATCAGCTCTTAAAGTGACCCGCACACCAAATCTGACCCTGAGGTGCCCAGTGCACCCCCGATCCCGTCTGTGAAAAGTAAGTGCACCCCCGGTCCCGTGTGTGAAAAGTAAGTGCACCCCCGTTCCTGGTGTGAAAAGTAAGTGCACCCCGGTCCCATGTGTGTGAAAAGTAAGTGCACCCCCGATCCCGAGTGTGAAAATTAAGCGCACCCCAGGTCCCGTGGGTGAAAAGTAAGTGCACCCCCGGTCCCGTGGGTGAAAAGTAAGTACACCCCGGTCCCGTGTGTGAAAAGTAAGTGCACCCCCGGTCCCGGGTGTGAAAAGTAAGTGCACCCCAGATCCCGTGGGTGAAAAGTAAGTGCACCCCGGTTCCGTGTGTAAAAAGTAAGTGCACCCCCGGTCCCGAGTGTGAAAGTAAGCGCACCCCAGGTCCCGTGGGTGAAAAGTAAGTGCACCCCGGTCCCGTGGGTGAAAAGTAAGTGCACCCTCGGTCCCGTGGGTGAAAAGTAAGTGCGCCCCCGGCCCCCAATTCGGACCCCGAGTGGCCCCGCCCACCAAATCGGACCCCGAGTGGCCCCGCCCACCAAATTGGCCCCAGAGTGACCCCGCCCACCAAATTGGACCCAGAGTGACCCCGCCCACCAAATTGGACCCAGAGTGACCCCGCCCACCAAATTGGACCCAGAGTGACCCCGCCCACCAAATTGGACCCAGAGTGACCCCGCCCACCAAATTGGACCCTGAGGGGCCCCGCCCACTAAATCGGCCCCTGAGGGGCCCCGCCTACCAAATCGGCCCCTGAGGGGCCCCGCCCACCAAATGGGACCCTGAGGGGCCCCGCCCACCAAATCGGAAACTGAGGGCCCCGCCCACCAAATCGGACCCTGAGGGGCCCCGCCCACCAATACGGCCCCTGAGGGGCCCCGCCCACCAATACGGCCCCTGAGGGGCCCCGCCCACCAAATGGGACCCTTAGGGGCCCCGCCCACCAAATGGGACCCTGAGGGGCCCCGCCCACCAAATCGGACCCTGAGGGGCCGCGCCCACCAAATCGGACCCTGAGGGGCCCCGCCCACCAAATCGGACCCTGAGGGGCCCCGCCCACCAAATCGGACCCTGAGGGGCCCCGCCCACCAAATCGGACCCCGAGGGGCCCCGCCCACCAAATCGGACCCTAGGGGCCCCTCCCACCAAATCGGACCCTGAGGGGCCCCGACCTCCAAATCGGACCCTGAGGGGCCCCGACCACCAAATCGGACCCTGAGGGGCCCCGACCACCAAATCGGACCCTGAGGGGCCCCGACCACCAAATCGGACCCTGAGGGGCCCCGACCCCCAAATCGGACCCTGAGGGGCCCCGACCCCCAAATCGGACCCTGAGGGGCCCCGACCCCCAAATCGGACCCTGAGGGTCCCCGACCCCCAAATCGGACCCTGAGGGGCCCCGACCCCCAAATCGGACCCTGAGGGGCCCCGACCACCAAATCGGACCCTGAGGGGCCCCGACCACCAAATCGGACCCTGAGGGGCCCCGCCCACCAAATCCTCAACCCTGAGGGGCTACAACTACCAAATCAGCGCCTGAGGGGCACCCAAGTGTGAAAGTCTTCCAGGGGCAGCCCGGGCACCATTCCAAAGCACTATCTGTAGTTCCTTCAGGAAATACCCATCTAGTTCTTATTATTATTAGGCTTTTTTCCGCAATTAATGCGGCCCGAACCGCTGCACGCACAGACTCCAGTGAGGTGTCATTTCGAAGCCAGCGTCCATGAGAGGTGTGCTAAGTATTTTTCGTGTCGATCGGATTTGTAGTTTTGGCGCAATGTGCGTTTAAAAATTGATTGCCCCTCATTGGAAAGCATTGCCGCTATGCATTTCAATAGAGAAATTTTGTCACAAGGTATAATGGCTGATTTCTGAGGCAATTTTAAAATAACTGCCAACTGCCACCTGGCTGATTAGCTCATTGATATGCGAAGTCAGATCCAGTTACTATGCCAACGCGTACGAACTCTACATGACCCCACCAGGACACAGTTTTGCCAGATAATATCAGCTCTTAAAGTGACCCGCGCACCAAATTGGCACCTGAGGTGCGCAGCCCACCAAATCGGACCCGAGTGGCCCCGCCCACCAAATGTGACCCCGAGTGGCCCCGCCCACCAAATGTGACCCCCGAGTTGCCCCGCCCACCAAATGTGACCCCGAGTGACCCCGCCCACCAAATGTGACCCCGAGTGACCCCGCCCACCAAATGTGACCCAGAGTGACCCCGCCCACCAAATGTGACCCAGAGTGACCCCGCCCACCAAATGTGACCCAGAGTGACCCCGCCCACCAAATGTGACCCAGAGTGACCCCGCCCACCAAATGTGACCCAGAGTGACCCCGCCCACCAAATGTGACCCAGAGTGACCCCGCCCACCAAATGTGACCCAGAGTGACCCCGCCCACCAAATGTGACCCAGAGTGACCCCGCCCACCAAATGTGTCCCAGAGTGACCCCGCCCACCAAATGTGACCCAGAGTGACCCCGCCCACCAAATGTGACCCAGAGTGACCCCGCCCACCAAATGTGACCCAGAGTGACCCCGCCCACCAAATGTGACCCAGAGTGACCCCGCCCACCAAATGTGACCCAGAGTGACCCCGCCCACCAAATGTGACCCAGAGTGACCCCGCCCACCAAATGTGACCCCGCCCACCAAATGTGACCCCGCCCACCAAATGTGACCCCGCCCACCAAATGTGACCCATAGTGACCCCGCCCACCAAATGTGACCCCGCCCACCAAATGTGACCCCGCCCACCAAATGTGACCCAGAGTGACCCCGCCCACCAAATGTGACCCCGCCCACCAAATGTGACCCAGAGTGACCCCGCCCACCAAATGTGACCCAGAGTGACCCCGCCCACCAAATGTGACCCAGAGTGACCCCGCCCACCAAATGTGACCCAGAGTGACCCCGCCCACCAAATGTGACCCAGAGTGACCCCGCCCATCAAATGTGACCCAGAGTGACCCCGCCCACCAAATGTGACCCAGAGTGACCCCGCCCACCAAATGTGACCCAGGGTGACCCCGCCCACCAAATGTGACCCAGAGTGACCCCGCCCACCAAATGTGACCCAGAGTGACCCCGCCCACCAAATGTGACCCAGAGTGACCCCGCCCACCAAATGGGACCCTGAGTGACCCCGCCCACCAAATCGGACCCTGAGTGACCCCGCCCACCAAATCGGACCCAGAGTGACCCCGCCCACCAAATAGGACCCAGAGTGACCCCGCCCACCAAATCGGACCCAGAGTGACCCCGCCCACCAAATCGGACCCAGAGTGACCCCGCCCACCAAATCGGACCCAGAGTGACCCCGCCCACCAAATCGGACCCAGAGTGACCCCGCCCACCAAATCGGACCCTGAGGGGCCCCGCCCACCAAATCGGACCCTGAGGGGCCCCGTCCACCAAATCGGACCCTGAGGGGCCCCGTCCACCAAATCGGACCCTGAGGGGCCCCGTCCACCAAATCGGACCCTGAGGGGCCCGGTCCACCAAATCGGACCCTGAGGGGCCCCGCCCACCAAATCGGACCCTGAGGGGCCCCGCCCACCAAATCGGACCCTGAGGGGCCCCGCCCACCAAATGGGACCCTGAGGGGCCCCGCCCACCAAATGGGACCCTTAAGGGCCCCGCCCACCAAATGGGACCCTGAAGGGCCCCGCCCACCAAATGGGACCCTGAAGGGCCCCGCCCACAAATTCAGTCCCTGAGGGGACCCGCCCACCAAATCAGACCCTGAGGGGCCCCTCCCACCAAATCGGACCCTGAGGGGCCCCGCCCACCAAATCGGACCCTGAGGTGCCCCGCCCACCAAATCGGACCCTGAGGTGCCCCGCCCACCAAATCGGACCCTGGGGGCCCCGCCCACCAAATCGGACCCTGAGGGGCCTCGCCCACCAAATCGGACGCTGAAGGGCCCCGCCCACCAAATCGGACCCTGAGGGGCCCCGCCCACCAAATCGGACCCTGAGGGGCCCCGCCCACCAAATCGGACCCTGAGGGGCCCCGCCCACCAAATCGGACCCTGAGGGGCCCCGCCCACCAAATCGGACCCTGAGGGGCCCCACTCACCAAATCGGACCCTGAGGGGCCCCGCCCACCAAATCGGACCCTGAGGGGCCCCGCCCACAAATTTAGACCCTGAGGGGCCCCGCCCACCAAATCGGACCCTGAGGGGCCCCGCCCACCAAATCGGACTTTGAGGGGCCCCATCCACCAAATCGGCCTCTGAGGGGCCCCGCCCACCAAATCGGACCCGGAGGGGCCCCGTCCACCAAATCGGACCCTGAGGGGCCCCGCCCACCAAATCGGACCCTGAGAGGCCCCGCCCACCAAATCGGACCCTAAGGGGCCCTGCCCACCAAATCGGACTCTGAGGGGCCCCGCACCATTCCAAAGCACTATCTGTAGTTCCTTCAGGAAATACCCATCTAGTTCTTATTATTATTAGGCTTTTTTCCGCAATTAATGCGGCCCGAACCGCTACACGCACAGACTCCAGTGAGGTGTCATTTCGAAGCCAGCGTCCATGAGAGGTGTGCTAAGTATTTTTCGTGTCGATCGGATTTGTAGTTTTGGCGCAATGTGCGTTTAAAAATTGATTCCCCCTCTTTGGAAAGCATTGCCGCTATGCATTTCAATAGAGAAATTTTGACATAAGGTATAATGGCTGATTTCTGAGGCAATTTAAAAATAACTGCCAACTGCCACCTGGCTGATTAGCTCATTGATATGCGAAGTCAGATCCAGTTACTATGCCAACGCGTACGAACTCTACATGACCCCACCAGGACACAGTTTTGCCAGATAATATCAGCTCTTAAAGTGACCCGCGCACCAAATTGGCACCTGAGGTGCGCAGCCCACCAAATCGGACCCGAGTGGCCCCGCCCACCAAATCGGACCCCGAGTGGCCCCGCCCACCAAATCGGACCCCGAGTGACCCCGCCCACCAAATCGGACCCCGAGTGACCCTGCCCACCAAATCGGACCCAGAGTGACCCCGCCCACCAAATCGGACCCAGAGTGACCCCGCCCACCAAATGTGACCCAGAGTGACCCCGCCCACCAAATGTGACCCAGAGTGACCCCGCCCACCAAATGTGACCCAGAGTGACCCCGCCCACCAAATGTGACCCAGAGTGACCCCGCCCACCAAATGTGACCCAGAGTGACCCCGCCCACCAAATGTGACCCAGAGTGACCCCGCCCACCAAATGTGACCCAGAGTGACCCCGCCCACCAAATGTGACCCAGAGTGACCCCGCCCACCAAATGTGACCCAGAGTGACCCCGCCCACCAAATGTGACCCAGAGTGACCCCACCCACCAAATGTGACCCAGAGTGACCCCGCCCACCAAATGTGACCCAGAGTGACCCCGCCCACCAAATGTGACCCAGTGACCCCGCCCACCAAATGTGACCCAGTGACCCCGCCCACCAAATGTGACCGAGTGACCCCGCCCACCAAATCGGACCCCGAGTGACCCCGCCCACCAAATCGGACCCCGAGTGACCCCGCCCACCAAATCGGACCCCGAGTGACCCCGCCCACCAAATCGGACCCCGAGTGACCCCGCCCACCAAATCGGACCCCGAGTGACCCCGCCCACCAAATCGGACCCCGAGTGACCCCGCCCACCAAATCGGACCCCGAGTGACCCCGCCCACCAAATCGGACCCCGAGTGACCCCGCCCACCAAATCGGACCCCGAGTGACCCCGCCCACCAAATCGGACCCCGAGTGACCCCGCCCACCAAATCGGACCCCGAGTGACCCCGCCCACCAAATCGGACCCCGAGTGACCCCGCCCACCAAATCGGACCCCGAGTGACCCCGCCCACCAAATCGGACCCCGAGTGACCCCGCCCACCAAATCGGACCCCGAGTGACCCCGCCCACCAAATCGGACCCCGAGTGACCCCGCCCACCAAATCGGACCCCGAGTGACCCCGCCCACCAAATCGGACCCCGAGTGACCCCGCCCACCAAATCGGACCCCGAGTGACCCCGCCCACCAAATCGGACCCCGAGTGACCCCGCCCACCAAATCGGACCCCGAGTGACCCCGCCCACCAAATCGGACCCCGAGTGACCCCGCCCACCAAATCGGACCCCGAGTGACCCCGCCCACCAAATCGGACCCCGAGTGACCCCGCCCACCAAATCGGACCCCGAGTGACCCCGCCCACCAAATCGGACCCCGAGTGACCCCGCCCACCAAATCGGACCCCGAGTGACCCCGCCCGCCAAATCGGACCCCGAGTGACCCCGCCCGCCAAATCGGACCCCGAGTGACCCCGCCCACCAAATCTGACCCAGAGTGACCCCGCCCGCCAAATCGGACCCCGAGTGACCCCGCCCACCAAATCGGACCCCGAGTGACCCCGCCCACCAAATCGGACCCCGAGTGACCCCGCCCACCAAATCGGACCCCGAGTGACCCCGCCCACCAAATCGGACCCCGAGTGACCCCGCCCACCAAATCGGACCCCGAGTGACCCCGCCCACCAAATCGGACCCCGAGTGACCCCGCCCACCAAATCGGACCCTGAGTGACCTCGCCCGCCAAATCTGACCCAGAGTGACCCCGCCCACCAAATCTGACCCAGAGTGACCCCACCCACCAAATCAGCCCAAGAGTGACCCCACCCACCAAATCAGCCCAAGAGTGACACCGCCCACCAAACCAGCGCCTGAGGGGCACCCAAGTGTGAAAGTCTTGCAGGGGCAGCCCGGGCACCATTCCAAAGCACTATCTGTAGTTCCTTCAGGAAATACCCATCTAGTTATAGTGCTTTGTAAAAAGCAATATATTGTTATTCCACCGTCGTCAACTTATTCTTATTATAGTGCTTTTGTAAAAAGCACTATATTGTTATTCCCCCGTAGACAACTTCTTATTCTTCTTATTCTTATTATTATTAGGCTTTTTTCCGCAATTAATGCGGCCCGAACCGCTCAACGCACAGACTCCAGTGAGGTGTCATTTCGAAGCCAGCGTCCATGAGAGGTGTGCTAAGTATTTTTCGTGTCGATCGGATTTGTAGTTTTGGCGCAATTAACGTTTGAAAATTGTTTTTCTCTCATTGGAATGCATTGCCAATGCATTTCAATAGGGAAATTTTGCCATAAGGTATAATGGCTGATTACTGAGGCAATTTAAAAAATAACTGCCAACTGCCACCTGGCTGATCAGCTCATTGATATGCGAAGCCAGACCCAGTTACTATGCCAACGGCTACGAACTCTACATGACCCCACCAGGACACAGTTTTGCCAGATAATATTAGCTCTTAAAGTGACCCGCACACCAAATCTGACCCTGAGGTGCCCAGTGCACCCCCGATCCCGTGTGTGAAAAGTAAGTGCACCCCCGGTCCCGTGTGTGAAAAGTGCACCCCGGTCCCATGTGTGTGAAAAGTAAGTGCACCCCCGTTCCTGGTGTGAAAAGTAAGTGCACCCCGGTCCCATGTGTGTGAAAAGTAAGTGCACCCCCGGTCCCTTGTGTGAAAAGTAAGTGCACCCCGGTCCCATGTGTGTGAAAAGTAAGTGCACCCCGATCCCGTTTGTGAAAAGTAAGTGCACCCCCAGTCCCGTGGGTGAAAATTAAGTGCACCCTAGTCCCGTGTGTGAAAAGTAAGTGCACCCCCGGTCCTGAGTGTGAAAAGTAAGCGCACCCCAGGTCCCGTAAGTGAAAAGTAAGTGCACCCTCGGTCCCGTGGGTGAAAAGTAAGTGCACCCCGGTCCCGTGTGTGAAAAGTAAGTGCATCCCCGGTCCCGGGTGTGAAAAGTAAGTGCACCCCCGGTCCCGTGGTTGAAAAGTAAGTGCACCCCCGGTCCCGTGTGTGAAAAATAAGTGCACCCTCGGTCCCGTGGGTGAAAAGTAAGTGCACCCCGATCCCGTGTGTGAAAAGTAAGTGCATCCCTGGTCCAGGGTGTGAAAAGTAAGTGCACCCCCGGTCCCGTGGGTGAAAAGTAAGTGCACCCCCGGTCCCGTGTGTGAAAAATAAGTGCACCCCAGTCCCGTGGGTGAAAAGTAAGTGCACCCCCTGTCCCGTGGGTGAAAAGTAAGTGCACCCCCCATGTGTGAAAAGTAAGTGCACTCCCGGTCCATGGGTGAAAAGTAAGTGCACCCCGGGTCCCGTGGGTGAAAAGTAAGTGCACCTCCGGTCCCGTGGGTGAAAAGTAATTGCACCCCCGGTCCCGTGGGTGAAAAGTAAGTGCACCCCGTCCCGTGGGTGAAAAGTAAGTGCACCCCCGTTCCCGCGAGTGAAAAGTAAGTGCACCCCCGTTCCCGTGTGTGAAAAGTAAGTGCACCCCCGATCCCGGGTGTGAAAAGTAAGTGCACCCCAGGTCCCGTGGGTGAAAAGTAAGTGCACCCCCAGCCCCATGGGTGAAAAGTAAGTGCACCCCCGCTCCCGTGGGTGAAAAGTATTGCACCCCGATCCGGTGTGTGAAAAGTAAGTGCACCCCCGGACTCGTGGGTGAAAAGTAAGTGCACCCCCTGTACCATGGGTGAAAAGTAAGTGCACCCCCGGTCCCGTGGGTGAAAAGTAAGTGCACCCCCGGTCCCGTGGGTGAAAAGTAAGTGCACCCCCGGTCCCGTGGGTGAAAAGTAAGTGCACCCCCGGTCCCGTGGGTAAAAAGTAAGTGCACCCCGGTCCTGTGGGTGAAAAGTAAGTGCACCCCCGGTCCCGTGTGTGAAAAGTAACTGCACCCCCGCGGTCCTATGGGTGAAAAGTAAGTGCACCCCCGATCCCGTGGGTGAAAAGTAAGTGCACCCCTGGTCCCGTGGGTGAAAAGTAAGTGCACCCTTGGTCCCGTGGGTGAAAAGTAAGTGCACCCAGGTCCCGTGTGTGAAAAAGTAAGTGCGCCCCGGGTGTGCAAAAGTAAGTACACCCCAGGTACCGTGGGTGAAAAGTAAGTGCACCCCCGGTCCCGAGTGTGAAAAGTAAGCACACCCCAGGTCCCGTGGTTAAAAGTAAGTGCCCCCAGGTCCCGTGTGTGAAAAGTAAGTGCACCCCCGGCCCCGTTTGTGAAAAGTAAGTGCACCCCCGCTCCCATATGTGAAAAGTAAGTACACCCCAGGTACCGTGGGTGAAAAGTAAGTGCACCCCAGCTCTCGAATGTGAAAAGTAAGCGCACCCCAGGTCCCGTGGGTGAAAAGTAAGTGCACCCCAGCTCTCGAGTGTGAAAAGTAAGCGCACCCCAGGTCCCGTGGGTGAAAAGTAAGTGCACCCCCGGTCCAGTGGGTGAAAAGTAAGTGCACCCTCGGTCCCGTGGGTGAAAATTAAGTGCACCGTGATCCCGTGTGTGAAAAGTAAGTGCACCCCAGGACCCGTGTGTGAAAAGTAAGTGCCCCCCGGGTCCCGTGTGTGAAAAGTAAGTGCACCCCCGGCCCCGTGTGTGAAAAGTGCACCCCAGCTTCCATATGTGAAAAGTAAGTGCACCCATGATCCCGTGTGTGAAAAGTAAGTGCACCCCCGTCCCGTGAATGAAAAGTAAGTACACCCCCGTTCCGTGTGTGAAAAGTAAGTGCACCCCCGTTCCCGTGGGTGAAAAGTGCACCCCCGGTCCCGTGGATGAAAAGTAAGTGCACCCCCAGTCCCGTGGGTAAAAAGTAAGTGCACCCCCGGTCCCTTGGGTGAAAAGTAAGTGCACCCCCGGTCCTGAGTGTGAAAAGTAAGCGCAGCCCAGGTCCCGTGGGTGACCCCGAGGGGCCTCGCCCACCAAATCGGACCCCGAGGTGCCCAGCCCACCAAATCGGACCCTGAGGTGCCCTGCCCACCAAATCGGACCCTGAGGGGCCCCGCCCACCAAATTGGACCCAGAGTGGCCCCGCCCACCAAATTGGACCCCGAGGTGCCCAGCCCACCAAATTGGACCCCGAGGTGCCCAGCCCACCAAATCCTCAACCCTGAGGGGCACCCATGTGTGAAAGTCTTGCAGGGGCAGCCCGGGCACCATTCCAAAGCACTATCTGTAGTTCCTTCAGGAAATACACATCTAGTTATAGTGCTTTTGTAAAAAGCACTATATTGTTATTCCACCGTAGTCAACTTCTTCTTATTATTATTATTCAGTCCGCAATTAATGCGGCCCGAACCGCTGCACGCACAGACTCCAGTGAGGTGTCATTTCGAAGCCAGCGTTCCTGGCAGGTGTGCTAAGTATTTTTCGTGTCGATCGGATTTGTAGTTTTGGCGCAATTGGCGTTTGAAAATTTTGTCTCAATGCATTTCAATGGGGAAATTGTTCCAATAAGGTATTTCTGATTTCTGAGGCAATTTCAAAATAACTGCCAACTGCCACCTGGCTGATTAGCTCAGTGCTATGTGCAGTCACACCCAGTTACTATGCCAACGCCTACGAACTCTACATGACCCCACCAGGACACAGTTTTGCCATATAATATCAGCTCTTAAAGTGACCCGCACACTAAATCGGACCCTGAGGTGCCCAGCCCACCAAATCGGACCCTGAGGGGCCCCGCCCACCAAATGGGACCCTGAGGGGCCCCGCCCACCAAATGGGACCCTGAGGGGCCCCGCCCACCAAATGGGACCCAGAGGGGCCCCGCCCACCAAATGGGACCCAGAGGGGCCCCGCCCACCAAATGGGACCCAGAGGGGCCCCGCCCACCAAATGGGACCCAGAGGGGCCCCGCCCACCAAATGGGACCCAGAGGGGCCCCGCCCACCAAATGGGACCCAGAGGGGCCCCGCCCACCAAATGGGACCCAGAGGGGCCCCGCCCACCAAATGGGACCCAGAGGGGGCCCCGCCCACCAAATGGGACCCAGAGGGGCCCCGCCCACCAAATGGGACCCAGAGGGGCCCCGCCCACCAAATGGGACCCAGAGGGGCCCCGCCCACCAAATGGGACCCAGAGGGGCCCCGCCCACCAAATGGGACCCAGAGTGGCCCCGCCCACCAAATGGGACCCAGAGTGGCCCCGCCCACCAAATGGGACCCAGAGTGGCCCCGCCCACCAAATGGGACCCAGAGTGGCCCCGCCCACCAAATGGGACCCAGAGTGGCCCCGCCCACCAAATGGGACCCAGAGTGGCCCCGCCCACCAAATGGGACCCAGAGTGGCCCCGCCCACCAAATGGGACCCAGAGTGGCCCCGCCCACCAAATGGGACCCAGAGTGGCCCCGCCCACCAAATGGGACCCAGAGTGGCACCCAAGTGTGAAAGTCTTGCAGGGGCAGCCCGGGCACCATTCCAAAGCACTATCTGTAGTTCCTTCAGGAAATACCCATCTAGTTATAGTGCTTTGGGACAAAGCACTATATTGTTATTCCACCGTAGTCAACTTATTCTTCTTATTATTATTCAGTCCGCAATTAATGCGGCCCGAACCGCTGCACGCACAGACTCCAGTGAGGTGTCATTTCGAAGCCAGCGTTCCTGGCAGGTGTGCTAAGTATTTTTCGTGTCGATCGGATTTGTAGTTTTGGCGCAATTGGCGTTTGAAAATTTCGTCTCAATGCATTTCAATGGGAAATTGTTCCAACAATAAGGGATAATGGCTGATTTCTGAGGCAATTTCAAAATAACTGCCAACTGCCACCTGGCTGATTAGCTCATTGCGATGTGCAGTCAGACCCAGTTACTATGCCAACGCCTACGAACTCTACATGACCCCACCAGCACACAGTTTTGCCAGATAATATCAGCTCTTAAAGTGACCCCGCCCACCAAATTATTACCTGAGGTGTCCAGCCCACCAAATCTAACCCAGTGTGACCCCGTCCACCAAATCAGACCCAGAGGGTAAGTGCACCCCCGCCCTGTATGTGCAAAAGTAAGTGCACCCCCGCCCCGTGTGTGCAAAAGTATGTGCACCCCCGGTCCCGTGGGTGAAAAGTAAGTGCATCGTCGGTCCTGTGGGTGAAAAGTAAGTGCACCCCCGGTCCCGTGGGTGAAAAGTAAGTGCACCCTCGGTCCCGTGGGTGAAAACTAAGTGCACCCCCGGTCCCGTGTGTGAAAACTAAGTGCACCCCCGGTCCCTTGGGTGAAAAGTAAGTGCACCCCCTATCCTGTGTGTGAAAAGTAAGTGCACTCTCAGTCCCGTGTGTGAAAAGTAAGCGCACCCCAGGTCCCATGGGTGAAAAGTAAGTGCACCCCCGGTCCCGTGTGTGAAAAGTAAGTGCACCCCTGTTCCCGTGGGTGAAAAGTAAGTGCAGCCCCGGTCCCGTGGGTGAAAAGTAAGTGCACCCCAGGTCCCGGGTGTGAAAAGTAAGTGCACCCCCGATCCCGTGGATGAAAAGTAAGTGCACCCCCTATCCCGTGAGTGAAAAGTAAGTGCACCCTCGCTGCCATATGTGAAAAGTAAGTGCACCCCCAATCCCGTGTGTGAAAAGTAAGGAAACCCCAGTCCCGTGTGTGAAAAGTAAGCGCACCCCAGGTCCCATGGGTGAAAAGTAAGCGCACCCCCGGTCCCGGGTGTGAAAAGTAAGTGCACCCCCGGTCCCGTGGGTGAAAAGTAAGTGCACCCCCGGTCCCATGTGTGAAAAGTAAGTGCACCCCCGGTTCTGGGTGTGAAAAGTAAGTGCACCCCAGGTGTGCAAAATTAAGTGCACCCTCGGTCCCGTGGGTGAAAAGTAAGTGCACCCCCGGTCCCGGGTGGGAAAAGTAAGTGCACCCCCGGTCCCGGGTGGGAAAAGTAAGTGCACCCCCGGTCCCGGGTGGGAAAAGTAAGTGCACCCCCGGTCCCGTGTGTGAAAAGTAAGTGCACCCCCAGTCCCGTGGGTGAAAAGTAAGCGCACCCCAGGTCCCGTGGGTGAAAAGTAAGTGCACCCCGGTCCCGTGGGTGAAAAGTAAGTGCACTCCCGCTGCTATATGTGAAAAGTAAGTGCACCCCCGATCCCGTGTGTGAAAAGTAAGTGCACCCCCGTTCCCGTGTGTGAAAAGTAAGTGCACCCCCTATCCCGTGAGTGAAAACTAAGTGCACCCCCGGTCCCTTGGGTGAAAAGTAAGTGCACCCCCTATCCTGTGTGTGAAAAGTAAGTGCACTCTCAGTCCCGTGTGTGAAAAGTAAGCGCACCCCAGGTCCCATGGGTGAAAAGTAAGTGCACCCCAGGTCCCGTGGGTGAAAAGTAAGTGCACCCCCGGTTCTGGGTGTGAAAAGTAAGTGCACCCCCGATCCCGTGGCTGAAAAGTAAGTGCACCCCCGGTCCCGTGGGTGAAAAGTAAGTGCACCCTCGGTCCTGTGGGTGAAAAGTAAGTGCACCCCCGGTCCCGTGGGTGAAAAGTAAGTGCACCCCCGGTCCTGTGGGTGAAAAGTAAGTGCACCCCCTATCCCGTGAGTGAAAAGTAAGTGCACCCCCGCTGCCATATGTGAAAAGTAAGTGCACCCCCGATTCCGTGTGTGAAAAGTAAATGCACCCTCGGTCCCGTGGGTGAAAAGTAAGTGCACCCTCGGTCCAGTGGGTGAAAAGTAAGTGCACCCCCGGTCCCGTGTGTGAAAAGTAAGTGCACCCCCGGTCCCTTGGGTGAAAAGTAAGTGCACCCCCTATCCCGTGAGTGAAAAGTAAGTGCACCCCCGCTGCCATATGTGAAAAGTAAGTGCACCCCCGATCCCGTGTGTGAAAAGTAAATGCACCCTCGGTCCCGTGGGTGAAAAGTAAGTGCACCCCCGATCCCGTGTGTGAAAAGTAAATGCACCCTCGGTCCCGTGGGTGAAAAGTAAGTGCAGCCTCGGTCCCGTGAGTGAAAAGTAAGTGCACCCCCGCTGCCATATGTGAAAAGTAAGTGCACCCCCGATCCCGTGTGTGAAAAGTAAGTGCACTCTCGGTCCCTTGGGTGAAAAGTAAGTGCACCCCCTATCCCGTGAGTGAAAAGTAAGTGCACCCCCGCTACCATATGTGAAAAGTAAGTGCACCCCCGATTCCGTGTGTGAAAAGTAAGTGCACCCTCGGTCCCGTGGGTGAAAAGTAAGTGCACCCTCGGTCCAGTGGGTGAAAAGTAAGTGCACCCCCGGTCCCATGTGTGAAAAGTAAGTGCACCCCCGGTCCCTTGGGTGAAAAGTAAGTGCACCCCCTATCCCGTGAGTGAAAAGTAAGTGCACCCCCGGTCCCGGGTGTGAAAAGTAAGTGCACCCTCGGTCCATTGGGTGAAAAGTAAGTGCACCCCCTGTCCCGTGAGTGAAAAGTAAGTGCACCCCTGCTGCCATATGTGAAAAGTAAGTGCACCCCCGATCCCGTGTGTGAAAAGTAAGTGCACTCTCGGTCCCTTGGGTGAAAAGTAAGTGCACCCCCTATCCCGTGAGTGAAAAGTAAGTGCACCCCCGCTGCCATATGTGAAAAGTAAGTGCACCCCCGATTCCGTGTGTGAAAAGTAAGTGCACCCTCGGTCCCGTGGGTGAAAAGTAAGTGCACCCTCGGTCCAGTGGGTGAAAAGTAAGTGCACCCCCGGTCCCATGTGTGAAAAGTAAGTGCACCCCCTATCCCGTGAGTGAAAAGTAAGTGCACCCCCGGTCCCGGGTGTGAAAAGTAAGTGCACCCTCGGTCCATTGGGTGAAAAGTAAGTGCACCCCCTGTCCCGTGAGTGAAAAGTAAGTGCACCCCTGCTGCCATATGTGAAAAGTAAGTGCACCCCCGATCCCGTGTATGAAAAGTAAGTGCACCCCCGATCCCGTGTGTGAAAAGTAAGTGCACCCCCGGTCCCGGGTGGGAAAAGTAAGTGCACCCCCGTTCCCGTGTGTGAAAAGTAAGTGCACCCCCGGTCCCGGGTGTGAAAAGTAAGTGCACCCCCGGTCCCGGGTGTGAAAAGTAAGTGCACCCCCGGTCCCGAGTGTGAAAAGTAAGCGCACCCCAGGTCATGTGGGTGAAAAGTAAGTGCTCCCCCGCCCCCCCAAATCGGACCCTGAGGGGCCCCGCCCACCAAATCGGACCCTGAGGGGCCCCGCCCACCAAATCGGACCCTGAGGGGCCCCGCCCACCAAATCGGACCCTGACGGGCCCCGCCAACCAAATCGGCCCCTGAGGGGTCCCGCCCACCAAATCGGCCCCTGAGGGGCCCCGCCCACCAAATCAGCCCCTGAGGTGCCCCGCCCACCAAATCGGACCCTGAGGGGCCCCGCCCACCATATCGGACCCTGAGGGGCCCCGCCCACCAAATCGGACCCTGAGGGGCCCCGTCCACAAAAACGGACCCTGAAGGGCCCCGCCCACCAAATCGGACCCTGAGGGGCCCCGCCCACCAAATCGGACCCTGAGGGGCCCCGCCCACCAAATCGGACCCTGAGGGGCCCCGCCCACCAAATCGGACCCTGAGGGGCCCCGCCCACCAAATCGGACACTGAGGGGCCCCACCCACCAAATCAGCGCCTGAAGGGCACCCAAGTGTGAAAGTCTTGCAGGGGCAGCCCGGGCACCATTCCAAAGCACTATCTGTAGTTCCTTCAGGAAATACCCATCTAGTTATTCTTATTCTTATTATTAGGCTTTTTTCCGCAATTAATGCGGCCCGAACCGCTGCACGCACAGACTCCAGTGAGGTGTCATTTCGAAGCCAGCGTCCATGAGAGGTGTGCTAAGTATTTTTCGTGTCGATCGGATTTGTAGTTTTGGCGCAATGTGCGATTGAAAATTGTTTTTCCCTCATTGGAAAGCATTGTCAATGCATTTCAATAGGGAAATTTTGCCATAAGCTATAATGGCTGATATCTGAGGCAATTTAAAAAATAACTGCCAACTGCCACCTGGCTGATCAGCTCATTGATATGCGAAGTCAGACCAAGTTACTATGCCAACGCGTACAAACTCTACATGACCCCACCAGGACACAGTTTTGCCAGATAATATCAGCTCTTAAAGTGACCTACCCACCAAATTGTTACCTGAGGTGTCAGCCCACCAAATCGGACCGAGTGACCCCGCCCACCAAATTGGACCCAGAGGGTAAGTGCACCCCCGCCCCGTGTGTGCAAAAGTAAGTGCACCCCTTGTGTATGCAAAACTAAGTTCACCCCCACCCCAAGTGTATAAAAGTAAGTGCACCCCCGCCCTGTGTGTGCAAAAGTAACTGCACCCCCGCCCCCGTGTGTGCAAAAGTAAGTGCACCCCCGCCCCCGTGTGTGAAAAGTAAGTGCGCCCCCGGCCCTGGATGTGCAAAAGTAAGTGCACCCCCGACCCCGTGTGTGAAAAGTAAGTGCGCCCCCGGCCCCGGATGTGCAAAAGTAAGTGCACCCCCGGTCCCAGTTGTGCAAAAGTAAGTGCGCCCCCACCCCCGTGTGTGCAAAAGTAAGTACGCCCCTGCCCCCGTGTGTGCAAAAGTAAGTGCACCCTGCCCCGTGTGTGAGAAGTAAGTGCGCCCCCGGCCCAGGATGTGCAAAAGTAAGTGCGCCCCCGACCCCGGGTATGCAAAAGTAAGAGCGCCCCGGCCCCGGGTGTGCAAAAGTGTGCCCCGGGTGTGCAAAAGTAAGTGCGCCCCGGGTGTGCAAAAGTAAGTGTGCCCCGGGTGTGCAAAAGTAAGAGCGCCCCGACCCCATGTGTGCAAAAGTAAGTGCGCCCCCGGCCCCGGGTGTGCAAAAGTGTGCCCCGGGTGTGCAAAAGTAAGTGCGCCCCGGGTGTGCAAAAGTAAGTGTGCCCCGGGTGTGCAAAAGTAAGAGCGCCCCGACCCCATGTGTGCAAAAGTAAGTGCGCCCCCGGCCCCGGGTGTGCAAAATTAAGTGCGCCCCCGGCCCCGGGTGTGCAAAAGTAAGTGCACCCCCGGTCCCAGGTGTGCAAAAGTAAGTGCGCCCCCGCCCCCGTGTGTGCAAAAGTAAGTACACCCCCGCCCCCGTGTGTGCAAAAGTAAGGGCACCCTGCCCCGTGTGTGAGAAGTAAGTGCGCCCCCAGCCCAGGATGTGCAAAAGTAAGTGCGCCCCCGGCCCCGGGTATGCAAAAGTAAGTGCGCCCCGGCCCCGGGTGTGCAAAAGTAAGTGTGCCCCGGGTGTGCAAAAGTAAGTGCGCCCCGGGTGTGCAAAAGTAATTGCGCCCCGGGTGTGCAAAACTAAGTGCGCCCCGGGTGTGCAAAACTAAGTGGGCCCCGAGTGACCCCACCAGGACACAGTTTTGCCAGATAATATCAGCTCTTAAAGTGACCCGACCACCAAATCGGACCCTGAGGGGCACCGCCCACCAAATCGGACCCTGAGGGGCCCCGCCCACCAAATCGGCCCCTGAGGGGCCCCGCCCACCAAATCGGACCCAGAGTGACCCCGCCCACCAAATCGGACCCAGAGTGACCCCGCCCACCAAATCGGACCCAAAGTGACCCCGCCCACCAAATTGGACCCAGAGTGACCCCGCCCACCAAATTGGACCCAGAGTGACCCCGCCCACCAAATCGGACCCAGAGTGACCCCGCCCACCAAATCGGACCCAGAATGACCCCGCCCACCAAATCGGACCCAGAGTGACCCCGCCCACCAAATCGGACCCAGAGTGACCCCGCCCACCAAATCGGACCCAGAGTGACCCCGCCCACCAAATCGGACCCAGAGTGACCCCGCCCACCAAATCGGACCCAGAGTCGCCCCGCCCACCAAATTGGCCCCCTGAGCGGCCCCGAACACCAAATCGGACCCAGAGTGACCCGGCCCACCAAATCGGACCCAGAGTGACCCCGCCCAAAAAATCGGACCCAGAGTGACCCCGCCCACCAAATCGGACCCAGAGTGACCCCCGCCCACCAAATCGGACCCAGATTGACACCGCCCACCAAATCGGCCCCTGAGGGGCCCCAACCACCAAACGGGCACCTGAGGGGCACTCAAGTGTGAAAGCCTTGCAGGGGCAGCCCGGGCACCATTCCAAAGCACTATCTGTAGTTCCTTCAGGAAATACCCATCTAGTTCTTCTTATTATAGTGCTTTGTAAAAAGCACTATATTGTTATTCCACCGTAGTCAACTTATTCTTCTTCTTATTATTCAGTCCGCAATTATTGCGGCCCGAACCGCTGCACGCACAGACTCCAGTGAGGTATCATTTCGAAGCCAGCGTTCCTGACAGGTGTGCTAAGTATTTTTCGTGTCGATCGGATATGTAGTTTTGGCGCAATTGGCATTTGAAAATTTTGTCTCAATGCATTTCAATGGGGAAATTGTTCCAATGGCTGATTTCTGAGGCAATTTCAAAATAACTGCCAACTGCCACCTGGCTGATTAGCTCATTGCTATGTGCAGTCAGACCCAGTTACTATGCCAACGCCTACGAACTCTACATGACCCCACCAGGACACAGTTTTGCCAGATAATATCGGCTCTTAAAGTGACCCACACACCAAATCTGACCCTGAGGTGCCCAGCCCACCAAATTGGACCCTGAGGGGCCCCGCCCACCAAACCGGACCCAGAGTGACCCCGCCCACCAAACCGGACCCAGAGTGACCCTGCCCACCAAACCGGACCCTGAGGGGCCCCGCCCACCAAATAGGTCCCTGAGGGGCCCCGCCCACCAAATCGGACCCTGAGGGGCCCCGCCCACCAAATCGGACCCTGAGGGGCCCCGCCCACCAAATCGGACCCTGAGGGGCCCCGCCCACCAAATCGGACCCCAAGTGACCCTGCCCACGAAATCGGACCCCGAGTGGCCCCGCCCACCAAATCGGACCCCGAGGTTCCCCGCCTCCCAAATCAGACCCGAGTGACCCCGCCCACAAAATCAGACCCAGATTGACCCCGCCCACCAAATCTGACCCAGATTGACCCCGCCCACCAAATTGGACCCTGTTTGACCCCGCCCACCAAATCGGACCCAGAGGGGAACCGCCCACCAAATCGGACCCCGAGGGGCCCCGCCCACCAAATTGGACCCCGCCCACCAAATCGGACCCCAAATCGGACCCCGAGAGGCCCCGCCCCCCAAATCGGACCCAGAGTGACCCCGCCCACCAAATCGGACCTGAGTGACCCCGCCCACCAAATCGGACTCAGAGTGACCCCGCCCACAAAATCGGACCCAGAGTGACCCCGCCCACCAAATCGGACCCAGAGTGACCCCGCCCACCAAATCGGACCCAGAGTGACCCCGCCCACCAAATCGGACCCAAAGTGACCCCGCCCACCAAATCGGACCCAGAGTGACCTCGCCCACCAAATCGGACCCAGAGTGACCCAACCCACCAAATCGGACCCAGAGTGACCCCGCCCACCAAATCGGACCCAGAGTGACCCCGCCCACCAAATCGGACCCAGAGTGACACCGCCCACCAAATTGGACCCAAAGTGACCCCGCCCACCAAATCGGACCCTGAGGGGCCCCGCCCACCAAATCGGACCCTGAGGGGCCCCGCCCACCAAATCGGCCCCTGAGATGCCCCGCCCACCAAATCGGACCATGAGGGGCCCCGCCCACCAAATCGGACCCTGAGGGGCCCCGCCCACCAAATCGGACCCTGAGGGGCACCGCCCACCAAATCGGACCCAGAGTGACCCCGCCCACCAAATCGGACCCTGAGGGGAACCGCCCACCAAATCGGCCCCTGAGATGCCCTGGCCACCAAATCGGACTCTGAGGGACCCCGCCCACCAAATCGGACCCTGAGGGGCCCCGCCCACCAAATCGGACCCTGAGGGGCCCCGCCCACCAAAGCACTATCTGTAGTTCCTTCAGGAAATACCCATCTAGTTATAGTGCTTTGGAACAAAGCACTGTATTGTTATTCCACCGTAGACAACTTCTTATTCTTATTATAGTGCTTTGTAAAAAGCACTGTATTGTTATTCCACCGTAGACAACTTCTTATTCTTATTCTTCTTCTTATTATTAGGCTTTTTTCCGCAATTAATGCGGCCCGAACCGCTACACGCACAGACTCCAGTGAGGTGTCATTTCGAAGCCAGCGTCCCCAAGAGATGTGCTAAGTATTTTTCGTGTCGATCGGATTTGTAGTTTTGGCGCAATTAACGTTTGAAAATTGTTTTTCTCTCATTGGAATGCATTGCCAATGCATTTCAATAGGGAAATTTAGCCATAAGGTATAATGGCTGATTACTGAGGCAATTTAAAAAATAACTGCCAACTGCCACCTGGCTGATCAGCTCATTGATATGTGCAGTCACACCCAGTTACTATGACAACGCCTACGAACTCTACATGACCCCACCAGGACACAGTTTTGCCAGATAATATCAGCTCTTAAAGTGACCAACCCACCAAATTGTTACCTGAGGTGTCCAGCCCACCAAATAGGAGGCCGAGGGGCCCCGACCACCACATCGGAGGCCGAGGGGCCCCGACCACCACATCGGAGGCCGAGGGGCCCCGACCTCCAAATCGGAGGCCGAGGGGCCCCGACCTCCATATCGGAGGCCGAGGGGCCCCGACCTCCAAATCGGAGGCCGAGGGGCCCCGACCTCCATATCGGAGGCCGAGGGGCCCCGACTTCCAAATCGGAGGCCGAGGGGCCCCGGCCTCCATATCGGAGGCCGAGGGGCCCCGACCTCCAAATCGAAGGCCGAGGGGCCCCGACCTCCATATCGGAGGCCGAGGCGCCCCGGCCTCCAAATCGGAGGCCGAGGGGCCCCGGCCTCCAATTCGGAGGCCGAGGCCCCCCGGCCTCCAAATCGGAGGCCGAGGGGCCCCGGCCTCCAAATCGGAGGCCGAGGGGCCCCGGCCTCCAAATCGGAGGCCGAGGGGCCCCGGCCTCCAAATCGGAGGCCGAGGGGCCCCGGCCTCCAAATCGGAGGCCGAGGGGCCCCGGCCTCCAATTCGGAGGCCGAGGCCCCCCGGCCTCCAAATCGGAGGCCGAGGGGCCCAGGCCTCCAAATCGGAGGCCGAGGGGCCCCGGCCTCCAAATCGGAGGCCGAGGGGCCCCGGCCTCCAAATCGGAGGCCGAGGGGCCCCGGCCTCCAAATCGGAGGCCGAGGCGCCCAGGCCTCCAAATCGGAGGCTGAGGGGCCCCGGCCTCCAATTCGGAGGCCGAGGCCCCCGGCCTCCAAATCGGAGGCCGAGGGGCCCCGGCCTCCAAATCGGAGGCCGAGGGGCCCCGGCCTCCAAATCGGAGGCTGAGGGGCCCCGGCCTCCAAATCGGAGGCCGAGGGGCCCCGGCCTCCAAATCGGAGGCCGAGGGGCCCCGGCCTCCAAATCGGAGGCCGAGGGGCCCCGGCCTCCAAATCGGACCCTGAGGGGCCCCGACCACCAAATCGGACCCTGAGGGGCCCCGACCACCAAATCGGACCCTGAGGGGCCCCGACCACCAAATCGGACCCTGAGGGGCCCCGACCACCAAATCGGACCCTGAGGGGCCCCGACCACCAAATCGGACCCTGAGGGGCCCCGACCACCAAATCGGACCCTGAGGGGCCCCGACCACCAAATCGGACCCTGAGGGGCCCCGACCACCAAATCGGACCCTGAGGGGCCCCGACCACCAAATCGGACCCTGAGGGGCCCCGACCACCAAATCGGACCCTGAGGGGCCCCGACCACCAAATAGGACCCTGAGGGGCCCCGACCACCAAATCGGACCCTGAGGGGCCCCGACCACCAAATCGGACCCTGAGGGGCCCCGACCACCAAATCGGACCCTGAGGGGCCCCGACCTCCAAATCGGACCCTGAGGGGCCCCGACCACCAAATCGGACCCTGAGGGGCCCCGACCACCAAATCGGACCCTGAGGGGCCCCGACCACCAAATCGGACCCTGAGGGGCCCCGACCACCAAATCGGACCCTGAGGGGCCCCGACCACCAAATCGGACCCTGAGGGGCCCCGACCACCAAATCGGACCCTGAGGGGCCCCGACCACCAAATCGGACCCTGAGGGGCCCCGACCACCAAATCGGACCCTGAGGGGCCCCGACCTCCAAATCGGACCCTGAGGGGCCCCGACCACCAAATCGGACCCTGAGGGGCCCCGACCTCCAAATCGGACCCTGAGGGGCCCCGACCTCCAAATCGGACCCTGAGGGGCGCCGACCTCCAAATCGGACCCTGAGGGGCCCCGACAACCAAATCGGACCCTGAGGGGCCCCACTTACCAAATCCGCGCCTGAAGGGCACCCAAGTGTGAAAGTCTTGCAGGGACAGCACGGGCACCATTCCAAAGCACTATCTGTAGTTCCTTCAGGAAATACCCATCTAGTTATAGTGCTTTTGTAAAAAGCACTATATTGTTATTTCCCCGTAGACAACTTATTATTATTATAGTGCTTTTGTAAAAAGCACTATATTGTTATTCCCCCGTAGACAACTTCTTATTATAGTGCTTTTGTAAAAAGCACTATATTGTTATTCCACCGTAGACAACTTCTTATTATAGTGCTTTGGGACAAAGCACTATATTGTTATTCCACCGTAGTCAACTTATTCTTCTTATTATTATTCAGTCCGCAATTAATGCGGCCCGAACCGCTGCACGCACAGACTCCAGTGAGGTGTCATTTCGAAGCCAGCGTTCCTGGCAGGTATGTTAAGTATTTTTCGTGTCGATCGGATTTGTAGTTTTGGCACAATTGGCGTTTGAAAATTTCGTCTCAATGCATTTCAATGGGAAATTGTTCCAACAATAAGGTATAATGGCTGATTTCTGAGGCAATTTCAAAATAACTGCCAACTGCCACCTGGCTGATCAGCTCATTGCTATGTGCAGTCAGACCCAGTTACTATGCCAACGCCTACGAACTCTACATGACCCCACCAGCACACAGTTTTGCCAGATAATATCAGCTCTTAAAGTGACCCCGCCCACCAAATTATTACCTGAGGTGTCCAGCCCACCAAATCTGACCCAGTGTGACCCCGTCCACCAAATCAGACCCAGAGGGTAAGTGCACCCCCGCCCTGTATGTGCAAAAGTAAGTGCACCCCCGCCCCGTGTGTGCAAAAGTATGTGCACCCCCGGTCCCGTGGGTGAAAAGTAAGTGCATCGTCGGTCCTGTGGGTGAAAAGTAAGTGCACCCCCGGTCCCGTGGGTGAAAAGTAAGTGCACCCCCGCTGCCATATGTGAAAAGTAAGTGCACCCCCGATCCCGTGTGTGAAAAGTAAATGCACCCTCGGTCCCGTGGGTGAAAAGTAAGTGCACCCTCGGTCCCGTGGGTGAAAACTAAGTGCACCCCCGGTCCCGTGTGTGAAAACTAAGTGCACCCCCGGTCCCTTGGGTGAAAAGTAAGTGCACCCCCTATCCCGTGAGTGAAAAGTAAGTGCACCCCCGGTCCCGTGGGTGAAAAGTAAGTGCACCCTCGGTCCCGTGGGTGAAAACTAAGTGCACCCCCGGTCCCGTGTGTGAAAACTAAGTGCACCCCCGGTCCCGTGGGTGAAAAGTAAGTGCACCCCCGGTCCCGTGGGTGAAAAGTGCACCCACGGTCCCGTGGGTGAAAAGTAAGTGCACCCCCGGTCCCGTGGGTAAAAAGTAAGTGCACCCCGGTCCTGTGGGTGAAAAGTAAGTGCACCCCCGGTCCCGTGTGTGAAAAGTAAGTGCACCCCCGGAACTATGGGTGAAAAGTAAGTGCACCCCCGATCCCGTGGGTGAAAAGTAAGTGCACCCCTGGTCCCGTGGGTGAAAAGTAAGTGCACCCTTGGTCCCGTGGGTGAAAAGTAAGTGCACCCAGGTCCTGTGTGTGAAAAAGTAAGTGCGCCCCCGCCCCCCAAATCGGACCCTGATTGACCCCGCCCCCGAATCGGACCCCGAGTGACCCGGACCCCCGAATCGGACCCCGAGTGGCCCCGCCCCCCAAATTGGACCCAGAGTGACCCCGCCCACCAAATCTGACCCAGAGTAACCCCGCCCACCAAATCTGACCCAGAGTAACCCCGCCCACCAAATCTGACCCAGAGTGGCCCCGCCCACCAAATCGGACCCAGAGTGACCCCGCCCACCAAATCGGACCCAGAGTGACCCCGCCCACCAAATCGGACCCAGAGTGACCCCGCCCACCAAATCGGACCCAGAGTGACCCCGCCCACCAAATCGGACCCAGAGTGACCCCGCCCACCAAATCGGACCCAGAGTGACCCCGCCCACCAAAACGGACCCAAAGTGACCCCGCCCACCAAATCGGACCCAGAGTGACCCCGCCCACCAAATCGGACCCAGAGTGACCCCGCCCACCAAATCGGACCCAGAGTGACCCCGCCCACCAAATCGGACCCAGAGTGACCCCGCCCACCAAATCGGACCCAGAGTGACCCCGCCCACCAAATCGGACCCTGAGTGACCCCGCCCACCAAATCGGACCCAGAGTGACCCCGCCCACCAAATCGGACCCAGTGTGACCTCGCCCACCAAATCGGACCCTGAGGGGCCCCGCCCACCAAATCGGACCCTGAGGGGCCTCGCCCACCAAATCAGCACCTGAAGGGCACCCAAGTGTGAAAGTCTTGCAGGGGTAGCCCGGTCACCATTCCAAAGCACTATCTGTAGTTCCTTCAGGAAATACCCATCTAGTTCTTATTATTATAGTGCTTTGGAACAAAGCACTATATTGTTATTCCACCGTCGTCAACTTATTCTTATTATTATTCTTATTATTAGGCTTTTTTCCGCAATTAATGCGGCCCGAACCGCTGCACGCACAGACTCCAGTGAGGTGTCATTTCGAAGCCAGCGTCCATGAGAGGTGTGCTAAGTATTTTTCGTGTCGATCGGATTTGTAGTTTTGGCGCAATGTGCGATTGAAAATTGTTTTTCCCTCATTGGAAAGCATTGTCAATGCATTTCAATAGGGAAATTTTGCCATAAGCTATAATGGCTGATATCTGAGGCAATTTAAAAAATAACTGCCAACTGCCACCTGGCTGATCAGCTCATTGATATGCGAAGTCAGACCAAGTTACTATGCCAACGCGTACAAACTCTACATGACCCCACCAGGACACAGTTTTGCCAGATAATATCAGCTCTTAAAGTGACCTACCCACCAAATTGTTACCTGAGGTGTCAGCCCACCAAATCGGACCGAGTGACCCCGCCCACCAAATTGGACCCAGAGGGTAAGTGCACCCCCGCCCCGTGTGTGCAAAAGTAAGTGCACCCCTTGTGTATGCAAAACTAAGTTCACCCCCACCCCAAGTGTATAAAAGTAAGTGCACCCCCGCCCTGTGTGTGCAAAAGTAACTGCACCCCCGCCCCCGTGTGTGCAAAAGTAAGTGCACCCCCGCCCCCGTGTGTGAAAAGTAAGTGCGCCCCCGGCCCTGGATGTGCAAAAGTAAGTGCACCCCCGACCCCGTGTGTGAAAAGTAAGTGCGCCCCCGGCCCCGGATGTGCAAAAGTAAGTGCACCCCCGGTCCCAGTTGTGCAAAAGTAAGTGCGCCCCCGCCCCCGTGTGTGCAAAAGTAAGTACGCCCCCACCCCCGTGTGTGCAAAAGTAAGTGCACCCTGCCCCGTGTGTGAGAAGTAAGTGCGCCCCCGGCCCAGGATGTGCAAAAGTAAGTGCGCCCCCGGCCCCGGGTATGCAAAAGTAAGAGCGCCCCGGCCCCGGGTGTGCAAAAGTGTGCCCCGGGTGTGCAAAAGTAAGTGCGCCCCGGGTGTGCAAAAGTAAGTGTGCCCCGGGTGTGCAAAAGTAAGAGCGCCCCGACCCCATGTGTGCAAAAGTAAGTGCGCCCCCGGCCCCGGGTGTGCAAAATTAAGTGCGCCCCCGGCCCCGGATGTGCAAAAGTAAGTGCACCCCCGGTCCCAGGTGTGCAAAAGTAAGTGCGCCCCTGCCCCCGTGTGTGCAAAAGTAAGTACACCCCCGCCCCCGTGTGTGCAAAAGTAAGGGCACCCTGCCCCGTGTGTGAGAAGTAAGTGCGCCCCCAGCCCAGGATGTGCAAAAGTAAGTGCGCCCCCGGCCCCGGGTATGCAAAAGTAAGTGCGCCCCGGCCCCGGGTGTGCAAAAGTAAGTGTGCCCCGGGTGTGCAAAAGTAAGTGCGCCCCGGGTGTGCAAAAGTAAGTGGGCCCCGGCTGTGCAAAAGTAAGTGCGCCCCGGGTGTGCAAAAGTAACAGCGCCCCCGACCCCATGTGTGCAAAAGTAAGTGCGCCCCCGGCCCCGGGTGTGCAAAATTAAGTGCGCCCCCGGCCCCGGGTGTGAAAAGTAAGTGCACCCCCGGTCCCGGGTGTGAAAAGTAAGTGCACCCCCAATTCTGTGGGTGAAAAGTAAGTGCACCACCGCTCCCATGGGTGAAAAGGAAGTGCACCCTCGGTCCCGTGGGTGAAAAGTAAGTGCACCCCCGGTCCCGTGAGTTAAAAGTAAGTGCAACCCCGGTCCCGGGTATGCAAAAGTAAGAGCGCCCCGGCCCCGGGTGTGCAAAAGTGTGCCCCGGGTGTGCAAAAGTAAGTGCGCCCCGGGTGTGCAAAAGTAAGTGTGCCCCGGGTGTGCAAAAGTAAGAGCGCCCCGACCCCATGTGTGCAAAAGTAAGTGCGCCCCCGGCCCCGGGTGTGCAAAATTAAGTGCGCCCCCGGCCCCGGGTGTGCAAAAGTAAGTGCACCCCCGGTCCCAGGTGTGCAAAAGTAAGTACACCCCCGCCCCCGTGTGTGCAAAAGTAAGGGCACCCTGCCCCGTGTGTGAGAAGTAAGTGCGCCCCCAGCCCAGGATGTGCAAAAGTAAGTGCGCCCCCGGCCCCGGGTATGCAAAAGTAAGTGCGCCCCGGCCCCGGGTGTGCAAAAGTAAGTGTGCCCCGGGTGTGCAAAAGTAAGTGCGCCCCGGGTGTGCAAAAGTAAGTGCGCCCCGGGTGTGCAAAACTAAGTGCGCCCCGGGTGTGCAAAACTAACTGGGCCCCGAGTGACCCCACCAGGACACAGTTTTGCCAGATAATATCAGCTCTTAAAGTGACCCGACCACCAAATCGGACCCTGAGGGGCCCCGCCCACCAAATCGGCCCCTGAGGGGCCCCGCCCACCAAATCGGCCCCTGAGGGGCCCCGCCCACCAAATCGGCCCCTGAGGGGCCCCGCCCACCAAATCGGACCCAGAGTGACCCCGCCCACCAAATCGGACCCAGAGTGACCCCGCCCACCAAATCGGACCCAAAGTGACCCCGCCCACCAAATCGGACCCAGAGTGACCCCGCCCACCAAATTGGACCCAGAGTGACCCCGCCCACCAAATCGGACCCAGAGTGACCCCGCCCACCAAATCGGACCCAGAATGACCCCGCCCACCAAATCGGACCCAGAGTGACCCCGCCCACCAAATCGGACCCAGAGTGACCCCGCCCACCAAATCGGACCCAGAGTGACCCCGCCCACCAAATCGGACCCAGAGTCGCCCCGCCCACCAAATTGGCCCCCTGAGCGGCCCCGAACACCAAATCGGACCCAGAGTGACCCGGCCCACCAAATCGGACCCAGAGTGACCCCGCCCAAAAAAATCGGACCCAGAGTGACCCCGCCCACCAAATCGGACCCAGAGTGACCCCCGCCCACCAAATCGGACCCAGATTGACACCGCCCACCAAATCGGCCCCTGAGGGGCCCCAACCACCAAACGGGCACCTGAGGGGCACTCAAGTGTGAAAGCCTTGCAGGGGCAGCCCGGGCACCATTCCAAAGCACTATCTGTAGTTCCTTCAGGAAATACCCATCTAGTTCTTATTATTAGGCTTTTTTCCGCAATTAATGCGGCCCGAACCGCTGCACGCACAGACTCCAGTGAGGTGTCATTTCGAAGCCAGCGTCCATGAGAGATGTGCTAAGTATTTTTCGTGTCGATCAGATTTGTAGTTTTGGCGCAATGTGCGATTGAAAATTGTTTTTCCCTCATTGGAAAGCATTGTCAATGCATTTCAATAGGGAAATTTTGCCATAAGGTATAATGGCTGATATCTGAGGCAATTTAAAAAATAACTGCCAACTGCCACCTGGCTGATCAGCTCATTGATATGCGAAGTCAGACCCAGTTACTATGCCAACGCGTACGAACTCTACATGACCCCACCAGGACACAGTTTTGCCAGATAATATCAGCTCTTAAAGTGACCTGCCCACCAAATTGTTACCTGAGGTGTCAGCCCACCAAATCGGACCGAGTGACCCCGCCCACCAAATTGGACCCAGAGGGTAAGTGCACCCCCGCCCCGTGTGTGCAAAAGTAAGTGCACCCCTGCCCCATGTGTGCAAAAGTAAGTGCACCCCTTGTGTATGCAAAACTAAGTTCACCCCCACCCCAAGTGTATAAAAGTAAGTGCACCCCCGCCCTGTGTGTGCAAAAGTAACTGCACCCCCGCCCCCGTGTGTGCAAAAGTAAGTGCACCCCCGACCCCGTGTGTGAAAAGTAAGTGCGCCCCCGGCCCTGGATGTGCAAAAGTAAGTGCACCCCCGCCCCCGTGTGTGAAAAGTAAGTGCGCCCCCGGCCCCGCATGTGCAAAAGTAAGTGCACCCCCGGTCCCAGTTGTGCAAAAGTAAGTGCGCCCCCGCCCCCGTGTGTGCAAAAGTAAGTACGCCCCCGCCCCCGTGTGTGCAAAAGTAAGTGCACCCTGCCCCGTGTGTGAGAAGTAAGTGCGCCCCCGGCCCAGGATGTGCAAAAGTAAGTGCGCCCCCGGCCCCGGGTATGCAAAAGTAAGAGCGCCCCGGCCACGGGTGTGCAAAAGTGTGCCCCAGGTGTGCAAAAGTAAGTGCGCCCCGGGTGTGCAAAAGTAAGTGTGCCCCGGGTGTGCAAAAGTAAGAGCGCCCCCGACCCCATGTGTGCAAAAGTAAGTGCGCCCCCGGCCCCGGGTGTGCAAAATTAAGTGCGCCCCCGGCCCCGGATGTGCAAAAGTAAGTGCACCCCCGGTCCCAGGTGTGCAAAAGTAAGTGCGCCCCCGCCCCCGTGTGTGCAAAAGTAAGTACGCCCCCGCCCCCGTGTGTGCAAAAGTAAGGGCACCCTGCCCCGTGTGTGAGAAGTAAGTGCGCCCCCAGCCCAGGATGTGCAAAAGTAAGTGCGCCCCCGGCCCCGGGTATGCAAAAGTAAGTGCGCCCCAGCCCCGGGTGTGCAAAAGTAAGTGTGCCCCGGGTGTGCAAAAGTAAGTGCGCCCCGGGTGTGCAAAAGTAAGTGCGCCCCGGGTGTGCAAAACTAAGTGCGCCCCGGGTGTGCAAAACTAAGTGGGCCCCGGCTGTGCAAAAGTAAGTGCGCCCCGGGTGTGCAAAAGTAAGAGCGCCCCCGACCCCATGTGTGCAAAAATAAGTGCGCCCCCGGCCCCGGGTGTGCAAAATTAAGTGCGCCCCCGGCCCCGGGTGTGAAAAGTAAGTGCACCCCCGGTCCCGGGTGTGAAAAGTAAGTGCACCCCCAATTCTGTGGGTGAAAAGTAAGTGCACCACCGCTCCCATGGGTGAAAAGGAAGTGCACCCTCGGTCCCGTGGGTGAAAAGTAAGTGCACCCCTGGTCCCGTGAGTTAAAAGTAAGTGCAACCCCGGTCCCGTGTGTGAAAAGTAAGTGCACCCCCGATCCCGTGTGTGAAAAGTAAGAGCACCCCGGCCCCGGGTGTGCAAAAGTAAGTGCGCCCCTGGCCCCCAATTCGGACCCAGAGTGACCCCGCCCACCAAATGTGACCCAGGCCCCGGGTGTGAAAAGTAAGTGCACCCCCGGTCCCGGGTGTGAAAAGTAAGTGCACCCCCAATTCTGTGGGTGAAAAGTAAGTGCACCACCGCTCACCACAGCCCACCAAATGTGACCCAGAGTGACCCCGCCCACCAAATCGGACCCAGAGTGACCCCGCCTACCAAATCGGACCCAGAGTGACCCCGCCCACCAAATCGGACCCAGAGTGACCCCGCCCACCAAATCGGACCCTGAGGGGCCCCGCCCACCAAATCGGACCCAGAGTGACCACGCCCACCAAATCGACCCAGAGTGACCCCGCCCACCAGATCGGACCCTGAGGGGCCCCGCCCACCAAATCAGCACCTGAGGGGCACCCAAGTGTGAAAGTCTTGCAGGGGCAGCCTGGGCACCATTTCAAAGCACTATCTGTAGTTCCTTCAGGAAATACCCATCTAGTTATTATTATTCAGTCCGCGATTAATGCGGCCCGAACCGCTGCACGCACAGACTCCAGTGAGGTGTCATTTCGAAGCCAGCGTTCCCAAGAGGTGTGCTAAGTATTTTTCGTGTCGATCGGATTTGTAGTTTTGGCGCAATTTACGTTTTTCCCCTGATTGGAATGCAATTTCTCTATGGGTAAATTTTCCTATAAGCTTATAATGGGCTGATTTCTGAGGCAATTTCAAACTAACTGCCAACTGCCACCTGGCTGATTAGCTCACTGCTATGTGCAGTCAGACCCAGTTACTATGACAACGCCTACGAACTCTACATGACCCCACCAGGACACAGTTTTGCCAGATAATATCAGCTCTTAAAGTGACCCGCACACCAAATCTGACCCTGAGGTGCCCAGTGCACCCCCAGTCCCGTGTGTGAAAAGTAAGTGCACCCCCGTTCCTGGTGTGAAAAGTAAGTGCACCCTGGTCCCATGTGTGTGAAAAGTAAGTGCACCCCCGGTCCCATGTGTGAAAAGTAAGTGCACCCCGGTCCCATGTGTGTGAAAAGTAAGTGCACCCCGATCCCGTTTGTGAAAAGTAAGTGCACCCCCAGTCCCGTGGGTGAAAATTAAGTGCACCCCAGTCCCGTGTGTGAAAAGTAAGTGCACCCCCGGTCCTGAGTGTGAAAAGTAAGCGCACCCCAGGTCCCGTAAGTGAAAAGTAAGTGCACCCTCGGTCCCGTGGGTGAAAAGTAAGTGCACCCCGGTCCCGTGTGTGAAAAGTAAGTGCATCCCTGGTCCCGGGTGTGAAAAGTAAGTGCACCCCCGGTCTCGTGTGTGAAAAATAAGTGCACCCTCGGTCCCGTGGGTGAAAAGTAAGTGCACCCCATCCCGTGTGTGAAAAGTAAGTGCATCCCTGGTCCCGGGTGTGAAAAGTAAGTGCACCCCCGGTCCCGTGGTTGAAAAGTAAGTGCACCCCCGGTCCCGTGGGTGAAAAGTAAGTGCACCCCCGGTCCCGTGAGTTAAAAGTAAGTGCACCCCTGGTCCCGTGTGTGAAAAGTAAGTGCACCCCCGTTCCTGGTGTGAAAAGTAAGTGCACCCCCGTTCCCTTGTGTGAAAAGTAAGTGCACCCCGGTCCCATGTGTGTGAAAAGTAAGTGCACCCCGATCCCGTTTGTGAAAAGTAAGTGCACCCCCGGTCCCGTGGGTGAAAATTAAGTGCACCCCCAGTCCCGTGGGTGAAAATTAAGTGCACCCCAGTCCCGTGTGTGAAAAGTAAGTGCACCCCCGGTCCTGAGTGTGAAAAGTAAGCGCACCCCAGGTCCCGTAAGTGAAAAGTAAGTGCACCCTCGGTCCCGTGGGTGAAAAGTAAGTGCACCCCGGTCCCGTGTGTGAAAAGTAAGTGCATCCCTGGTCCCGGGTGTGAAAAGTAAGTGCACACCCGGTCCCGTGGTTGAAAAGTAAGTGCACCCCCGGTCCCGTGTGTGAAAAATAAGTGCACCCTCGGTCCCGTGGGTGAAAAGTAAGTGCACCCCGGTCCCGTGTGTGAAAAGTAAGTGCACCCCTGGTCCCGTGGGTGAAAAGTAAGTGCACCCAGGTCCCGTGTGTGAAAAAGTAAGTGTGCCCCCGCCCCCCAAATCGGACCCTGAGTGACCCCGCCCCCAAATCGGACCCCGAGTGACCCGGACCCCCGAATCGGACCCCGAGTGGCCCCGCCCCCCAAATTGGACCCAGAGTGACCCCGCCCACCAAATCTGACCCAGAGTAACCCCGCCCACCAAATCTGACCCAGAGTGGCCCCGCCCACCAAATCTGACCCAGAGTGGCCCCGCCCACCAAATCTGACCCAGAGTGACCCCGCCCACCAAATCTGACCCAGAGTGACCCCGCCCACCAAATCGGACCCAGAGTGACCCCGCCCACCAAATCGGACCCAGAGTGACCCCGCCCACCAAATCGGACCCAGAGTGACCCCGCCCACCAAATCGGACCCAGAGTGACCCCGCCCACCAAATCGGACCCAGAGTGACCCCGCCCACCAAATCGGACCCAGAGTGACCCCGCCCACCAAATCTGACCCAGAGTGACCCCGCCCACCAAATCTGGCCCCTGAGTGACCCCGCCCACCAAATCTGACCCCGAGTGACCCCGCCCACCAAATCTGACCCCGAGTGACCCCGCCCACCAAATCTGACCCCGAGTGACCCCGCCCACCAAATCTGACCCAGAGTGACCCCGCCCACCAAATCTGACCCAGAGTGGCCCCGCCCACCAAATCGGACCCAGAGTGGCCCCGCCCACCAAATCGGACCCAGAGTGGCCCCGCCCACCAAATCGGACCCAGAGTGGCCCCGCCCACCAAATCGGACCCAGAGTGGCCCCGCCCACCAAATCGGACCCAGAGTGGCCCCGCCCACCAAATCGGACCCTGAGGGGCACCCAAGTGTGAAAGTCTTGCAGGGGTAGCCCGGGCACCATTCCAAAGCACTATCTGTAGTTCCTTCAGGAAATACACATCTAGTTATAGTGCTTTGGAACAAAGCACTGTATTGTTATTCCACCGTAGACAACTTCTTATTCTTCTTATTATTATTAGGCTTTTTTCCGCAATTAATGCGGCCCGAACCGCTACACGCACAGACTCCAGTGAGGTGTCATTTCGAAGCCAGCGTCCCCAAGAGGTGTGCTAAGTATTTTTCGTGTCGATCGGATTTGTAGTTTTGGCGCAATTAACGTTTGAAAATTGTTTTTCTCTCATTGGAATGCATTGCCAATGCATTTCAATAGGGAAATTTAGCCATAAGGTATAATGGCTGATTACTGAGGCAATTTAAAAAATAACTGCCAACTGCCACCTGGCTGATCAGCTCATTGATATGTGCAGTCACACCCAGTTACTATGACAACGCCTACGAACTCTACATGACCCCACCAGGACACAGTTTTGCCAGATAATATCAGCTCTTAAAGTGACCAACCCACCAAATTGTTACCTGAGGTGTCCAGCCCACCAAATAGGAGGCCGAGGGGCCCCGACCACCACATCGGAGGCCGAGGGGCCCCGACCTCCAAATCGGAGGCCGAGGGGCCCCGACCTCCATATCGGAGGCCGAGGGGCCCCGACCTCCAAATCGGAGGCCGAGGGGCCCCGACCTCCATATCGGAGGCCGAGGGGCCCCGACTTCCAAATCGGAGGCCGAGGGGCCCCGGCCTCCATATCGGAGGCCGAGGGGCCCCGACCTCCAAATCGGAGGCCGAGGGGCCCCGACCTCCAAATCGGAGGCCGAGGGGCCCCGGCCTCCAAATCGGAGGCCGAGGGGCCCCGGCCTCCAAATCGGAGGCCGAGGGGCCCCGGCCTCCAAATCGGAGGCCGAGGGGCCCCGGCCTCCAAATCGGAGGCCGAGGGACCCCGGCCTCCAAATCGGACCCTGAGGGGCCCCGACCTCCAAATCGGACCCTGAGGGGCCCCGACCACCAAAGTGGACCCTGAGGGGCCCCGACCTCCAAATCGGACCCTGAGGGGCCCCGACCACCAAATCGGACCCTGAGGGGCCCCGACCTCCAAATCGGACCCTGAGGGGCCCCGACCACCAAATCGGACCCTGAGGGGCCCCGACCACCAAATCGGACCCTGAGGGGCCCCGACCACCAAATCGGACCCTGAGGGGCCCCGACCACCAAATCGGACCCTGAGGGGCCCCGACCACCAAATCGGACCCTGAGGGGCCCCGACCACCAAATCGGACCCTGAGGGGCCCCGACCTCCATATCGGAGGCCGAGGGGCCCCGACCTCCAAATCGGAGGCCGAGGGGCCCCGACCTCCATATCGGAGGCCGAGGGGCCCCGACTTCCAAATCGGAGGCCGAGGGGCCCCGGCCTCCATATCGGAGGCCGAGGGGCCCCGACCTCCAAATCGGAGGCCGAGGGGCCCCGACCTCCAAATCGGAGGCCGAGGGGCCCCGACCTCCAAATCGGAGGCCGAGGGGCCCCGGCCTCCAAATCGGAGGCCGAGGGGCCCCGGCCTCCAAATCGGAGGCCGAGGGGCCCCGGCCTCCAAATCGGAGGCCGAGGGACCCCGACCTCCAAATCGGACCCTGAGGGGCCCCGACCTCCAAATCGGACCCTGAGGGGCCCCGACCACCAAAGTGGACCCTGAGGGGCCCCGACCTCCAAATCGGACCCTGAGGGGCCCCGACCACCAAATCGGACCCTGAGGGGCCCCGACCTCCAAATCGGACCCTGAGGGGCCCCGACCACCAAATCGGACCCTGAGGGGCCCCGACCACCAAATCGGACCCTGAGGGGCCCCGACCACCAAATCGGACCCTGAGGGGCCCCGACCACCAAATCGGACCCTGAGGGGCCCCGACCACCAAATCGGACCCTGAGGGGCCCCGACCTCCATATCGGAGGCCGAGGGGCCCCGACCTCCAAATCGGAGGCCGAGGGGCCCCGACCTCCATATCGGAGGCCGAGGGGCCCCGACTTCCAAATCGGAGGCCGAGGGGCCCCGGCCTCCAAATCGGAGGCCGAGGGGCCCCGGCCTCCAAATCGGAGGCCGAGGGACCCCGGCCTCTAAATCGGACCCTGAGGGGCCCCGACCACCAAATCGGACCCTGAGGGGCCCCGACCACCAAAGTGGACCCTGAGGGGCCCCGACCTCCAAATCGGACCCTGAGGGGCCCCGACCACCAAATCGGACCCTGAGGGGCCCCGACCTCCAAATCGGACCCTGAGGGGCCCCGACCACCAAATCGGACCCTGAGGGGCCCCGACCACCAAATCGGACCCTGAGGGGCCCCGACCACCAAATCGGACCCTGAGGGGCCCCGACCACCAAATCGGACCCTGAGGGGCCCCGACCACCAAATCGGACCCTGAGGGGCCCCGACCACCAAATCGGACCCTGAGGGGCCCCGACCACCAAATCGGACCCTGAGGGGCCCCGACCACCAAATCGGACCCTGAGGGGCCCCGACCACCAAATCGGACCCTGAGGGGCCCCGACCACCAAATCGGACCCTGAGGGGCCCCGACCACCAAATCGGACCCTGAGGGGCCCCGACCACCAAATCGGACCCTGAGGGGCCCCGACCTCCAAATCGGACCCTGAGGGGCCCCGACCACCAAATCGGACCCTGAGGGGCCCCGACCACCAAATCGGACCCTGAGGGGCCCCGACCACCAAATCGGACCCTGAGGGGCCCCGACCACCAAATCGGACCCTGAGGGGCCCGACCTCCAAATCGGACCCTGAGGGGCCCCGACCACCAAATCGGACCCTGAGGGGCCCCGACCACCAAATCGGACCCTGAGGGGCCCCGACCACCAAATCGGACCCTGAGGGGCCCCGACCTCCAAATCGGACCCTGAGGGGCCCCGACCACCAAATCGGACCCTGAGGGGCCCCGACCACCAAATCGGAGGCCGAGGGGCCCCGACCACCAAATCGGAGGCCGAGGGGCCCCGACCACCAAATCGGACCCTGAGGGGCCCCGACCTCCAAATCGGACCCTGAGGGGCCCCGACCTCCAAATCGGACCCTGAGGGGCCCCGACCACCAAATCGGACCCCGAGGGGCCCCGACCACCAAATCGGACCCCGAGGGGCCCCGACCACCAAATCGGACCCCGAGGGGCCCCGACCTCCAAATCGGACCCTGAGCGGCCCCGACCTCCAAATCGGACCCTGAGGGGCCCCGACCTCCAAATCGGACCCTGAGGGGCCCCGACCTCCAAATCGGACCCTGAGGGGCCACGACCACCAAATCGGACCCTGAGGGGCCCCGACCACCAAATCGGACCCTGAGGGGCCCCGACCACCAAATCGGACCCTGAGGGGCCCCGACCACCAAATCGGAGGCCGAGGGGCCCCGACCACCAAATCGGACCCTGAGGGGCCCCGACCTCCAAATCGGACCCTGAGGGGCCCCGACCTCCAAATCGGACCCTGAGGGGCCCCGACCACCAAATCGGACCCCGAGGGGCCCCGACCACCAAATCGGACCCCGAGGGGCCCCGACCACCAAATCGGACCCCGAGGGGCCCCGACCTCCAAATCGGACCCTGAGCGGCCCCGACCTCCAAATCGGACCCTGAGGGGCCCCGACCTCCAAATCGGACCCTGAGGGGCCCCGACCTCCAAATCGGACCCTGAGGGGCCACGACCACCAAATCGGACCCTGAGGGGCCCCGACCACCAAATCGGACCCTGAGGGGCCCCGACCACCAAATCGGACCCTGAGGGGCCCCGACCACCAAATCGGACCCTGAGGGGCCCCGACCACCAAATCGGACCCTGAGGGGCCCCGACCACCAAATCGGACCCTGAGGGGCCCCGACCTCCAAATCGGACCCTGAGGGGCCCCGACCACCAAATCGGACCCTGAGGGGCCCCGACCACCAAATCGGACCCTGAGGGGCCCCGACCACCAAATCGGACCCTGAGGGGCCCCGACCACCAAATCGGACCCTGAGGGGCCCCGACCACCAAATCGGACCCTGAGGGGCCCCGACCACCAAATCGGACCCTGAGGGGCCCCGACCACCAAATCGGACCCTGAGGGGCCCGACCTCCAAATCGGACCCTGAGGGGCCCCGACCACCAAATCGGACCCTGAGGGGCCCCGACCACCAAATCGGACCCTGAGGGGCCCCGACCACCAAATCGGACCCTGAGGGGCCCCGACCTCCAAATCGGACCCTGAGGGGCCCCGACCACCAAATCGGACCCTGAGGGGCCCCGACCACCAAATCGGAGGCCGAGGGGCCCCGACCACCAAATCGGAGGCCGAGGGGCCCCGACCACCAAATCGGACCCTGAGGGGCCCCGACCTCCAAATCGGACCCTGAGGGGCCCCGACCTCCAAATCGGACCCTGAGGGGCCCCGACCACCAAATCGGACCCCGAGGGGCCCCGACCACCAAATCGGACCCCGAGGGGCCCCGACCACCAAATCGGACCCCGAGGGGCCCCGACCTCCAAATCGGACCCTGAGCGGCCCCGACCTCCAAATCGGACCCTGAGGGGCCCCGACCTCCAAATCGGACCCTGAGGGGCCCCGACCTCCAAATCGGACCCTGAGGGGCCACGACCACCAAATCGGACCCTGAGGGGCCCCGACCTCCAAATCGGACCCTGAGGGGCCCCGACCACCAAATCGGACCCTGAGGGGCCCCGACCACCAAATCGGACCCTGAGGGGCCCCGACCACCAAATCGGACCCTGAGGGGCCCCGACCACCAAATCGGACCCTGAGGGGCCCCGACCACCAAATCGGACCCTGAGGGGCCCCGACCACCAAATCGGACCCTGAGGGGCCCCGACCTCCAAATCGGACCCTGAGGGGCCCCGACCACCAAATCGGACCCTGAGGGGCCCCGACCACCAAATCGGACCCTGAGGGGCCCCGACCACCAAATCGGACCCTGAGGGGCCCCGACCACCAAATCGGACCCTGAGGGGCCCCGACCTCCAAATCGGACCCTGAGGGGCCCCGACCACCAAATCGGACCCTGAGGGGCCCCGGCCTCCAAATCGGAGGCCGAGGGACCCCGGCCTCTAAATCGGACCCTGAGGGGCCCCGACCTCCAAATCGGACCCTGAGGGGCCCCGACCACCAAAGTGGACCCTGAGGGGCCCCGACCTCCAAATCGGACCCTGAGGGGCCCCGACCACCAAATCGGACCCTGAGGGGCCCCGACCTCCAAATCGGACCCTGAGGGGCCCCGACCACCAAATCGGACCCTGAGGGGCCCCGACCACCAAATCGGACCCTGAGGGGCCCCGACCACCAAATCGGACCCTGAGGGGCCCCGACCACCAAATCGGACCCTGAGGGGCCCCGACCACCAAATCGGACCCTGAGGGGCCCCGACCACCAAATCGGACCCTGAGGGGCCCCGACCACCAAATCGGACCCTGAGGGGCCCCGACCTCCAAATCGGACCCTGAGGGGCCCCGACCACCAAATCGGACCCTGAGGGGCCCCGACCACCAAATCGGACCCTGAGGGGCCCCGACCACCAAATCGGACCCTGAGGGGCCCCGACCACCAAATCGGACCCTGAGGGGCCCCGACCTCCAAATCGGACCCTGAGGGGCCCCGACCACCAAATCGGACCCTGAGGGGCCCCGACCACCAAATCGGACCCTGAGGGGCCCCGACCACCAAATCGGACCCTGAGGGGCCCCGACCACCAAATCGGACCCTGAGGGGCCCGACCTCCAAATCGGACCCTGAGGGGCCCCGACCACCAAATCGGACCCTGAGGGGCCCCGACCACCAAATCGGACCCTGAGGGGCCCCGACCACCAAATCGGACCCTGAGGGGCCCCGACCTCCAAATCGGACCCTGAGGGGCCCCGACCACCAAATCGGACCCTGAGGGGCCCCGACCACCAAATCGGAGGCCGAGGGGCCCCGACCACCAAATCGGAGGCCGAGGGGCCCCGACCACCAAATCGGACCCTGAGGGGCCCCGACCTCCAAATCGGACCCTGAGGGGCCCCGACCTCCAAATCGGACCCTGAGGGGCCCCGACCACCAAATCGGACCCCGAGGGGCCCCGACCACCAAATCGGACCCCGAGGGGCCCCGACCTCCAAATCGGACCCTGAGCGGCCCCGACCTCCAAATCGGACCCTGAGGGGCCCCGACCTCCAAATCGGACCCTGAGGGGCCCCGACCTCCAAATCGGACCCTGAGGGGCCACGACCACCAAATCGGACCCTGAGGGGCCCCGACCTCCAAATCGGACCCTGAGGGGCCCCGACCACCAAATCGGACCCTGAGGGGCCCCGACCACCAAATCGGACCCTGAGGGGCCCCGACCACCAAATCGGACCCTGAGGGGCCCCGACCACCAAATCGGACCCTGAGGGGCCCCGACCACCAAATCGGACCCTGAGGGGCCCCGACCACCAAATCGGACCCTGAGGGGCCCCGACCACCAAATCGGACCCTGAGGGGCCCCGACCACCAAATCGGACCCTGAGGGGCCCCGACCACCAAATCGGACCCTGAGGGGCCCCGACCACCAAATCGGACCCTGAGGGGCCCCGACCACCAAATCGGACCCTGAGGGGCCCCGACCACCAAATCGGACCCTGAGGGGCCCCGACCACCAAATCGGACCCTGAGGGGCCCCGACCACCAAATCGGACCCTGAGGGGCCCCGACCTCGAAATCGGACCCTGAGGGGCCCCGACCACCAAATCGGACCCTGAGGGGCCCCGACCACCAAATCGGACCCTGAGGGGCCCCGACCACCAAATCGGACCCTGAGGGGCCCCGACCACCAAATCGGACCCTGAGGGGCCCCGACCACCAAATCGGACCCTGAGGGGCCCCGACCACCAAATCGGACCCTGAGGGGCCCCGACCACCAAATCGGACCCTAAGGGGCCCCGACCTCCAAATCGGACCCTGAGGGGCCCCGACCACCAAATCGGACCCTGAGGGGCCCCGACCTCCAAATCGGACCCTGAGGGGCCCCGACCTCCAAATCGGACCCTGAGGGGCGCCGACCTCCAAATCGGACCCTGAGGGGCCCCGACAACCAAATCGGACCCTGAGGGGCCCCACTTACCAAATCCGCGCCTGAAGGGCACCCAAGTGTGAAAGTCTTGCAGGGACAGCACGGGCACCATTCCAAAGCACTATCTGTAGTTCCTTCAGGAAATACCCATCTAGTTATAGTGCTTTGGAACAAAGCACTGTATTGTTATTCCACCGTAGTCAACTTCTTATTATAGTGCTTTGGAACAAAGCACTATATTGTTATTCCACCGTCGTCAACTTATTATAGTGCTTTGGCACAAAGCACTATATTGTTATTCCACCGTAGTCAACTTCTTATTCTTATTCTTCTTATTATTATTAGGCTTTTTTCCGCAATTAATGCGGCCCGAACCGCTGCACGCACAGACTCCAGTGGGGTGTCATTTCGAAGCCAGCGTCCACGAGAGGTGTGCTAAGTATTTTTCGTGTCGATCCGATTTGTAGTTTTTTTAAAAATCGCATTTAAAAAAAAAAAATTCCCATAGGAGATAATTGGAAACTTTCCATTATCCCCAACTTGACCTTCCAAAGATGGCAGCTATGCAAATGTACGGTGTCCATTTTAGGACATGATCATTTATCAAAGTCAAACATCAGAATAAAGTGACTACGACACCTTCTCGTTCCGTGTATGAAAAGTAAGTGCACCCCCGCTCCCGTGTGTGAAAAGTAAGTGCACCCTCGGTCCGGTGTGTGAAAAGTAAGTGCACCCCTGGTCCCATGTGTGAAAAGTAAGTGCACCCTCCGGTCCCATGGGTGAAAAGTAAGTGCATTCCCAGTCCCGGGTGTGAAAAGTAAGTGCACCCCCAATCCTGTGGGTGAAAAGTAAGTGCACCACCGGTCCCGTGGGTGAAAAGTAAGTGCACCCTCGGTCCCGTGGGTGAAAAGTAAGTGCGCCCCCGGCCCCCAATTCGGACCCCGAGTGGCCCCGCCCACCAAATCGGACCCCGAGTGGCCCCGCCCACCAAATTGGCCCCCGAGGGGCCCCGCCCACCAAATTGGACCCAGAGTGACTCCGCCCACCAAATTGGACCCAGAGTGACCCCGCCCACCGAATTGGACCCAGAGTGACCCCGCCCACTAAATTGGAACCAGAGTGACCCCGCCCACCAAATTGAACTCAGAGTGACCCCGCCCACCAAATTGGACCCTGAGGGGCCCCGACCTCCAAATCGGACCCTGAGGGGCCCCGACCTCCAAATCGGACGCTGAGGGGCCCGCCCACCAAATCGGACCCTGAGGGGCCCCGCCCACCAAATCGGACCCTGAAGGGCCCCGTCCACCAAATCGGACCCTGAGGGGCCCCGCCCACCAAATCGGACCCTGAGGGGCCCCGCCCACCAAATCGGACCCTGAGGGGCCCCGCCCACCAAATCGGACCCTGAGGGGCCCCACCCACCAAATCGGCCCAAGAGGGGCCACGCCCACCAAATCGGACCCTGAGGGGCCCCACCCACCAAATCGGCCCAAGAGGGGCCACGCCCACCAAATCGGACCCTGAGGGGCCCCGCCCACCAAATCGGACCCTGAGGGGCCCCGCCCACCAAATCGGACCCTGAGGGGCCCCGCCCACCAAATGGGACCCTGAGGGGCCCCACCCACCAAATCGGCCCAAGAGGGGCCACGCCCACCAAATCGGACCCTGAGGGGCCCCGCCCACTAAATCGGCCCCTGAGGGGCCCCGCCCACCAAATGGGACCCTTAGGGGCCCCGCCCACCAAATCGGACCCTGAGGGGACCCGCCCACCAAATCGGCCCCTGAGGGGCCCCGCACACCAAATCGGACCCTGAGGGGCTCCGCCCACCATATCGGCCCCTGAGGCGCCCCGCCCACCAAATGGGACCCTTAGGGGCCCCGCCCACCAAATCAGACCCTGAGGTGCCCCGCCCACCAAATCGGACCCTGAGGGGCCCCGCCCACCAAATTGGACCCTAAGGGGCCCCGCCCACCAAATCGGCCCCTGAGGGGCCCCGCCCACTAAATCGGCCCCTGAGGGGCCCCGCCCACCAAATGGGACCCTTAGGGGCCCCGCCCACCAAATGGGACCCTGAGGGGCCCCACCCACCAAATCGGCCCAAGAGGGGCCACGCCCACCAAATCGGACCCTGAGGGGCCCCGCCCACCAAATCGGACCCTGAGGGGCCCCGCCCACCAAATCGGACCCTGAGGGGCCCCGCCCACCAAATCGGACCCTGAGGGGCCCCGCCCACTAAATCGGCCCCTGAGGGGCCCCGCCCACCTAATGGGACCCTTAGGGGCCCCGCCCACCAAATGGGACCCTGAGGGGCCCCGCCCACCAAATCGGCCCCTGAGGGGCCACGCCCACCAAATCGGACCCTGAGGGGCCCCGCCCACCAAATCGGACCCTGAGGGGCCCCGCCCACCAAATCGGACCCTGAGGGGCCCCGCCCACCAAATCGGACCCTGAGGGGCCCCGCCCACCAAATCGGACCCTGAGGGGTCCCGCCCACCAAATCGGACCCTGAGGCGCCCCGCCCACCAAATCGGACCCTTAGGGGCCCCGCCCACCAAGTGGGACCCTGAGGGGCCCCGCCCACCAAATCGGACCCTTAGGGGCCCCGCCCACCAAATGGGACCCTGAGGGGCCCCGCCCACCAAATCTTACCCTGAGGGGCCCCACCCACAAATTCGGTCCCTGAGGGGCCCCGCCCACCAAATCGGACCCTGAGGGGCCCCGCCCACCAAATCGGCCCCTGAGGAACCCCCCCCCACTAAATCGGCCCCTGAGGGGCCTCACCCACCAAATTGGACCCTGAGGGGCCCCGCCCACCAAATCGGACCCTGAGGGGACCCGCCCACCAAATCGGCCCCTGAGGGGCCCCGCACACCAAATCGGACCCTGAGGGGCTCCGCCCACCATATCGGCCCCTGAGGCGCCCCGCCCACCAAATGGGACCCTTAGGGGCCCCGCCCACCAAATCAGACCCTGAGGTGCCCCGCCCACCAAATCGGACCCTGAGGGGCCCCGCCCACCAAATTGGACCCTGAGGGGCCCCGCCCACCAAATCGGACCCTGAAGGGCCCCGTCCACCAAATCGGACTCTGAGGGGCCCCGCACCATTCCAAAGCACTATCTGTAGTTCCTTCAGGAAATACCCATCTAGTTCTTATTATTATTCTTATTATTAGGCTTTTTTCCGCAATTAATGCGGCCCGAACCGCTGCACGCACAGACTCCAGTGAGGTGTCATTTCGAAGCCAGCGTCCATGAGAGGTGTGCTAAGTATTTTTCGTGTCGATCGGATTTGTAGTTTTGGCGCAATGTGCGATTGAAAATTGTTTTTCCCTCATTGGAAAGCATTGTCAATGCATTTCAATAGGGAAATTTTGCCATAAGCTATAATGGCTGATATCTGAGGCAATTTAAAAAATAACTGCCAACTGCCACCTGGCTGATCAGCTCATTGATATGCGAAGTCAGACCCAGTTACTATGCCAACGCGTACAAACTCTACATGACCCCACCAGGACACAGTTTTGCCAGATAATATCAGCTCTTAAAGTGACCTACCCACCAAATTGTTACCTGAGGTGTCAGCCCACCAAATCGGACCGAGTGACCCCGCCCACCAAATTGGACCCAGAGGGTAAGTGCACCCCCGCCCCGTGTGTGCAAAAGTAAGTGCACCCCTTGTGTATGCAAAACTAAGTTCACCCCCAACCCAAGTGTATAAAAGTAAGTGCACCCCCGCCCTGTGTGTGCAAAAGTAACTGCACCCCCGCCCCCGTGTGTGCAAAAGTAAGTGCACCCCCGCCCCCGTGTGTGAAAAGTAAGTGCGCCCCCGGCCCTGGATGTGCAAAAGTAAGTGCACCCCCGACCCCGTGTGTGAAAAGTAAGTGCGCCCCCGGCCCCGGATGTGCAAAAGTAAGTGCACCCCCGGTCCCAGTTGTGCAAAAGTAAGTGCGCCCCCGCCCCCGTGTGTGCAAAAGTAAGTACGCCCCTGCCCCCGTGTGTGCAAAAGTAAGTGCACCCTGCCCCGTGTGTGAGAAGTAAGTGCGCCCCCGGCCCAGGATGTGCAAAAGTAAGTGCGCCCCCGGCCCCGGGTATGCAAAAGTAAGAGCGCCCCGGCCCCGGGTGTGCAAAAGTGTGCCCCGGGTGTGCAAAAGTAAGTGCGCCCCGGGTGTGCAAAAGTAAGTGTGCCCCGGGTGTGCAAAAGTAAGAGCGCCCCGACCCCATGTGTGCAAAAGTAAGTGCGCCCCCGGCCCGGGGTGTGCAAAATTAAGTGCGCCCCCGGCCCCGGGTGTGCAAAAGTAAGTGCACCCCCGGTCCCAGGTGTGCAAAAGTAAGTGCGCCCCCGCCCCCGTGTGTGCAAAAGTAAGTACACCCCCGCCCCCGTGTGTGCAAAAGTAAGGGCACCCTGCCCCGTGTGTGAGAAGTAAGTGCGCCCCCAGCCCAGGATGTGCAAAAGTAAGTGCGCCCCCGGCCCCGGGTATGCAAAAGTAAGTGCGCCCCGGCCCCGGGTGTGCAAAAGTAAGTGTGCCCCGGGTGTGCAAAAGTAAGTGCGCCCCGGGTGTGCAAAACTAAGTGGGCCCCGAGTGACCCCACCAGGACACAGTTTTGCCAGATAATATCAGCTCTTAAAGTGACCCGACCACCAAATCGGACCCTGAGGGGCACCGCCCACCAAATCGGACCCTGAGGGGCCCCGCCCACCAAATCGGCCCCTGAGGGGCCCCGACCACCAATTCGGACCCTGAGGGGCCCCGACCACCAAATCGGACCCTGAGGGGCCCCGCCCACCAAATTGGACCCTGAGGTGCCCCGCCAACCATTCAGATCCAGAGTGATCCCGCCCACAAAATTGGCCCCTGAGGGGCCCTGCCCACCAAATGTGACCCATAGTGACCCCGCCCACCAAATGTGACCCAGAGTGACCCCGCCCACCAAATGTGACCCAGAGTGACCCCGCCTACCAAATGTGACCCAGAGTGACCCCGCCCACCAAATGTGACCCAGAGTGACCCCGCCCACCAAATGTGACCCAGAGTGACCCCGCCCACCAAATGTGACCCAGAGTGACCCCGCCCACCAAATGTGACCCCCGCCCACCAAATGTGACCCAGAGTGACCCCGCCCACCAAATGTGACCCCGCCCACCAAATGTGACCCAGAGTGACCCCGCCCACCAAATGTGACCAGAGTGACCCCGCCCACCAAATGTGACCCAGAGTGACCCCACCCACCAAATGTGACCCAGAGTGACCCCGCCCACCAAATGTGACCCAGAGTGACCCCGCCCACCAAATGTGACCCAGAGTGACCCCGCCCACCAAATGTGACCCAGAGTGACCCCGCCCACCAAATGTGACCCCGCCCACCAAATGTGACCCAGAGTGACCCCGCCCACCAAATGTGACCCAGAGTGACCCCGCCCACCAAATGTGACCCAGAGTGACCCCGCCCACCAAATGTGACCCAGAGTGACCCCGCCCACCAAATGTGACCCAGAGTGACCCCGCCCACCAAATGTGACCCCGCCCACCAAATGTGACCCAGAGTGACCCCGCCCACCAAATGTGACCCAGAGTGACCCCGCCCACCAAATGTGACCCAGAGTGACCCCGCCCACCAAATGTGACCCAGAGTGACCCCGCCCACCAAATGTGACCCAGAGTGACCCCACCCACCAAATGTGACCCAGAGTGACCCCGCCCACCAAATGTGACCCAGAGTGACTCCGCCCACCAAATGTGACCCAGAGTGACCCCGCCCACCAAATGTGACCCCGCCCACCAAATGTGACCCAGAGTGACCCCGCCCACCAAATGTGACCCAGAGTGACCCCACCCACCAAATGTGACCCAGAGTGACCCCGCCCAACAAATGTGACCGAGAGTAACTCCGCCCACCAAATGTGACCCAGAGTGACCCCGCCCACCAAATGTGACCCCGCCCACCAAATGTGACCCAGAGTGACCCCGCCCACCAAATGTGACCCAGAGTGACCCCGCCCACCAAATGTGACCCAGAGTGACCCCGCCCACCAAATGTGACCCAGAGTGACCCCGCCCACCAAATGTGACCCAGAGTGACCCCGCCCACCAAATGTGACCCAGAGTGACCCCGCCCACCAAATGTGACCCAGAGTGACCCCGCCCACCAAATGTGACCCAGAGTGACCCCGTCCACCAAATGTGACCCAGAGTGACCCCGCCCACCAAATGTGACCCCCGCCCACCAAATGTGACCCAGAGTGACCCCGCCCACCAAATGTGACCCCGCCCACCAAATGTGACCCAGAGTGACCCCGCCCACGAAATGTGACCAGAGTGACCCCGCCCACCAAATGTGACCCAGAGTGACCCCGCCCACCAAATGTGACCCAGAGTGACCCCGCCCACCAAATGTGACCCAGAGTGACCCCGCCCACCAAATGTGACCCCGCCCACCAAATGTGACCCAGAGTGACCCCGCCCACCAAATGTGACCCAGAGTGACCCCGCCCACCAAATGTGACCCAGAGTGACCCCGCCCACCAAATGTGACCCAGAGTGACCCCGCCCACCAAATGTGACCCAGAGTGACCCCGCCCACCAAATGTGACCCAGAGTGACCCCGCCCACCAAATGTGACCCAGAGTGACTCCGCCCACCAAATGTGACCCAGAGTGACCCCGCCCACCAAATGTGACCCCGCCCACCAAATGTGACCCAGAGTGACCCCGCCCACCAAATGTGACCCAGAGTGACCCCGCCCACCAAATGTGACCCAGAGTGACCCCGCCCACCAAATGTGACCCAGAGTGACCCCGCCCACCAAATGTGACCCAGAGTGACCCCGCCCACCAAATGTGACCCAGAGTGACCCCGCCCACCAAATGTGACCCAGAGTGACCCCGCCCACCAAATGGGACCCAGAGTGACCCCGCCCACCAAATGGGACCCAGAGTGACCCCGCCCACCAAATGGGACCCAGAGTGACCCCGCCCACCAAATGTGACCCAGAGTGACCCCGCCCACCAAATGTGACCCAGAGTGACCCCGCCCACCAAATGTGACCCAGAGTGACCCCGCCCACCAAATAGGACCCAGAGTGACCCCGCCCACCAAATGGGACCCAGAGTGACCCCGCCCACCAAATGTGACCCAGAGTGACCCCGCCCACCAAATGTGACCCAGAGTGACCCCGCCCACCAAATGTGACCCAGAGTGACCCCGCTCACCAAATCGGACCCAGAGTGACCCCGCCTACCAAATCGGACCCAGAGTGACCCCACCCACCAAATCGGACCCAGAGTGACCCGGCCACCAAATCGGACCCTGAGGGGCCCCGCCCACCAAATCGGACCCAGAGTGACCCCGCCCACCAAATCGGACCCAGAGTGGCCCCGCCCACCAAATCAGCACCTGAGGGGCACCCAAGTGTGAAAGTCTCGCAGGGGCAGCCCGGGCACCATTCCAAAGCACTATCTGTAGTTCCTTCAGGAAATACCCATCTAGTTCTTCTTCTTATTATTATTAGGCTTTTTTCCGCAATTAATGCGGCCCGAACCGCTACACGCACAGACTCCAGTGAGGTGTCATTTCGAAGCCAGCGTCCATGAGAGGTGTGCTAAGTATTTTTCGTGTCGATCAGATTTGTAGTTTTGGCGCAATTAGCGTTTGAAAATTGTTTTCCACTCATTGGAAAGCATTGCCTCCAATGCATTTCAATAGGGAAATTTTGCCATAAGCTTATAATGGCTGTTTTCTGAGGCAATTTAGAAATAACTGCCAACTGCCACCTGGCTGATTAGCTCATTGCTATGTGCAGTCAGACCCAGTTACTATGACAACGCCTACGAACTCTACATGACCCCACCAGGACACAGTTTTGCCAGATAATATCAGCTCTTAAAGTGACCAACCCACCAAATTGTTACCTGAGGTGTCCAGCCCACCAAATAGGAGGCCGAGGGGCCCCAACCACCACATCGGAGGCCGAGGGGCCCCGACCTCCAAATCGGACCCTGAGGGGCCCCGACCTCCAAATCGGACCCTGAGGGGCCCCGACCTCCAAATCGGACCCTGAGGGGTCCCGACCTCCAAATCGGACCCTGAGGGGCCCCGACCTCCAAATCGGACCCTGAGGGGCCCCGACCTCCAAATCGGACCCTGAGGGGCCCCGACCACCAAATCATACCCTGAGGGGCCCCGACCTCCAAATCGGACTCTGAGGGGCCCCGACCTCCAAATCGGACCCTGAGGGGCCCCGACCTCCAAATCGGACCCTGAGGGGTCCCGACCTCCAAATCGGACCCTGAGGGGCCCCGACCTCCAAATCGGACCCTGAGGGGCCCCGACCACCAAATCGGACCCTGAGGGGCCCCGACCACCAAATCGGACCCTGAGGGGCCCCGACCACCAAATCGGACCCTGAGGGGCCCCGACCTCCAAATCGGACCCTGAGGGGCCCCGACCACCAAATCGGACCCTGAGGGGCCCCACTTACCAAATCGGACCCTGAGGGGCCCCACTTACCAAATCGGACCCTGAGGGGCCCCACTTACCAAATCGGACCCTGAAGGGAACCCAAGTGTGAAAGTCTTGCAGGGGCAGCCCGGGCACCATTCCAAAGCACTATCTGTAGTTCCTTCAGGAAATACCCATCTAGTTATAGTGCTTTTGTAAAAAGCACTATATTGTTATTCCCCCGTAGACAACTTATTATAGTGCTTTTGTAAAAAGCACTATATTGTTATTCCACCGTAGACAACTTCTTATTCTTCTTCTTATTCTTATTATTATTAGGCTTTTTTCCGCAATTAATGCGGCCCGAACCGCTGCACGCACAGACTCCAGTGAGGTGTCATTTCGAAGCCAGCGTCCATGAGAGGTGTGCTAAGTATTTTTCGTGTCGATCAAATTTGTAGTTTTGGCGCAATGTGCGTTTAAAAATTGATTCCCCCTCATTGGAAAGCATTGCCGCTATGCATTTCAATAGAGAAATTTTGACATAAGGTATAATGGCTGATATCTGAGGCAATTTAAAAAATAACTGCCAACTGCCACCTGGCTGATCAGCTCATTGATATGCGAAGTCAGATCCAGTTACTATGACAACGCCTACGAACTCTACATGACCCCACCAGGACACAGTTTTGCCAGATAATATCAGCTCTTAAAGTGACCCGCACACCAAATTGGCACCTGAGGTGCGCAGCCCACCAAATCGGACTCGAGTGGCCCCGCCCACCAAATCGGACCCCGAGTGGCCCCGCCCACTAAATCGGACCCAGAGTGACCCCGCCCACCAAATCGGACCCAGAGTGACCCCGCCCACCAAATGGGACCCAGAGTGACCCCGCCCACCAAATGTGACCCAGAGTGACCCCGCCCACCAAATGTGACCCAGAGTGACCCCGCCCACCAAATGTGACCCAGAGTGACCCCGCCCACCAAATGTGACCCAGAGTGACCCCGCCCACCAAATGTGACCCAGAGTGACCCCGCCCACCAAATGTGACCCAGAGTGACCCCGCCCACCAAATGTGACCCAGAGTGACCCCGCCCACCAAATGTGACCCAGAGTGACCCCGCCCACCAAATGTGACCCAGAGTGACCCCGCCCACCAAATGTGACCCAGAGTGACCCCGCCCACCAAATGTGACCGAGTGACCCCGCCCACCAAATGTGACCCAGAGTGACCCCGCCCACCAAATGTGACCCAGAGTGACCCCGCCCACCAAATGTGACCCAGAGTGACCACGCCCACCAAATGTGACCCAGACTGACCCCGCCCACCAAATGTGACCCAGACTGACCCCGCCCACCAAATGTGACCCAGACTGACCCCGCCCACCAAATGTGACCCAGAGTGACCCCGGCCACCAAATCAGACCCAGAGTGACCCCGGCCACCAAATCGTACCCAGAGTGACCCCGGCCACCAAATCGTACCCAGAGTGACCCCGGCCACCAAATCGTACCCAGAGTGACCCCGCCCACCAAATGTGACCCAGAGTGCCCCCGCCCACCAAATGTGACCCAGAGTGACCCCGCCCACCAAATGTGACCCAGAGTGACCCCGCCCACCAAATGTGACCCAGAGTGACCCCGCCCACCAAATGTGACCCAGAGTGACCCCGGCCACCAAATCGTACCCAGAGTGACCCCGCCCACCAAATGTGACCCAGAGTGACCCCGCCCACCAAATGTGACCCAGAGTGACCCCGCCCACCAAATGTGACCCAGAGTGACCCCGCCCACCAAATGTGACCCAGAGTGACCCCGCCCACCAAATGTGACCCAGAGTGACCCCGGCCACCAAATCGGACCCAGAGTGACCCCGGCCACCAAATCGTACCCAGAGTGACCCCGGCCACCAAATCGGACCCAGAGTGTTCCCGCCCTCCAAATGTGACCCAGAGAGACCCCGCCCACCAAATGTGACCCAGAGTGACCTCGCCCACCAAATGTGACCCAGAGTGACCTCGCCCACCAAATGTGACCCAGAGTGACCCCGCCCACCAAATGTGACCCAGAGTGACCCCGCCCACCAAATGTGACCCAGAGTGACCCCGCCCACCAAATGTGACCCAGAGTGACCCCGCCCACCAAATGTGACCCAGAGTGACCCCGCCCACCAAATGTGACCCAGAGTGACCCCGCCCACCAAATGTGACCCAGAGTGACCCCGCCCACCAAATGTGACCCAGAGTGACCCCGCCCACCAAATGTGACCCAGAGTGACCCCGCCCACCAAATGTGACCCAGAGTGACCCCGCCCACCAAATGTGACCCAGAGTGACCCCGCCCACCAAATGTGACCCAGAGTGACCCCGCCCACCAAATGTGACCCAGAGTGACCCCGCCCACCAAATGTGACCCAGAGTGACCCCGCCCACCAAATGTGACCCAGAGTGACCCCGCCCACCAAATGTGACCCAGAGTGACCCCGCCCACCAAATGTGACCCAGAGTGACCCCGCCCACCAAATCGGACCCTGAGGGGCCCCGCCCACCAAATCGGACCCTGAGGGGCCCCGACAACCAAATCGGACCCTGAGGGGCCCCACTTACCAAATCCGCGCCTGAAGGGCACCCAAGTGTGAAAGTCTTGCAGGGACAGCACGGGCACCATTCCAAAGCACTATCTGTAGTTCCTTCAGGAAATACCCATCTAGTATTATTATTGTAATCCGAACGTGGTAAACTTATTATTATTAGGCTTTTTTCTGCAATTAATGCGGCCCGAACCGCTGCACGCAGAGACTCCAGTGAGGCGTCATTTCGAAGCCAGTGCCCACGAGAGGTGTGCTAAGTATTTTTCATGTCGATCCGATTTGTAGTTTTTTTTAAAAAATCGCATTTAAAAAAAAAAATTTCCCATAGGAAATAATGGCGAACTTTCCTTTACCCCCAACTTGACTTTCCAAAGATGGCAGCTATGCAAATGTACAGTGTCCATTTTAGGACATGATCATTTATCAAAGTCAAACATCAGAATAAAGTGACTATGACACCCTCTCGTCCCGTGTATGAAAAGTAAGTGCACCCCTGGTCCCGTGTGTGAAAAGTAAGTGTGCCCCCGGCCACCAAATCGGACCCCGAGTGACCCCGCCCCACAAATCAGACCCCGAGTGACCCCGACCCCAAATCGGACCTTGAGTGACTCCGTACCCCAAATCGGACCCCGAGTGACCCCGCCCCCCAAATTGGACCCCGAGTGACCCCGCCCCCCAAATCGGACCCCGAGTGACCCAGTCCCCCAAATTGGACCCCAAGTGACCCCGCCCCCCAAATCGGACCCCAAGTGACTTCGCCCACCAAATCTGACCCAGATTGACCCCGCGCACCAAATCTGACCGAGTGGCCCCGCCCACCAAATCAGACCCTGAGGGGCCCCACCCACCAAATCGGATCCTGAGGGGCCCCGCCCACCAAATCGGACCCAGAGTGACCCCGCCCACCAAATCGGACCCTAAGGGGCCCCGCCCACCAAATCGGACCCTGAGGGACCCCGCCCACCAAATCGGACCCTGAGGGACCCCACCCACCAAATCGGACCCTGAGGGGCCCCGCCCACCAAATCGGACCCTGAGGGGCCCTACCCACCAAATCAGCGCCTGAGGGGCAGCCCGGGCACCATTCCAAAGCACTATCTGTAGTTCCTTCAGGAAATACCCATCTAGTTATAGTGCTTTGTAAAAAGCACTATATTGTTATTCCACCGTCGTCAACTTATTATTCTTCTTCTTATTCTTATTATTATTAGGCTTTTTTCCGCAATTAATGCGGCCCGAACCGCTACACGCACAGACTCCAGTGAGGTGTCATTTCGAAGCCAGCGTCCATGAGAGGTGTGCTAAGTATTTTTCGTGTCGATCGGATTTGTAGTTTTGGCGCAATGTGCGTTTAAAAATTGATTCCCCCTCATTGGAAAGCATTGCCGCTATGCATTTCAATAGAGAAATTTTGCTATAAGGTATAATGGCTGATATCTGAGGCAATTTAAAAAATAACTGCCAACTGCCACCTGGCTGATTAGCTCATTGATATGCGAAGTCAGATCCAGTTACTATGCCAACGCGTACGAACTCTACATGACCCCACCAGGACACAGTTTTGCCAGATAATATCAGCTCTTAAAGTGACCTGCGCACCAAATTGGCACCTGAGGTGCGCAGCCCAACAAATCGGACCCCGAGTGGCCCCGCCCACCAAATCGGACCCCGAGTGACCCCGCCCACCAAATCGGACCCCGAGTGACCCCGCCTACCAAATCGGACCCAGAGTGACCCCGCCCACCAAATGTGACCCAGAGTGACCCCGCCCACCAAATGTGACCCAGAGTGACCCCGCCCACCAAATGTGACCCAGAGTGACCCCGCCCACCAAATGTGACCCAGAGTGACCCCGCCCACCAAATGTGACCCAGAGTGACCCCGCCCACCAAATGTGACCCAGAGTGACCCCGCCCACCAAATGTGACCCAGAGTGACCCCGCCCACCAAATGTGACCCAGAGTGACCCCGCCCACCAAATGTGACCCAGAGTGACCCCGCCCACCAAATGTGACCCAGAGTGACCCCGCCCACCAAATGTGACCAAGAGTGACCCCGCCCACCAAATGTGACCCAGAGTGACCCCGCCCACCAAATGTGACCCAGAGTGACCCCGCCCACCAAATGTGACCCCGCCCACCAAATGTGACCCCGCCCACCAAATGTGACCCCGCCCACCAAATGTGACCCCGCCCACCAAATGTGACCCAGAGTGACCCCGCCCACCAAATGTGACCCAGAGTGACCCCGCCCACCAAATGTGACCCAGAGTGACCCCGCCCACCAAATGTGACCCAGAGTGACCCCGCCCACCAAATGTGACCCAGAGTGACCCCGCCCACCAAATGTGACCCAGAGTGACCCCGCACACCAAATGTGACTCAGAGTGACCCCGCCCACCAAATGTGACCCAGAGTGACCCCGCCCACCAAATGTGACCCAGAGTGACCCCGCCCACCAAATGTGACCCAGAGTGACCCCGCCCACCAAATGTGACCCAGAGTGACCCCGCCCACCAAATGTGACCCAGAGTGACCCCGCCCACCAAATGTGACCCCGCCCACCAAATGTGACCCCGCCCACCAAATCTGACCCCGCCCACCAAATGTGACCCAGAGTGACCCCGCCCCCCAAATGTGACCCAGAGTGACCCCGCCCACCAAATCGGACCCAGAGTGACCCCGCCCACCAAATGTGACCCTGAGGGGCCCCGCCCACCAAATGTGACCCAGAGTGACCCCGCCCACCAAATGTGACCCAGAGTGACCCCGCTCACCAAATGTGACCCAGAGTGACCCCGCCCACCAAATGTGACCCAGAGTGACCCCGCCCACCAAATGTGACCCAGAGTGACCCCGCCCACCAAATGTGACCCAGAGTGACCTCGCCCACCAAATGTGACCCAGAGTGACCCCGCCCACCAGATCGGACCCTGAGTGACCCCGCCCACCAGATCGGACCCTGAGGGGCCCCGCCCACCAGATCGGATCCAGAGTGACCCCGCCCACCAAATCGGACCCAGAGTGACCCCACCCACCAAATCGGACCCAGAGTGACCCCGCCCACCAAATCGACCCAGAGTGACCCCGCCCACCAAATCTGACCCAGAGTGGCCCCGCCCACCAAATCGGACCCAGAGTGGCCCCGCCCGCCAAATCAGCACCTGAGGGGCACCCAAGTGTGAAAGTCTTGCAGGGGCAGCCCGGGCACCATTCCAAAGCACTATCTGTAGTTCCTTCAGGAAATACCCATCTAGTTATAGTGCTTTGGAACAAAGCACTGTATTGTTATTCCACCGTAGACAACTTCTTATTCTTATTCTTCTTATTATTATTAGGCTTTTTTCCGCAATTAATGCGGCCCGAACCGCTACACGCACAGACTCCAGTGAGGTGTCATTTCGAAGCCAGCGTCCCCAAGAGGTGTGCTAAGTATTTTTCGTGTCGATCGGATTTGTAGTTTTGGCGCAATTAACGTTTGAAAATTGTTTTTCTCTCATTGGAATGCATTGCCAATGCATTTCAATAGGGAAATTTAGCCATAAGGTATAATGGCTGATTACTGAGGCAATTTAAAAAATAACTGCCAACTGCCACCTGGCTGATTAGCTCATTGATATGTGCAGTCACACCCAGTTACTATGACAACGCCTACGAACTCTACATGACCCCACCAGGACACAGTTTTGCCAGATAATATCAGCTCTTAAAGTGACCAACCCACCAAATTGTTACCTGAGGTGTCCAGCCCACCAAATAGGAGGCCGAGGGGCCCCGACCACCACATCGGAGGCCGAGGGGCCCCGACCTCCAAATCGGAGGCCGAGGGGCCCCGACCTCCATATCGGAGGCCGAGGGGCCCCGACCTCCAAATCGGAGGCCGAGGGGCCCCGACCTCCATATCGGAGGCCGAGGGGCCCCGACTTCCAAATCGGAGGCCGAGGGGCCCCGGCCTCCATATCGGAGGCCGAGGGGCCCCGACCTCCAAATCGAAGGCCGAGGGGCCCCGACCTCCATATCGGAGGCCGAGGGGCCCCGGCCTCCATATCGGACCCTGAGGGGCCCCGACCACCAAATCGGACCCTGAGGGGCCCCGACTACCAAATCTGACCCTGAGGGGCCCCGACCTCCAAATCGGACCCTGAGGGGCCCCGACCACCAAATCGGACCCTGAGGGGCCCCGACCACCAAATCGGACCCTGAGGGGCCCCGACCACCAAATCGGACCCTGAGGGGCCCCGACCACCAAATCGGACCCTGAGGGGCCCCGACCACCAAATCGGACCCTGAGGGGCCCCGACCTCCAAATCGGACCCTGAGGGGCCCCGACCACCAAATCGGACCCTGAGGGGCCCCGACCTCCAAATCAGACCCTGAGGGGCCCCGACCTCCAAATCGGACCCTGAGGGGCGCCGACCTCCAAATCGGACCCTGAGGGGCCCCGACAACCAAATCGGACCCTGAGGGGCCCCACTTACCAAATCCGCGCCTGAAGGGCACCCAAGTGTGAAAGTCTTGCAGGGACAGCACGGGCACCATTCCAAAGCACTATCTGTAGTTCCTTCAGGAAATACCCATCTAGTTATTATTATAGTGCTTTGGAACAAAGCACTATATTGTTATTCCACCGTCGTCAACTTATTCTTATTATTATTCTTATTATTAGGCTTTTTTCCGCAATTAATGCGGCCCGAACCGCTGCACGCACAGACTCCAGTGAGGTGTCATTTCGAAGCCAGCGTCCATGAGAGGTGTGCTAAGTATTTTTCGTGTCGATCGGATGTGTAGTTTTGGCGCAATTAACGTTTGAAAATTGTTTTTCTCTCATTGGAATGCATTGCCAATGCATTTCAATAGGGAAATTTAGCCATAAGGTATAATGGCTGATTACTGAGGCAATTTAAAAAATAACTGCCAACTGCCACCTGGCTGATCAGCTCATTGATATGCGAAGCCAGACCCAGTTACTATGACAACGCCTACGAACTCTACATGACCCCACCAGGACACAGTTTTGCCAGATAATATCAGCTCTTAAAGTGACCCGCACACCAAATCCAGTGCACCCCCGATCCCGTCTGTGAAAAGTAAGTGCACCCCCAGTCCCGTGTGTGAAAAGTAAGTGCACCCCCGTTCCTGGTGTGAAAAGTAAGTGCACCCCGGTCCCATGTGTGTGAAAAGTAAGTGCACCCCCGGTCCCTTGTGTGAAAAGTAAGTGCACCCCGATCCCGTTTGTGAAAAGTAAGTGCACCCCCAGTCCCGTGGGTGAAAATTAAGTGCACCCCAGTCCCGTGTGTGAAAAGTAAGTGCACCCCCGGTCCTGAGTGTGAAAAGTAAGCGCACCCCAGGTCCCGTAAGTGAAAAGTAAGTGCACCCTCGGTCCCGTGGGTGAAAAGTAAGTGCACCCCGGTCCCGTGTGTGAAAAGTAAGTGCATCCCTGGTCCCGGGTGTGAAAAGTAAGTGCACCCCCGGTCCCGTGGTTGAAAAGTAAGTGCACCCCCGGTCCCGTGTGTGAAAAATAAGGGCACCCTCGGTCCCGTGGGTGAAAAGTAAGTGCACCCCGATCCCGTGTGTGAAAAGTAAGTGCATCCCTGGTCCCGGGTCTGAAAAGTAAGTGCACCCCCGGTCCCGTGGGTGAAAAGTAAGTGCACCCCCGGTCCGGTGTGTGAAAAATAAGTGCACCCCAGTCCCATGGGTGAAAAGTAAGTGCACCCCCTGTCCCGTGGGTGAAAAGTAAGTGCACCCCCCCATGTGTGAAAAGTAAGTGCACTCCCGGTCCATGGGTGAAAAGTAAGTGCACCCCCGGTCCCGTGGGTGAAAAGTAAGTGCACCTCCGGTCCCGTGAGTGAAAAGTAAGTGCACCCCTGGTCCCGTGGGTGAAAAGTAATTGCACCCCCGGTCCCGTGGGTGAAAAGTAAGTGCACACCCGGTCCCGTGGGTGAAAAGTAAGTGCACCCCCGGTCCCGTGGGTGAAAAGTAAGTGCACCCCCGTTCCCGTGAGAGAAAAGTAAGTGCACCCCCGTTCCCGTGTGTGAAAAGTAAGTGCACCCCCGATCCCGGGTGTGAAAAGTAAGTGCACCCCAGGTCCCGTGGGTGAAAAGTAAGTGCACCCCCAGTCCCATGGGTGAAAAGTAAGTGCACCCCCGCTCCCGTGGGTGAAAAGTATTGCACCCCGATCCCGTGTGTGAAAAGTAAGTGCACCCCCGGACTCGTGGGTGAAAAGTAAGTGCACCCCCGTACCCGTGGGTGAAAAGTAAGTGCACCCCCGGTCCCGTGGGTGAAAAGTAAGTGCACCCCCGGTCCCGTGGGTGAAAAGTAAGTGCACCCCCGGTCCCGTGGGTGAAAAGTAAGTGCACACCCGGTCCCGTGGGTGAAAAGTAAGTGCACCCCCGGTCCCGTGGGTGAAAAGTAAGTGCACCCCCGGTCCTGTGGGTGAAAAGTAAGTGCACCCCCGATCCCGTGGGTGAAAAGTAAGTGCACCCCCGGTCCCGTGGGTGAAAAGTAAGTGCACCCCCGGTCCTATGGGTGAAAAGTAAGTGCACCCCCGATCCCGTGGGTGAAAAGTAAGTGCACCCCCGATCCCGTGGGTGAAAAGTAAGTGCACCCCTGGTCCCGTGGGTGAAAAGTAAGTGCGCCCCCGCCCCCCAAATCGGACCCTGAGTGACCCCGCCCCCGAATCGGACCCCGAGTGACCCGGACCCCCGAATCGGACCCCGAGTGGCCCCGCCCCCCAAATTGGACCCAGAGTGACCCCGCCCACCAAATCTGACCCAGAGTAACCCCGCCCACCAAATCTGACCCAGAGTGGCCCCGCCCACCAAATCTGACCCAGAGTGGCCCCGCCCACCAAATCTGACCCAGAGTGGCCCCGCCCACCAAATCTGACCCAGAGTGGCCCCGCCCACCAAATCGGACCCAGAGTGACCACGCCCACCAAATCGGACCCTGAGGGGCCCCGCCCACCAAATCGGACCCTGAGGGGCACCGTCCACCAAATCGGACCCTGAGGGGCCCCGCCCACCAAATCGGACCCTGAGGGGCCCCGCCCACCAAATCGGACACTGAGGGGCCCCACCCACCAAATCAGCGCCTGAAGGGCACCCAAGTGTGAAAGTCTTGCAGGGGCAGCCCGGGCACCATTCCAAAGCACTATCTGTAGTTCCTTCAGGAAATACCCATCTAGTTATTATTATTATTATTCAGTCCGCGATTAATGCGGCCCGAACCGCTGCACGCACAGACTCCAGTGAGGTGTCATTTCGAAGCCAGCGTTCCCAAGAGGTGTGCTAAGTATTTTTCGTGTCGATCGGATTTGTAGTTTTGGCGCAATTTGCGTTTTTCCCCTGATTGGAATGCAATTTCTCTATGGGTAAATTTTCCTATAAGCTTATAATGGGCTGATTTCTGAGGCAATTTCAAACTAACTGCCAACTGCCACCTGGCTGATTAGCTCACTGCTATGTGCAGTCAGACCCAGTTACTATGCCAACGAGTACGAACTCTACATGACCTCACTAGGACACAGTTTTGCCAGATAATATCAGCTCTTAAAGTGACCCGCACACCAAATCTGACCCTGAGGTGCCCAGTGCACCCCCGGTCCCGTGTGTGAAAAGTAAGTGCACCCCCGTTCCTGGTGTGAAAAGTAAGTGCACCCCGGTCCCATGTGTGTGAAAAGTAAGTGCACCCCAGGTCCCTTGTGTGAAAAGTAAGTGCACCCCGGTCCCATGTGTGTGAAAAGTAAGTGCACCCCGATCCCGTTTGTGAAAAGTAAGTGCACCCCCAGTCCCGTGGGTGAAAATTAAGTGCACCCCGGTCCCGTGTGTGAAAAGTAAGTGCACCCCCGGTCCTGAGTGTGAAAAGTAAGCGCACCCCAGGTCCCGTAAGTGAAAAGTAAGTGCACCCTCGGTCCTGTGGGTGAAAAGTAAGTGCACCCCGGTCCCGTGTGTGAAAAGTAAGTGCATCCCTGGTCCCGTGTGTGAAAAATAAGTGCACCCTCGGTCCCGTGGGTGAAAAGTAAGTGCACCCCGGTCCCGTGTGTGACAAGTAAGTGCATCCCTGGTCCCGGGTGTGAAAAGTAAGTGCACCCCCGGTCCCGTGGTTGAAAAGTAAGTGCACCCCCGGTCCCGTGGGTGAAAAGTAAGTGCACCCCCGGTCCCGTGAGTGAAAAGTAAGTGCACCCCTGGTCCCGTGTGTGAAAAGTAAGTGCACCCCCGTTCCTGGTGTGAAAAGTAAGTGCACCCCCGGTCCCTTGTGTGAAAAGTAAGTGCACCCCGGTCCCATGTGTGTGAAAAGTAAGTGCACCCCGATCCCGTTTGTGAAAAGTAAGTGCACCCCCGGTCCCGTGGGTGAAAATTAAGTGCACCCCCAGTCCCGTGGGTGAAAATTAAGTGCACCCCAGTCCCGTGTGTGAAAAGTAAGTGCACCCCCGGTCCTGAGTGTGAAAAGTAAGCGCACCCCAGGTCCCGTAAGTGAAAAGTAAGTGCACCCTCGGTCCCGTGGGTGAAAAGTAAGTGCACCCCGGTCCCAAGTGTGAAAAGTAAGTGCACCCAGGTCCCGTGTGTGAAAAAGTAAGTGTGCCCCCGCCCCCCAAATCGGACCCTGAGTGACCCCGCCCCCAAATCGGACCCCGAGTGACCCGGACCCCCGAATCGGACCCCGAGTGGCCCCGCCCCCCAAATTGGACCCAGAGTGACCCCGCCCACCAAATCTGACCCAGAGTGACCCCGCCCACCAAATCGGACCCAGAGTGACCCCGCCCACCAAATCGGACCCAGAGTGACCCCGCCCACCAAATCGGACCCAGAGTGACCCCGCCCACCAAATCGGACCCAGAGTGACCCCGCCCACCAAATCGGACCCAGAGGTGCCCCGCCCACCAAATCGGACCCAGAGGTGCCCCGCCCACCAAATCGGACCCAGAGGTGCCCCGCCCACCAAATCGGACCCAGAGGTGCCCCGCCCACCAAATCGGACCCAGAGTGACCCCGCCCACCAAATCGGACCCAGAGTGTCCCCGCCCACCAAATCGGACCCAGAGTGACCCCGCCCACCAAATCGGACCCAGAGTGACCCCGCCCACCAAATCGGACCAAGAGTGACCCCGCCCACCAAATCGCACCCAGAGTGACCCCGCCCACCAAATCGGACCCAGAGTGACCCCGCCCACCAAATCGGACCCAGAGTGACCCCGCCCACCAAATCGGACCCAGAGTGACCCCGCCCACCGAATCGGACCCAGAGTGACCCCGCCCACCGAATCGGACCCAGAGGTGCCCCGCCCACCGAATCGGACCCAGAGGTGCCCCGCCCACCGAATCGGACCCAGAGGTGCCCCGCCCACCGAATCGGACCCAGAGGTGCCCCGCCCACCAAATCGGACCCAGATGTGCCCCGCCCACCAAATCGGACCCAGAGGTGCCCCGCCCACCAAATCGGACCCTGAGGGGCCCCGCCCACCAAATCGGACCCGGAGGGGCCCCGCCCACCAAATCGGACCCGGAGGGGCCCCGCCCACCAAATCGGACCCGGAGGGGCCCCGCCCACCAAATCGGACCCAGAGTGACCCCGCCCACCAAATCGGACCCAGAGTGACCCCGCCCACCAAATCGGACCCAGAGTGAACCCGCCCACCAAATCGGACCCAGAGTGACCCCGCCCACCAAATCGGACCCAGAGTGACCCCGCCCACCAAATCGGACCCAGAGTGACCCCGCCCACCAAATCGGACCCAGAGTGACCCCGCCCACCAAATCCGACCCAGAGTGACCCCGCCCACCAAATCGGACCCAGTGTGACCCCGCCCACCAAATCGGACCCAGAGTGACCCCGCCCACCAAATCGGACCCTGAGTGACCCCGCCCACCAAATCGGACCCTGTGGGGCCCCATCCACCAAATCGGACCCTGAGGGACCCCGCCCACCAAGTCGGACCCAGAGTGACCCCGCCCACCAAATCGGACCCAGAGTGACCCCGCCCACCAAATCGGACCCTGAGTGACCCCGCCCACCAAATCGGACCCTGTGGGGCCCCGTCCACCAAATCGGACTCTGAGGGACCCCTTCTACCAAATCGGACCCAGAGTGACCCCGCCCACCAAATCGGACCCAGAGTGACCCCGCCCATCAAATCGGACCCAGAGTGACCCCGCCCACCAAATCAGACCCTGTGGGGCCCCGTCCACCAAATCGGACCCTGAGGGACCCCTTCTACCAAATCGGACCCAGAGTGACCCCGCCCACAAAATCGGACCCAGAGTGACCCCGCCCACCAAATCGGACCCAGAGTGACCCCGCCCACCAAATCGGACCCAGAGTGACCCCGCCCACCAAATCGGACCCTGAGTGACCCCGCCCACCAAATCGGACCCTGTGGGGCCCCGTCCACCAAATCGGACCCTGAGGGACCCCTTCTACCAAATCGGACCCTGAGGGACCCCGTCCACCAAATCGGACCCTGAGGGACCCCCTCCACCAAATCGGACCCTGAGGGGCACCGTCCACCAAATCGGACCCTGAGGGGCCCCGCCCACCAAATTGGACCCTGAGGGGCCCCGCCCACCAAATCAGCACCTGAAGGGCACCCAAGTGTGAAAGTCTTGCAGGGGTAGCCCGGGCACCATTCCAAAGCACTATCTGTAGTTCCTTCAGGAAATACACATCTAGTTATAGTGCTTTTGTAAAAAGCACTATATTGTTATTCCCCCGTAGACAACTTATTATTATTATTATTATTATTATTCAGTCCGCGATTAATGCGGCCCGAACCGCTGCACGCACAGACTCCAGTGAGGTGTCATTTCGAAGCCAGCGTTCCCAAGAGGTGTGCTAAGTATTTTTCGTGTCGATCGGATTTGTAGTTTTGGCGCAATTTGCGTTTTTCCCCTGTTTGGAATGCAATTTCTCTATGGGTAAATTTTCCTATAAGCTTATAATGGGCTGATTTCTGAGGCAATTTCAAACTAACTGCCAACTGCCACCTGGCTGATTAGCTCACTGCTATGTGCAGTCAGATGCAGTTACTATGACAACGCCTACGAACTCTACATGACCCCACCAGGACACAGTTTTGCCAGATAATATCAGCTCTTAAAGTGACCCGCACACCAAATCTGACCCTGAGGTGCCCAGTGCACCCCCGGTCCCGTGTGTGAAAAGTAAGTGCACCCCCGTTCCTGGTGTGAAAAGTAAGTGCACCCCGGTCCCATGTGTGTGAAAAGTAAGTGCACCCCCGGTCCCTTGTGTGAAAAGTAAGTGCACCCCGATCCCGTTTGTGAAAAGTAAGTGCACCCCCAGTCCCGTGGGTGAAAATTAAGTGCACCCCAGTCCCGTGTGTGAAAAGTAAGTGCACCCCCGGTCCTGAGTGTGAAAAGTAAGCGCACCCCAGGTCCCGTAAGTGAAAAGTAAGTGCACCCTCGGTCCCGTGGGTGAAAAGTAAGTGCACCCCGGTCCCGTGTGTGAAAAGTAAGTGCATCCCTGGTCCCGGGTGTGAAAAGTAAGTGCACCCCCGGTCCCGTGGTTGAAAAGTAAGTGCACCCCCGGTCCCGTGGGTGAAAAGTAAGTGCACCCCCGGTCCCGTGAGTGAAAAGTAAGTGCACCCCTGGTCCCGTGTGTGAAAAGTAAGTGCACCCCCGTTCCTGGTGTGAAAAGTAAGTGCACCCCCGGTCCCTTGTGTGAAAAGTAAGTGCACCCCGGTCCCATGTGTGTGAAAAGTAAGTGCACCCCGATCCCGTTTGTGAAAAGTAAGTGCACCCCTGGTCCCGTGGGTGAAAAGTAAGTGCACCCAGGTCCCGTGTGTGAAAAAGTAAGTGTGCCCCCGCCCCCCAAATCGGACCCTGCGTGACCCCGCCCACCAAATCTGACCCAGAGTAACCCCGCCCACCAAATCTGACCCAGAGTGGCCCCGCCCACCAAATCTGACCCAGAGTGGCCCCGCCCACCAAATCTGACCCAGAGTGGCCCCGCCCACCAAATCTGACCCAGAGTGACCCCGCCCACCAAATCGGACCCAGAGTGACCCCACCCACCAAATCGGACCCAGAGTGACCCCGCCCACCAAATCGGACCCAGAGTGACCCCGCCCACCAAATCGGACCCAGAGTGACCCCGCCCACCAAATCGGACCCAGAGTGACCCCGCCCACCAAATCTGACCCAGAGTAACCCCGCCCACCAAATCTGACCCAGAGTGGCCCCGCCCACCAAATCTGACCCAGAGTGGCCCCGCCCACCAAATCTGACCCAGAGTGGCCCCGCCCACCAAATCTGACCCAGAGTGACCCCGCCCACCAAATCGGACCCAGAGTGACCCCGCCCACCAAATCGGACCCAGAGTGACCCCGCCCACCAAATCGGACCCAGAGTGACCCCGCCCACCAAATCGGACCCAGAGTGACCCCGCCCACCAAATCGGACCCAGAGTGACCCCGCCCACCAAATCGGACCCAGAGTGACCCCGCCCACCAAATCGGACCCAGAGTGACCCCGCCCACCAAATCGGACCCTGTGGGGCCCCGTCCACCAAATCGGACCCTGAGGGACCCCTTCTACCAAATCGGACCCTGAGGGACCCCGTCCACCAAATCGGACCCTGAGGGACCCCCCGTCCACCAAATCTGACCCAGAGTGACCCCGCCCACCAAATCAGACCCAGAGTGACCCCGCCCACCAAATCGGACCCAGAGTGACCCCGCCCACCAAATCGGACCCAGAGTGACCCCGCCCACCAAATCGGACCCAGAGTGACCCCGCCCACCAAATCGGACCCAGAGTGACCCCGCCCACCAAATCGGACCCAGAGTGACCCCGCCCACCAAATCGGACCCTGTGGGGCCCCGTCCACCAAATCGGACCCTGAGGGACCCCGTCCACCAAATTGGACCCTGAGGGACCCCGTCCACCAAATCGGACCCTGAGGGGCACCGTCCACCAAATCGGACCCTGAGGGGTCCCACCCACCAAATTGGACCCTGAGGGGCCCCGCCCACCAAATCAGCACCTGAAGGGCACCCAAGTGTGAAAGTCTTGCAGGGGTAGCCCGGGCACCATTCCAAAGCACTATCTGTAGTTCCTTCAGGAAATACCCATCTAGTTATAGTGCTTTGGCACAAAGCACTATATTGTTATTCCACCGTAGTAAACTTCTTATTCTTCTTCTTCTTATTCTTATTATTATTAGACTTTTTTCCGCAATTAATGCGGCCCAAACCGCTGCACGCACAGACTCCAGTGAGGCGTCATTTCGAAGCCAGCGCCCACGAGAGGTGTGCTAAGTATTTTTCGTGTCGATCCGATTTGTAGTTTTTTTAAAAATCGCATTTAAAAAAAAAAATTTCCCATAGGAAATAATGGCGAACTTTCCATTACCTCCAACTTGACCTTCCAAACATGGCAGCTATGCAAATGTACGGTGTCCATTTTAGGACATGATCATTTATCAAAGTCAAACATCAGAATAAAGTGACTATGACACCCTCTCGTCCCGTGTGTGAAAAGTAAGTGCACCCCCGGTCCAGTGTGTGCAAAATTAAGTGCCCCACAGCCCCATGTGTGAAAAGTAAGCGCACCCCCGGTCTCGTGGGTGAAAAGTAAGCGCACCCCTGCTCCCATGGGTGAAAAGTAAGTGCACCCCGGTCCCGTGTGTGAAAAGTGAGTGCACCCCCGGTCCCGGGTGTGAAAAGTAAGTGCACCGAAGGTCCCTTGGGTGAAAAGTAAATGCACCCCCAGTCACGTGGGTGAAAAGTAAGTGCACCCCAGTCCCGTGTGTGAAAAGTAAGTGCACCCCCGGTCCCGTGTGTGAAAAGTAAGTACACCCTCGGTCACTTGGGTGAAAAGTAAGTGTACCCCCAGTCCCGTGGGTCAAAAGTAAGTGCACCTCGGTCCCGTGTGTGAAAAGTAAGTGCACCCCCGGTCCCGTGTGTGAAAAGTAAGTGCACCTCGGTCCCGTGTGTGAAAAGTAAGTGCACCCTCGGTCCCGTGTGTGAAAAGTAAGTGCACCCCCGGTCCCGTGGGTGAAAAGTAAGTGCACCCCCGGTGCCGGGTGTGAAAAGTAAGTGCACCTCCGATCACGTGGATGAAAAGTAAGTGCACCCTCGGTCCCTTGGGTGAAAAGTAAGTGCACCCCCGGTCCCGTGAGTGAAAAGTAAGTGCACCCCTTCTGCCATATGTGAAAAGTAAGTGCACCCCCGATCCCGTGTGTGAAAAGTAAGTGCACCCCCGATCCCGTATGTGAAAAGTAAGTGCACCCCAGGTCCCGTGGGTGAAAAGTAAGTGCACCCCCGATCCCGTATGTGAAAAGTAAGTGCACCCCAGGTCCCGTGGGTGAAAAGTAAGTGCACCCCCAGTCCCGTGGGTGAAAAGTAAGTGCACCCCAGTCCCGTGTGTGACAAGTAAGCGCACCCCCGGTCCCGAGTGTGAAAATTAAGCGCACCCCAGGTCCCGTGGGTGAAAAGTAAGTGCACCCCCGGTCCCGTGGGTGAAAAGTAAGTGCACCCCCGGTCCTGTGGGTGAAAAGTAAGTGCACCCCGGTCCCGTGGGTGAAAAGTAAGTGCACCCCCGGTCCCGTGGGTGAAAAGTAAGTGCACCCCCGGTCCTGTGGGTGAAAAGTAAGTGCACCCCGGTCCCGTGTGTGAAAAGTAAGTGCACCCCCGGTCCCGGGTGTGAAAAGTAAGTGCACCCCAGATCCCGTGGGTGAAAAGTAAGTGCACCCCCAGTCCCGTGGGTGAAAAGTAAGTGCACCCCGGTTCCGTGTGTAAAAAGTAAGTGCACCCCCGGTCCCGAGTGTGAAAGTAAGCGCACCCCAGGTCCCGTGGGTGAAAAGTAAGTGCACCCCGGTCCGGTGGGTGAAAAGTAAGTGCACCCTCGGTCCCGTGTGTGAAAAGTAAGTGCGCCCCCGACCCCCAATTCGGACCCTGAGGGGCCCAGCCCACCAAATCGGACCCTGAGGGGCCCCGCCCACTAAATCGGACACTGAGGGGCCCCGCCCACCAAATCGGACCCTGAGGGACCCCGTCCACCAAATCGGACCCTGAGGGGCCCCGTCCACCAATTCGGACCCTGAGTGACCCTGACCACCAAATAGGACCCTGAGTGACCCCACCTACCAAATCGGACCCTGAGTGACCCCGCCCACCAAACCTGCGCCTGAGGGGCACCAAAGTGTGAAAGTCTTGCAGGTCAGCCCGGGCACCATTCCAAAGCACTATCTGTAGTTCCTTCAGGAAATACCCATCTAGTTATAGTGCTTTTGTAAAAAGCACTATATTGTTATTCCACCGTAGACAACTTATTATAGTGCTTTGGGACAAAGCACTATATTGTTATTCCACCGTAGTCAACTTATTCTTCTTCTTATTATTATTCAGTCCGCAATTAATGCGGCCCGAACCGCTGCACGCACAGACTCCAGTGAGGTGTCATTTCGAAGCCAGCGTTCCTGGCAGGTGTGCTAAGTATTTTTCGTGTCGATCGGATTTGTAGTTTTGGCGCAATTGGCGTTTGAAAATTTCGTCTCAATGCATTTCAATGGGAAATTGTTCCACCAAATGTGACCCAGAGGTGCCCCGCCCACCAAATGTGACCCAGAGGTGCCGCGCCCACCAAATCTGACCCAGAGGTGCCCCGCCCACCAAATCTGACCGAGGTGCCCTGCCCACCAAATCTGACCCAGAGGTGCTCTGCCCACCAAATCTGACCCAGAGTGGCCACGCCCATCAAATCTGACCCAGAGTGGCCCCGCCCACCAAATCGGACCCAGAGTGGTCCCGTCTACCAAATCGGACACAGAGTGGCCCCGCCCACCAAATCATCCCCTGAGGGGCCCCGCCCACCAAACCAGCGCCTGAAGGGCACCCAAGTGTGAAAGTCTTGCAGGGGTAGCGCGGGCACCATTCCAAAGCACTATCTGTAGTTCCTTCAGGAAATACACATCTAGTATTATTATTGTAATCCGAACGTGGTAAACTTATTCAGTTTTTTTCCGCAATTAATGCGGCCCGAACCGCTCCACGCACAGACTCCAGTGAGGCGTCATTTCGAAGCCAGCGTCCATGAGAGGTGTGCTAAGTATTTTTCGTGTTGATCCGATTTGTAGTTTTTTAAAAAATTGCATTTTAAAAAAAAAATTTCCCATAGGAAATAATGGCGAACTTTCCATTACCCCCAACTTGACCTTCCAAAGATGGCAGCTATGCAAATGTATGGTGTCCATTTTAGGACATCATTTATCAAACATCAGAATAAAGTGACTATGACACCCTCTCATCCCGTGTGTGAAAAGTAAGTGCACCCCCCGATCCAGTGTGTGAAAAGTAAGTGCACCGAGTGGCCCCTCCCCCAAATCGGACCCCGAGTGGCCCCGCCCACCAAATCGGACCCAGTGACCCCGCCACCAAATTGGACCCCGAGGGGCTCCGCCCTCCAAATTGGACCCCTAGGGGCCCCGCCCGCCAAATCGGACCCCTAGGGGCCCCGCCCGCCAAATCGGACCCCCAGGGGCTCCGCCTGCAAATCGGACCCCCAGGAGCTCCACCCGCAAATCGGACCCCCAGGGGCCCCGCCTACCAAATGGGACCCCCAGGGGCCCCGCCCACCAAATCGGACCCTGAGTGACCCCGCCCACCAAATTGGACCCGAGTGACCCCGCCCAGAAAATCAGACCCCGAGTGACCCCGCCCACCAGATCGGACCCCGAGTGACCCCGCCCACCAAATCGGACCCAGAGTGACCCCACCCACCAAATCGGACAGAGTGGCCCTGCCTACCAAATCGGCCCCTGAGGGGCCCCGCCCACAAAATCAGCACCTGAGGGGCACCCAAGTGTGAAATTCTTGCAGGGGCAGCCCGGGCACCATTCCAAAGCACTATCTGTAGTTCCTTCAGGAAATACCCATCTAGTTCTTATTATTATTAGGCTTTTTTCCGCAATTAATGCGGCCCGAACCGCTACACGCACAGACTCCAGTGAGGTGTCATTTCGAAGCCAGCGTCCATGAGAGGTGTGCTAAGTATTTTTCGTGTCGATCGGATTTGTAGTTTTGGCGCAATGTGCGTTTAAAAATTGATTCCCCCTCATTGGAAAGCATTGCCGCTATGCATTTCAATAGAGAAATTTTGACATAAGGTATAATGGCTGATTTCTGAGGCAATTTAAAAATAACTGCCAACTGCCACCTGGCTGATTAGCTCATTGATATGCGAAGTCAGATCCAGTTACTATGCCAACGCGTACGAACTCTACATGACCCCACCAGGACACAGTTTTGCCAGATAATATCAGCTCTTAAAGTGACCCGCGCACCAAATTGGCACCTGAGGTGCGCAGCCCACCAAATCGGATCCGAGTGGCCCCGCCCACCAAATCGGACCCCGAGTGGCCCCGCCCACCAAATCGGACCCCGAGTGACCCCGCCCACCAAATCGGACCCCGAGTGACCCCGCCTACCAAATCGGACCCAGAGTGACCCCGCCCACCAAATCGGACCCAGAGTGACCCCACCCACCAAATGTGACCCAGAGTGACCCCGCCCACCAAATGTGACCCAGAGTGACCCCGCCCACCAAATGTGACCCAGAGTGACCCCGCCCACCAAATGTGACCCAGAGTGACCCCGCCCACCAAATGTGACCCAGAGTGACCCCGCCCACCAAATGTGACCCAGAGTGACCCCGCCCACCAAATGTGACCCAGAGTGACCCCGACCACCAAATGTGACCCAGAGTGACCCCGCCCACCAAATGTGACCCAGAGTGACCCCGCCCACCAAGTGACCCAGAGTGACCCCGCCCACCAAATGTGACCCAGAGTGACCCCGCCCACCAAATGTGACCCATAGTGACCCCGCCCACCAAATGTGACCCAGAGTGACCCCGCCCACCAAATGTGACCCAGAGTGACCCCGCTCACCAAATCGGACCCAGAGTGACCCCGCCTACCAAATCGGACCCAGAGTGACCCCGCCCACCAAATCGGACCCAGAGTGACCCCGCCCACCAAATTGGACCCTGAGGGGCCCCGCCCACCAAATCGGACCCAGAGTGACCCCGCCCACCAAATCGACCCAGAGTGACCCCGCCCACCAGATCGGACCCTGAGGGGCCCCGCCCACCAAATCGGATCCAGAGTGACCCCGCCCACCAAATCGGACCCAGAGTGACCCCGCCCACCAAATCGACCCAGAGTGACCCCGCCCACCAAATCGGACCCAGAGTGGCCCCGCCCACCAAATCGGACCCAGAGTGGCCCCGCCCACCAAATCAGCACCTGAGGGGCACCCAATTGTGAAAGTCTTGCAGGGGCAGCCCGGGCACCATTCCAAAGCACTATCTGTAGTTCCTTCAGGAAATACCCATCTAGTTATAGTGCTTTTGTAAAAAGCACTATATTGTTATTCCACCGTAGACAACTTATTATTATTATTATTATTCAGTCCGCAATTAATGCGGCCCGAACCGCTGCACGCACAGACTCCAGTGAGGTGTCATTTCGAAGCTTGCGTTCCTGGCAGGTGTGCTAAGTATTTTTCGTGTCGATCGGATTTGTAGTTTTGGCGCAATTGGCGTTTGAAAATTTTGTCTCAATGCATTTCAATGGGGAAATGGCTGATTTCTGAGGCAATTTCAAAATAACTGCCAACTGCCACCTGGCTGATCAGCTCATTGATATGCGAAGTCAGACCCAGTTACTATGACAACGCCTACGAACTCTACATGACCCCACCAGGACACAGTTTTGCCAGATAATATCAGCTCTTAAAGTGACCCGCACACCAAATGTGACCCTGAGGTGCCCCGCCCACCAAATTGGACACAGAGTGACCCCGCCCACCAAATGTGACCCAGAGTGACCCCGCCCACCAAATGTGACCCAGAGTGACCCCGCGCACCAAATGTGACCCAGAGTGACCCCGCCCACCAAATGTGACCCAGAGTGACCCCGCCCACCAAATGTGACCCAGAGTGACCCCGCTCACCAAATGTGACCCAGAGTGACCCCGCCCACCAAATGTGACCCAGAGTGACCCCGCCCACCAAATGTGACCCAGAGTGACCCCGCCCACCAAATGTGACCCAGAGTGACCCCGCCCACCAAATCGGACCCAGAGTGACCCCGGCCACCAAATCGGACCCAGAGTGACCCCGGCCACCAAATGTGACCCAGAGTGACCCCGCCTTCCAAATGTGACCCAGAGTGACCCCGCCCACCAAATGTGACCCAGAGTGACCCCGCCCACCAAATGTGACCCAGAGTGACCCCGCCCACCAAATGTGACCCAGAGTGACCCCGCCCACCAAATGTGACCCAGAGTGACCCCGCCCACCAAATCGGACCCAGAGTGACCCCGCCCACCAAATCGGACCCAGAGTGACCCCGCCCACCAAATCGGACCCAGAGTGACCCCGCCCACCAAATGTGACCCAGAGTGACCCCGCCCACCAAATGTGACCCAGAGTGACCCCGCCCACCAAATCGGACCCAGAGTGACCCCGCCCACCAAATGTGACCCAGAGTGACCCCGCCCACCAAATGTGACCCAGAGTGACCCCGCCCACCAAATCGGACCCAGAGTGACCCCCGCCCACCAAATCGGACCCAGAGTGACTCCGCCCACCCAATGTGACCCAGAGTGACCCCGCCCACCAAATGTGACCCAGAGTGACCCCGCCCACCAAATGTGACCCAGAGTGACCCCGCCCACCAAATGTGACCTAGAGTGACCCCGCCCACCAAATGTGACCCAGAGTGACCCCGCCCACCAAATGTGACCCAGAGTGACCCCGCCCACCAAATGTGACCCAGAGTGACCCCGCCCACCAAATGTGACCCAGAGTGACCCCGCCCACCAAATGTGACCCAGAGTGACCCCGCTCACCAAATGTGACCCAGAGTGACCCCGCCCACCAAATGTGACCCAGAGTGACCCCGCCCACCAAATGTGACCCAGAGTGACCCCGCCCACCAAATGTGACCCAGAGTGACCCCGCCCACCAAAGGTGACTCAGAGTGACCCCGCCCACCAAATGTGACCCAGAGTGACCCCGCCCACCAAATGTGACCCAGAGTGACCCCGCCCACCAAATGTGACCCAGAGTGACCCCGCCCACCAAATGTGACCCAGAGTGACCCCGCCCACCAAATGTGACCCAGAGTGACCCCGCCCACCAAATGTGACCCAGAGTGACCCCGCCCACCAAATGTGACCCAGAGTGACCCCGCCCACCAAATGTGACCCAGAGTGACCCCGCCCACCAAATGTGACCCAGAGTGACCCCGCCCACCAAATGTGACCCAGAGTGACCCCGCCCACCAAATGTGACCCAGAGTGACCCCGCCCACCAAATGTGACCCAGAGTGACCCCGCCCACCAAATGTGACCCAGAGTGACCCCGCCCACCAAATGTGACCCAGAGTGACCCCTGCCCACCAAATCGGACCCAGAGTGACCCCGCCCACCAAATGTGACGCAGAATGACCCCGCCCACCAAATGTGACCCAGAGTGACCCCGCCCACCAAATGTGACCCAGAGTGACCCCCCCACCAAAGGTGACCCAGAGTGACCCCGCCCACCAAAGGTGACCCAGAGTGACCCCGCCCACCAAATGTGACCCCGCCCACCAAATGTGACCCCGCCCACCAAATCGGACCGCGAGTGGCCCCGCCCACCAAATAGGACCCAGAGGTGCCCCGCCCACCAAATCGGACCCAGAGTGACCCCGCCCACCAAATCGGACCCAGAGTGACCCCGCCCACCAAATCGGACCCAGAGTGACCCCGCCCACCAAATGTGACCCAGAGTGACCCCGCCCACCAAATGTGACTCAGAGTGACCCCGCCCACCAAATGTGACCCAGAGTGACCCCGCCCACCAAATCGGACCCAGAGTGACCCCCGCCCACCAAATCGGACCCAGAGTGACTCCGCCCACTCAATGTGACCCAGAGTGACCCCGCCCACCAAATGTGACCCAGAGTGACCCCGCTCACCAAATGTGACCCAGAGTGACCCCGCCCACCAAATGTGACAGTGACCCCGCCCACCAAATGTGACCCAGAGTGACCCCGCCCACCAAATGTGACCCAGAGTGACCCCGCCCACCAAATGTGACCCAGAGTGACCCCGCCCACCAAATGTGACCCAGAGTGACCCCGCCCACCAAATGTGACCCAGAGTGACCCCGCCCACCAAATGTGACCCCGCCCACCAAATCGGACCGCGAGTGGCCCCGCCCACCAAATCGGACCGCGAGTGGCCCCGCCCACCAAATCGGACCCAGAGGTGCCCCGCCCACCAAATTGGACCCAGAGTGACCCCGCCCACCAAATCGGACCCAGAGTGACCCCGCCCACCAAATCGGACCCAGAGTGACCCCGCCCACCAAATGTGACTCAGAGTGACCCCGCCCACCAAATGTGACCCAGAGTGACCCCGCCCACCAAATGTGACCCAGAGTGACCCCGCCCACCAAATGTGACCCAGAGTGACCCCGCCCACCAAATGTGACCCAGAGTGACCCCGCCCACCAAATGTGACCCAGAGTGACCCCGCCCACCAAATGTGACCCAGAGTGACCCCGCCCACCAAATGTGACCCAGAGTGACCCCGCCCACCAAATGTGACCCAGAGTGACCCCGCCCACCAAATGTGACCCAGAGTGACCCCGCCCACCAAATGTGACCCAGAGTGACCCCGCCCACCAAATGTGACCCAGAGGTGCCCCGCCCACCAAATCTGACCCAGAGGTGCCCCGCCCACCAAATCTGACCCAGAGGTGCCCTACCCACCAAATCTGACCGAGGTGCCCTGCCCACCAAATCTGACCCAGAGGTGCTCAGCCCACCAAATCTGACCCAGAGTGGCCCCGCCCACCAAATCTGACCCAGAGTGGCCCCGCCCACTAAATCGGATCCAGAGTGGTCCCGTCTACCAAATCGGACACAGAGTGGCCCCGCCCACCAAATCATCCCCTGAGGGGCCCCGCCCACCAAACCAGCGCCTGAGGGGCACCCAAGTGTGAAAGTCTTGCAGGGGCAGCCCGGGCACCATTACAAAGCACTATCTGTAGTTCCTTCAGGAAATACCCATCTAGTATTAATATTGTAATCCGAACGTGGTTAACTTCTTATTATTTTTAGGCTTTTTTCCGCAATTAATGCGGCCCGAACCGCTGCACGCACAGACTCCATTGAGGTGTCGTTTCGAAGCCAGCGTCCACGAGAGGTGTGCTAAGTATTTTTCATGTTGATCCGATTTGTAGTTTTTTTTAAAAATCGCATTTAAAAAAAAAAAATTCCCATAGGAAATAATGGCGAACTTTCCATTACCCCCAACTTGACCTTCCAAAGATGGCAGCTATGCAAATGTACGGTGTCCATTTTAGGACATGATCATTTATCAAAGTCAAACATCAGAATAAAGTGACTATGACACCCTCCTGTCCCGTGGGTGAAAAGTAAGTGCGCCCCCGGCCCCCAAATCGTACCCCGAGTGACCCCGCCCACCAAATCGGACCCCAAGTGACCCCACCCACCAAATCGGACCCAGTGTGACCCCGCCCACCAAATCGGACCCAGAGTGGCCCCGCCCACCAAATCTGACCCAGAGTGGCCCCGCCCACCAAATCTGACCCAGAGGTGCCCCGCCCATTAAATCTGACCCAGAGGTGCCCCGCCCACCAAATCTGACCCAGAGTGGCCCCGCCCACCAAATCTGACCCAGAGGGGCCCCGCCCACCAAATCTGACCCCCAGGGGCCCCGCCCACCAAATCGGACTCCCAGGGGCCCCACCCACCAAATCTGTCCCAGAGGTGCCCCGCCCACCAAATCTGACCCAGAGGTGCCCCGCCCACCAAATCTGAACCAGAGGTGCCCCGCCCACCAAATCTGACCCAGAGGTGCCCCGCCCATCAAATCTGACCCAGAGGTGCCCCGCCCACCAAATCTGACCCAGAGGTGCCCCGCCCACCAAATCTGACCCAGAGGTGCCCCGCCCATCAAATCTGACCCAGAGGTGCCCCGCCCACCAAATCTGACCCAGAGGTGCCCCGCCCACCAAATCTGACCCAGAGGTGCCCCGCCCACCAAATCTGACCCAGGCGTGCCCCGTCCACTAAATCTGACCCAGAGGTGCCCCGCCCATCAAATCTGACCCAGAGGTGCCCCGCCCATCAAATCTGACCCAGAGGTGCCCCGCCCATCAAATCTGACCCAGAGGTGCCCCGCCCATCAAATCTGACCCAGAGGTGCCCCGCCCATCAAATCTGACCCAGAGGTGCCCCGCTCACCAAATCTGACCCAGAGGTGCCCCGCCAACCAAATCTGACCCAGAGGTGCCCCGCCCACCAAATCTGACCCAGAGGGGCCCCGCCAACCAAATCTGACCCAGAGGTGCCCCGCCCATCAAATCTGACTCAGAGGCGCCCCGCCCATCAAATCTGACCCAGACGTGCCCAGCCTACCAAATCTGACCCAGAGGTGCCCCGCCCAGTAAATCTGACCCAGAGGTGCCCCGCCCACCAAATCTGACCCAGAGGTGCCCCGCCCACCAAATCTGACCCAGAGGTGCCCCGCCAACCAAATCTGACCCAGAGGTGCCCCACCCACCAAATCTGACCCAGAGGTGCCCCGCCCATCAAATCTGACCCAGAGGCGCCCCGCCCATCAAATCTGACCCAGAGGTGCCCAGCCTACCAAATCTGACCCAGAGGTGCCCCGCCCAGTAAATCTGACCCACAGGTGCCCCGCCCACCAAATCTGACCCAGATTTGCCCCACCCACCAAATCTGACCCAGAGGTGCCCTGCCCACCAAATCTGACCCAGAGGTGCCAGCCAACCAAATCTGACCCAGAGGGGCCCCTCCCACCAAATCGGACCCCCAGGGGCCCCACCCACCAAATCAGACCCCCAGGGGCCCTGCCCACCAAATCGGACCCCCAGGGGCCCCGCCCACTAAATCCTCAACCCTGAGGGGCTACAACTACCAAACCAGCGCCTGAGGGGCACCCAAGTGTGAAAGTCTTCCAGGGGCAGCCCGGGCACCATTCCAAAGCACTATCTGTAGTTCCTTCAGGAAATACCCATCTAGTACTATTTTTGTAATCCGAATGTGGTAAACTTATTCAGTTTTTTTCCGCAATTAATACGGCCCGAACCGCTGCACGCACAGACTCCAGTGAGGCGTCATTTCGAAGCCAGCGTCCACGAGAGGTGTGCTAAGTATTTTTCGTGTCGATACGATTTGCAGTTTTTTAAAAAATTGCATTTAAAAAAAAAAAAATTCCCATAGGAAATAATGGCGAACTGTACATTACCCAAAACTTGACCTTCCAAAGATGGCAGATATGCAAATGTACGGTGTTAGGACATGATCATTTATCAAAGTTAAACATTAGAATAAAGTGACTATGACACCCTCTCATCCCGTGTGTGAAAAGTAAGTGCACCCCCGATCCCGTGGGTGAAATGTAAGTGCACCCCAATCCCGTGGGTGAAAAGTAAGCCCCCCAAATCTGACCCCGAGAGGCCCCGCCCACCAAATCGGACCCTGAGTGGCCTTGCCTACCATATCGGACCCCGAGTGGCCCCGCCCACCAAATCAGACCCAGAGTGACTCCGCCCACCAAATCGGACCCAGAGTGAACCCGCCCACCAAATCGGACACAGAGTGACCCCGCCCACCAAATCAGACCCTGAGGGGCCCCGCCCACCAAATGTGACCCAGAGTGACCCCGCCCACCAAATGTGACCCAGAGTGACCCCGCCCACCAAATGTGACCCAGAGTGACCCCGCCCACCAAATGTGACCCAGAGTGACCCCGCCCACCAAATGTGACCCCCGCCCACCAAATGTGACCCAGAGTGACCCCGCCCACCAAATGTGACCCAGAGTGACCCCGCCCACCAAATGTGACCCAGAGTGACCCCGCCCACCAAATCGGACCCAGAGTGACCCCGCCCACCAAATGTGACCCAGAGTGACCCCGCCCACCAAATGTGACCCAGAGTGACCCCGCCCACCAAATGTGACCCAGAGTGACCCCGCCCACCAAATGTGACCCAGAGTGACCCCGCCCACCAAATGTGACCCAGAGTGACCCCGCCCACCAAATGTGACCCAGAGTGACCCCGCCCACCAAATGTGACCCAGAGTGACCCCGCCCACCAAATGTGACCCAGAGTGACCCCGCCCACCAAATGTGACCCAGAGTGACCCCGCCCACCAAATGTGACCCAGAGTGACCCCGCCCACCAAATGTGACCCTCAGTTACCCCGCCCACCAAATGTGACCCTCAGTTACCCCGCCCACCAAATGTGACCCAGAGTGACCCCGCCCACCAAATGTGACCCAGAGTGACCCCGCCCACCAAATCGGACCCAGAGTGACCCCGCCCACCAAATGTGACCCAGAGTGACCCCGCCCACCAAATGTGACCCAGAGTGACCCCGCCCACCAAATGTGACCCAGAGTGACCCCGCCCACCAAATGTGACCCAGAGTGACCCCGCCCACCAAATGTGACCCAGAGTGACCCCGCCCACCAAATGTGACCCAGAGTGACCCCGCCCACCAAATGTGACCCAGAGTGACCCCGCCCACCAAATGTGACCCAGAGTGACCCCGCCCACCAAATGTGACCCAGAGTGACCCCGCCCACCAAATGTGACCCAGAGTGACCCCGCCCACCAAATGTGACCCAGAGTGACCCCGCCCACCAAATGTGACCCAGAGTGACCCCGCCCACCAAATGTGACCCAGAGTGACCCCGCCCACCAAATGTGACCCAGAGTGACCCCGCCCACCAAATGTGACCCAGAGTGACCCCGCCCACCAAATGTGACCCAGAGTGACCCCGCCCACCAAATGTGACCCCGCCCACCAAATGTGACCCAGAGTGACCCCGCCCACCAAATGTGACCCCGCCCACCAAATGTGACCCAGAGTGACCCCGCCCACCAAATGTGACCCCGCCCACCAAATGTGACCCAGAGTGACCCCGCCCACCAAATGTGACCCCGCCCACCAAATGTGACCCAGAGTGACCCCGCCCACCAAATGTGACCCAGAGTGACCCCGCCCACCAAATGTGACCCAGAGTGACCCCGCCCACCAAATGTGACCCAGAGTGACCCCGCCCACCAAATGTGACCCAGAGTGACCCCGCCCACCAAATGTGACCCAGAGTGACCCCGCCCACCAAATGTGACCCAGAGTGACCCCGCCCACCAAATGTGACCCAGAGTGACCCCGCCCACCAAATGTGACCCAGAGTGACCCCGCCCACCAAATGTGACCCAGAGTGACCCCGCCCACCAAATGTGACCCAGAGTGACCCCGCCCACCAAATCGGACCCAGAGTGACCCCGCCCACCAAATGTGACCCAGAGTGACCCCGCCCACCAAATCGGACCCAGAGTGACCCCGCCCACCAAATCGGACCCAGAGTGACCCCGCCCACCAAATCGGACCCAGAGTGACCCCGCCCACCAAATCGGACCCAGAGTGACCCCGCCCACTAAATCGGACCCAGAGTGACCCCGCCCACCAAATCGGACCCTGAGGGGCCCCGTCCACCAAATCGGACCCTGAGGGGCCCCACCCACCAAATCGGACCCTGAGGGGCCCCGCTCACCAAATCGGACCCTGAGGGGCCCCGCCCACCAAATCGGACCCTGAGGGGCCCCGCCCACCAAATCGGACCCTGAGGGGCCCCGCCCACCAAATCAGCACCTGAAGGGCACCCAAGTGTGAAAGTCTTGCAGGGGTAGCCCGGGCACCATTCCAAAGCACTATCTGTAGTTCCTTCAGGAAATACACATCTAGTTATAGTGCTTTTGTAAAAAGCACTATATTGTTATTCCCCCGTAGACAACTTATTATAGTGCTTTTGTAAAAAGCACTATATTGTTATTCCCCCGTAGACAACTTATTATAGTGCTTTTGTAAAAAGCACTATATTGTTATTCCACCGTAGTCAACTTATTCTTCTTCTTATTATTATTCAGTCCGCAATTAATGCGGCCCGAACCGCTGCACGCACAGACTCCAGTGAGGTGTCATTTCGAAGCCAGCGTTCCTGGCAGGTGTGCTAAGTATTTTTCGTGTTGATCGGATTTGTAGTTTTGGCGCAATTTGCGTTTGAAAATGTTGTCTCAATGCATTTCAATAGGGAAATCTTGCCATAAGCTTATAATGGCAGTTATTTTGAAATTGCCTCAGAAATCAGCCCAACTGCCACCTGGCTGATTAGCTCATTGATATGCGAAGTCAGACCCAGTTACTATGCCAACGCCTATGAACTCTACATGACCCCACTAGGACACAGGTTTGTCAGATAATATCAGCTCTTAAAGTGACCCGCGCACCAAATCGGACCCTGAGGTGCCAGCCCACCAAATTGTTACCTGAGGTGTCCAGCCCACCAAATAGGAGGCCGAGGGGCCCCAACCACCACATCGGAGGCCGAGGGGACCCAACCACCACATCGGAGGCCGAGGGGCCCCGACCTCCAAATCGGAGGCCGAGGGGCCCCGACCTCCAAATCGGACCCTGAGGGGCCCCGACCACCAAATCGGACCCTGAGGGGCCCCGACCACCAAATCGGACCCTGAGGTGCCCCGACCTCCAAATCGGACCCTGAGGGGCCCCGACCTCCAAATCGGACCCTGAGGGGCCCCGACCACCAAATCGGGCCCTGAGGGGCCCCGACCACCAAATCGGACCCTGAGGGGCCCCGACCACCAAATCGGACCCTGAGGGGCCCCGACCACCAAATCGGACCCTGAGGGGCCCCGACCACCAAATCGGACCCTGAGGGGCCCCGACCACCAAATCGGACCCTGAGGGGCCCCGACCACCAAATCGGACCCTGAGGGGCCCCGACCACCAAATCGGACCCTGAGGGGCCCCGACCACCAAATCGGACCCTGAGGGGCCCCGACCACCAAATCGGACCCTGAGGGGCCCCACCCACCAAATCTGACCCAGAGGTGCCCCGCCAACCAAATCTGACCCAGAGGTGCCCCACCCACCAAATGTGACCCAGAGGTGCCTCGCCCACCAAATCTGACCCAGAGGTGCCCCGCCCACCAAATCTGACCCAGAGGTGCCCCGCCAACCAAATCTGACCCAGAGGTGCCCCACCCACCAAATGTGACCCAGAGGTGCCTCGCCCACCAAATCTGACCCAGAGGTGCCCCGCCCACCAAATCTGACCCAGAGGTGCCCCACCCACCAAATCTGACCGAGGTGCCCTGCCCACCAAATCTGACCCAGAGGTGCTCTGCCCACCAAATCTGACCCAGAGTGGCCCTGCCCACCAAATCTGACCCAGAGTGGCCCCGCCCACCAAATCGGACCCAGAGTGGTCCCGTCTACCAAATCGGACACAGAGTGGCCCCGCCCACCAAATCATCCCCTGAGGGGCCCCGCCCACCAAACCTGCGCCTGAAGGGCACCCAAGTGTGAAAGTCTTGCAGGGGCAGCCCGGGCACCATTACAAAGCACTATCTGTAGTTTCTTCAGGAAATACCCATCTAGTTATTATTATTATTATTATTATTCAGTCCGCGATTAATGCGGCCCGAACCGCTGCACGCACAGACTCCAGTGAGGTGTCATTTCGAAGCCAGCGTTCCCAAGAGGTGTGCTAAGTATTTTTCGTGTCGATCGGATTTGTAGTTTTGGCGCAATTTGCGTTTTTCCCCTGATTGGAATGCAATTTCTCTATGGGTAAATTTTCCTATAAGCTTATAATGGGCTGATTTCTGAGGCAATTTCAAACTAACTGCCAACTGCCACCTGGCTGATTAGCTCACTGCTATGTGCAGTCAGACCCAGTTACTATGCCAACGAGTACGAACTCTACATGACCTCACTAGGACACAGTTTTGCCAGATAATATCAGCTCTTAAAGTGACCCGCACACCAAATCTGACCCTGAGGTGCCCAGTGCACCCCCGGTCCCGTGTGTGAAAAGTAAGTGCACCCCCGTTCCTGGTGTGAAAAGTAAGTGCACCCCGGTCCCATGTGTGTGAAAAGTAAGTGCACCCCAGGTCCCTTGTGTGAAAAGTAAGTGCACCCCGGTCCCATGTGTGTGAAAAGTAAGTGCACCCCGATCCCGTTTGTGAAAAGTAAGTGCACCCCCAGTCCCGTGGGTGAAAATTAAGTGCACCCCGGTCCCGTGTGTGAAAAGTAAGTGCACCCCCGGTCCTGAGTGTGAAAAGTAAGCGCACCCCAGGTCCCGTAAGTGAAAAGTAAGTGCACCCTCGGTCCTGTGGGTGAAAAGTAAGTGCACCCCGGTCCCGTGTGTGAAAAGTAAGTGCATCCCTGGTCCCGTGTGTGAAAAATAAGTGCACCCTCGGTCCCGTGGGTGAAAAGTAAGTGCACCCCGGTCCCGTGTGTGACAAGTAAGTGCATCCCTGGTCCCGGGTGTGAAAAGTAAGTGCACCCCCGGTCCCGTGGTTGAAAAGTAAGTGCACCCCCGGTCCCGTGGGTGAAAAGTAAGTGCACCCCCGGTCCCGTGAGTGAAAAGTAAGTGCACCCCTGGTCCCGTGTGTGAAAAGTAAGTGCACCCCCGTTCCTGGTGTGAAAAGTAAGTGCACCCCCGGTCCCTTGTGTGAAAAGTAAGTGCACCCCGGTCCCATGTGTGTGAAAAGTAAGTGCACCCCGATCCCGTTTGTGAAAAGTAAGTGCACCCCCGGTCCCGTGGGTGAAAATTAAGTGCACCCCCAGTCCCGTGGGTGAAAATTAAGTGCACCCCAGTCCCGTGTGTGAAAAGTAAGTGCACCCCCGGTCCCATGTGTGTGAAAAGTAAGTGCACCCCAGGTCCCTTGTGTGAAAAGTAAGTGCACCCCGGTCCCATGTGTGTGAAAAGTAAGTGCACCCCGATCCCGTTTGTGAAAAGTAAGTGCACCCCCAGTCCCGTGGGTGAAAATTAAGTGCACCCCGGTCCCGTGTGTGAAAAGTAAGTGCACCCCCGGTCCTGAGTGTGAAAAGTAAGCGCACCCCAGGTCCCGTAAGTGAAAAGTAAGTGCACCCTCGGTCCTGTGGGTGAAAAGTAAGTGCACCCCGGTCCCGTGTGTGAAAAGTAAGTGCATCCCTGGTCCCGTGTGTGAAAAATAAGTGCACCCTCGGTCCCGTGGGTGAAAAGTAAGTGCACCCCGGTCCCGTGTGTGACAAGTAAGTGCATCCCTGGTCCCGGGTGTGAAAAGTAAGTGCACCCCCGGTCCCGTGGTTGAAAAGTAAGTGCACCCCCGGTCCCGTGGGTGAAAAGTAAGTGCACCCCCGGTCCCGTGAGTGAAAAGTAAGTGCACCCCTGGTCCCGTGTGTGAAAAGTAAGTGCACCCCCGTTCCTGGTGTGAAAAGTAAGTGCACCCCCGGTCCCTTGTGTGAAAAGTAAGTGCACCCCGGTCCCATGTGTGTGAAAAGTAAGTGCACCCCGATCCCGTTTGTGAAAAGTAAGTGCACCCCCGGTCCCGTGGGTGAAAATTAAGTGCACCCCCAGTCCCGTGGGTGAAAATTAAGTGCACCCCAGTCCCGTGTGTGAAAAGTAAGTGCACCCCCGGTCCTGAGTGTGAAAAGTAAGCGCACCCCAGGTCCCGTAAGTGAAAAGTAAGTGCACCCTCGGTCCCGTGGGTGAAAAGTAAGTGCACCCCGGTCCCAAGTGTGAAAAGTAAGTGCACCCCTGGTCCCGTGGGTGAAAAGTAAGTGCACCCAGGTCCCGTGTGTGAAAAAGTAAGTGTGCCCCCGCCCCCCAAATCGGACCCTGAGTGACCCCGCCCCCAAATCGGACCCCGAGTGACCCGGACCCCCGAATCGGACCCCGAGTGGCCCCGCCCCCCAAATTGGACCCAGAGTGACCCCGCCCACCAAATCTGACCCAGAGTGACCCCGCCCACCAAATCGGACCCAGAGTGACCCCGCCCACCAAATCGGACCCAGAGTGACCCCGCCCACCAAATCGGACCCAGAGTGACCCCGCCCACCAAATCGGACCCAGAGTGACCCCGCCCACCAAATCGGACCCAGAGGTGCCCCGCCCACCAAATCGGACCCAGAGGTGCCCCGCCCACCAAATCGGACCCAGAGGTGCCCCGCCCACCAAATCGGACCCAGAGGTGCCCCGCCCACCAAATCGGACCCAGAGTGACCCCGCCCACCAAATCGGACCCAGAGTGTCCCCGCCCACCAAATCGGACCCAGAGTGACCCCGCCCACCAAATCGGACCCAGAGTGACCCCGCCCACCAAATCGGACCCAGAGTGACCCCGCCCACCAAATCGCACCCAGAGTGACCCCGCCCACCAAATCGGACCCAGAGTGACCCCGCCCACCAAATCGGACCCAGAGTGACCCCGCCCACCAAATCGGACCCAGAGTGACCCCGCCCACCGAATCGGACCCAGAGTGACCCCGCCCACCGAATCGGACCCAGAGGTGCCCCGCCCACCGAATCGGACCCAGAGGTGCCCCGCCCACCGAATCGGACCCAGAGGTGCCCCGCCCACCAAATCGGACCCAGATGTGCCCCGCCCACCAAATCGGACCCAGAGGTGCCCCGCCCACCAAATCGGACCCTGAGGGGCCCCGCCCACCAAATCGGACCCGGAGGGGCCCCGCCCACCAAATCGGACCCGGAGGGGCCCCGCCCACCAAATCGGACCCGGAGGGGCCCCGCCCACCAAATCGGACCCAGAGTGACCCCGCCCACCAAATCGGACCCAGAGTGACCCCGCCCACCAAATCGGACCCAGAGTGAACCCGCCCACCAAATCGGACCCAGAGTGACCCCGCCCACCAAATCGGACCCAGAGTGACCCCGCCCACCAAATCGGACCCAGAGTGACCCCGCCCACCAAATCGGACCCAGAGTGACCCCGCCCACCAAATCCGACCCAGAGTGACCCCGCCCACCAAATCGGACCCAGTGTGACCCCGCCCACCAAATCGGACCCAGAGTGACCCCGCCCACCAAATCGGACCCTGAGTGACCCCGCCCACCAAATCGGACCCTGTGGGGCCCCATCCACCAAATCGGACCCTGAGGGACCCCGCCCACCAAGTCGGACCCAGAGTGACCCCGCCCACCAAATCGGACCCAGAGTGACCCCGCCCACCAAATCGGACCCTGAGTGACCCCGCCCACCAAATCGGACCCTGTGGGGCCCCGTCCACCAAATCGGACTCTGAGGGACCCCTTCTACCAAATCGGACCCAGAGTGACCCCGCCCACCAAATCGGACCCAGAGTGACCCCGCCCATCAAATCGGACCCAGAGTGACCCCGCCCACCAAATCAGACCCTGTGGGGCCCCGTCCACCAAATCGGACCCTGAGGGACCCCTTCTACCAAATCGGACCCAGAGTGACCCCGCCCACCAAATCGGACCCAGAGTGACCCCGCCCACCAAATCGGACCCAGAGTGACCCCGCCCACCAAATCGGACCCAGAGTGACCCCGCCCACCAAATCGGACCCTGAGTGACCCCGCCCACCAAATCGGACCCTGTGGGGCCCCGTCCACCAAATCGGACCCTGAGGGACCCCTTCTACCAAATCGGACCCTGAGGGACCCCGTCCACCAAATCGGACCCTGAGGGACCCCCTCCACCAAATCGGACCCTGAGGGGCACCGTCCACCAAATCGGACCCTGAGGGGCCCCGCCCACCAAATTGGACCCTGAGGGGCCCCGCCCACCAAATCAGCACCTGAAGGGCACCCAAGTGTGAAAGTCTTGCAGGGGTAGCCCGGGCACCATTCCAAAGCACTATCTGTAGTTCCTTCAGGAAATACACATCTAGTTATAGTGCTTTTGTAAAAAGCACTATATTGTTATTCCACCGTAGTCAACTTATTCTTCTTCTTATTATTATTCAGTCCGCAATTAATGCGGCCCGAACCGCTGCACGCACAGACTCCAGTGAGGTGTCATTTCGAAGCCAGCGTTCCTGGCAGGTGTGCTAAGTATTTTTCGTGTTGATCGGATTTGTAGTTTTGGCGCAATTTGCGTTTGAAAATGTTGTCTCAATGCATTTCAATAGGGAAATCTTGCCATAAGCTTATAATGGCAGTTATTTTGAAATTGCCTCAGAAATCAGCCCAACTGCCACCTGGCTGATTAGCTCATTGATATGCGAAGTCAGACCCAGTTACTATGCCAACGCCTATGAACTCTACATGACCCCACTAGGACACAGGTTTGTCAGATAATATCAGCTCTTAAAGTGACCCGCGCACCAAATCGGACCCTGAGGTGCCAGCCCACCAAATTGTTACCTGAGGTGTCCAGCCCACCAAATAGGAGGCCGAGGGGCCCCAACCACCACATCGGAGGCCGAGGGGACCCAACCACCACATCGGAGGCCGAGGGGCCCCGACCTCCAAATCGGAGGCCGAGGGGCCCCGACCTCCAAATCGGACCCTGAGGGGCCCCGACCACCAAATCGGACCCTGAGGGGCCCCGACCACCAAATCGGACCCTGAGGTGCCCCGACCTCCAAATCGGACCCTGAGGGGCCCCGACCTCCAAATCGGACCCTGAGGGGCCCCGACCACCAAATCGGGCCCTGAGGGGCCCCGACCACCAAATCGGACCCTGAGGGGCCCCGACCACCAAATCGGACCCTGAGGGGCCCCGACCACCAAATCGGACCCTGAGGGGCCCCGACCACCAAATCGGACCCTGAGGGGCCCCGACCTCCAAATCGAACCCTGAGGGGCCCCGACCTCCAAATCGGACCCTGAGGGGCCCCGACCTCCAAATCGGACCCTGAGGGGCCCCGACCACCAAATCGGACCCTGAGGGGCCCCGACCACCAAATCGGACCCTGAGGGGCCCCGACCACCAAATCGGACCCTGAGGGGCCCCGACCACCAAATCGGACCATGAGGGGCCCCGACCTCCAAATCGGACCTTGAGGGGCCCCGACCTCCAAATCGGGCCCTGAGGGGCCCCGACCACCAAATCGGACCCTGAGGGGCCCCGACCACCAAATCGGACCCTGAGGGGCCCCGACCACCAAATCGGACCCTGAGGGGCCCGACCTCCAAATCGGACCCTGAGGGGCCCCGACCTCCAAATCGGACCCTGAGGGGCCCCGACCTCCAAATCGGACCCTGAGGGGCCCCGACCACCAAATCGGACCCTGAGGGGCCCCGACCACCAAATCGGACCCTGAGGGGCCCCGACCTCCAAATCGAACCCTGAGGGGCCCCGACCTCCAAATCGGACCCTGAGGGGCCCCGACCACCAAATCGGACCCTGAGGGGCCCCGACCACCAAATCGGACCCTGAGGGGCCCCGACCACCAAATCGGACCCTGAGGGGCCCCGACCACCAAATCGGACCCTGAGGGGCCCCGACCTCCAAATCGGGCCCTGAGGGGCCCCGCCCACCAAATCTGACCCAGAGTGACCCCGCCCACCAAATCAGACCCAGAGGGAACCCGCCCATCAAATCGGACCCAGAGTGACCCCGCCCACCAAATCGGACCTAGAGTGACCCCGCCCACCAAATCGGACCTAGAGTGACCCCGCCCACCAAATCGGACCCAGAGTGACCCCACCCACCAAATCGGACCCAGAGTGACCCCGCCCACCAAATCGGACCCAGAGTGACCAAGCCCACCAAACCAGTGCCTGAGGGGCACCCAAGTGTGAAAGTCTAGCAGGGGCAGCCCGGGCACCATTCCAAAGCACTATCTGTAGTTCCTTCAGGAAATACCCATCTAGTATTATTATTGTAATCCGAACGTGGTAAACTTATTCAGTTTTTTTCCGCAATTAATGCGGCCCGAACCACTGTACGCACAGACTCCAGTGAGGCGTAATTTCGAAGCCTGCGTCCACAAGAGGTGTGCTAAGTATTTTTCGTGTCAATCCGATTTGTAGTTTTTTTTTTAAATTGCATTTAAAAAAAAAAAAATTCCCATAGGAAATAATGGCAAATTTCCATTACCCCCAACTTGACCTTCCAAAGATGGCAGCTATGCAAATGTATGGTGTCCATTTTAGGACATGATCATTTATCAAAGTCAAACATCAGAATAAAGTGACTATGACACCCTCTCATCCCGTGTGTGAAAAGTAAGTGCACCCCTGATCCCGTGTGTGAAAAGTAAGTGCACCGAGTGGCCCGGCCCACCAAATCGGACCTTGAGTGGCCCCGCCCACTAAATTGGACCCCGAGTGGCCTGGCCCACCAAATCGGACCCAGAGTGACCCCGCCCACCAAATCGGACCCAGAGTGACCCCGCCCACCAAATTGGACCCAGAGTGGCTTCGCCCACCAAATCGGACCCAGAGTGACCCCGCCCACCAAATCGGACCCCGAATTACCCCGCCCACCAAATCGGATCTAGAGTGACCCCGCCCATCAAATCGGTCCATGAGGTGCCCCGCCCACCAAATCGGACCCTGAGGTGCCCCGTCCACCAAGTTGGACCCAGAGTGACCCCACCCACCAAATCGGACCCAGAGTGACCCCGCCCACCAAATCGGTCCCTGAGGTGCCCCGCCCACCAAATCGGACCCCGAGTGGCCTGGCCCACCAAATCGGACCTTGAGGGGCCCCGCCCACTAAATCGGACCCCGAGTGGCCCGACCCACCAAATCGGACTTTGAGTGGCCCCGTCCACCAAATCAGACCCAGAGTGACCCCGCCCACCAAATGGGACCCAGAGTGACCCCGCCCACCAAATGGGACCCAGAGTGACCCCCCCCACCAAATGGGACCCAGAGTGACCCCGCCCACCAAATGGGACCCAGAGTGACCCCGCCCACCAAATGGGACCCAGAGTGACCCCGCCCACCAAATGGGACCCAGAGTGACCCCGCCAACCAAATGTGACCCAGAGTGACCCCGCCCACCAAATGTGACCCAGAGTGACCCCGCCCACCAAATGTGACCCAGAGTGACCCCGCCAACCAAATGTAACCCAGAGTGACCCCGCCCACCAAATGTGACCCAGAGTGACCCCGCCCACCAAATGTGACCCAGAGTGACCCCGCCCACCAAATGTGACCCAGAGTGACCCCGCCCACCAAATGTGACCCAGAGTGACCCCGCCCACCAAATGTGACCCAGAGTGACCCCGCCCACCAAATGTGACCCCGCCCACCAAATGTGACCCCGCCCACCAAATCTGACCCCGAGTGGCCCCGCCCACCAAATCGGACCGCGAGTGGCCCCGCCCACCAAATCTGACCCAGAGGTGCCCCGCCCACCAAATCGGACCCAGAGTAACCCCGCCCACCAAATCGGACCCAGAGTGACCCCGCCCACCAAATCGGACCCAGAGTGACCCCGCCCACCAAATGTGACCCAGAGTGACCCCGCCCACCAAATGTGACTCAGAGTGACCCCGCCCACCAAATGTGACCCAGAGTGACCCCGCCCACCAAATGTGACCCAGAGTGACCCCGCCCACCAAATGTGACCCAGAGTGACCCCGCCCACCAAATGTGACCCAGAGTGACCCCGCCCACCAAATGTGACCCAGAGTGACCCCGCCCACCAAATGTGACCCAGAGTGACCCCGCCCACCAAATGTGACCAAGAGTGACCCCGCCCACCAAATGTGACCCAGAGTGACCCCGCCCACCAAATGTGACCCAGAGTGACCCCGCCCACCAAATGTGACCCAGAGTGACCCCGCCCACCAAATGTGACCCAGAGTGACCCCGCCCACCAAATGTGACCCAGAGTGACCCCGCCCACCAAATGTGACCCAGAGTGACCCCGCCCACGAAATGTGACCCAGAGTGACCCCGCCCACCAAATGTGACCCAGAGTGACCCCGCCCACCAAATGTGACCCAAAGTGACCCCGCCCACCAAATGTGACCCAAAGTGACCCCGCCCACCAAATGTGACCCAGAGTGACCCCGCCCACCAAATGTGACCCAGAGTGACCCCGCCCACCAAATCGGACCCAGAGTGACCCCGCCCACCAAATCTGACCCAGAGGTGCCCCACCCACCAAATCTGACCGAGGTGCCTGCCCACCAAATCTGACCCAGAGGTGCTCTGCCCACCAAATCTGACCCAGAGTGGCCCCACCCACCAAATCTGACCCAGAGTGGCCCCGCCCACCAAATCGAACCCAGAGTGGTCCCGTCTACCAAATCGGACACAGAGTGGCCCCGCCCACCAAATCATCCCCTGAGGGGCCCCGCCCACCAAACCAGCGCCTGAAGGGCACCCAAGTGTGAAAGTCTTGCAGGGGCAGCCCGGGCACCATTACAAAGCACTATCTGTAGTTCCTTCAGGAAATACCCATCTAGTATTATTATTGTAATCCGAACGTGGTAAACTTATTATTATTAGGCTTTTTTCTGCAATTAATGCGGCCCGAACCGCTGCACGCACAGACTCCAGTGAGGCGTCATTTCGAAGCCAGCGCCCACGAGAGGTGTGCTAAGTATTTTTCATGTCGATCCGATTTGTAGTTTTTTTTTTAAATCGCATTTTTTTAAAAAAAATTCCCATAGGAAATAATGGCGAATTTTCCATTACCCCCCACTTGACCTTCCAAAGATGGCAGCTATGCAAATGTACAGTGTCCATTTTAGGACATGATCATTTATCAAAGTCAAACATCAGAATAAACTGACGATGACACCCTCTCGTCCCATGTATGAAAAGTAAGTGCACCCCTGGTCCCGTGTGTGAAAAGTAAGTGCGCCCTGGCCCTCAAATCGGACCGTGAGTAACCCCGCCTCACAAATCGGACCCCGAGTGACCCCGACCCCAAATCGGACCCTGAGTGACCCCGCCCCCCAAATCGGACCTTGAGTGACTCCATCCCCCAAATCGGACCCCGAGTGACCCCGCCCCCCAAATCGGACCCCGACTGACCCCGCCCCCCAAATTGGACCCCGAGTGACCCCGCCCACCAAATCTGACCCAGAGTGACCCCGCCCACCAAATCTGACCGAGTGACCCCGCCCACCAAGTCTGACCCAGAGTGACCCCGCCCACCACATCTGACCGAGTGGCCCCGCACACCAAATCTGACCCAGAGTGACGCGCCCACCAAATCTGACCCAGAGGTGCCCCGCCCACCAAATCTGACCCAGAGGTGCCCCGCCCACCAAATCGAACCCAGAGCGACCCCGCCCACCAAATCTGACCCGGAGTGACCCCGCCCACCAAACCAGCGCCTGAGGGGTACCCAAGTGTGAAAGTCTTGCAGGGGCAGCCCGGGCACCATTCCAAAGCACTATCTGTAGTTCCTTCAGGAAATACCCATCTAGTTATTATTATAGTGCTTTTGTAAAAAGCACTATATTGTTATTCCCCCGTAGACAACTTATTATTATTATTATTATTATTATTCAGTCCGCGATTAATGCGGCCCGAACCGCTGCACGCACAGACTCCAGTGAGGTGTCATTTCGAAGCCAGCGTTCCCACGAGGTGTGCTAAGTATTTTTCGTGTCGATCGGATTTGTAGTTTTGGCGCAATTTGCGTTTTTCCCCTGATTGGAATGCAATTTCTCTATGGGTAAATTTTCCTATAAGCTTATAATGGCTGATTTCTGAGACAATTTCAAACTAACTGCCAACTGCCACCTGGCTGATTAGCTCACTGCTATGTGCAGTCAGACCCAGTTACTATGACAACGCCTACGAACTCTACATGACCCCACCAGGACACAGTTTTGCCAGATAATATCAGCTCTTAAAGTGACCCGCACACCAAATCTGACCCTGAGGTGCCCAGTGCACCCCCGGTCCCGTGTGTGAAAAGTAAGTGCACCCCCGTTCCTGGTGTGAAAAGTAAGTGCACCCCGGTCCCATGTGTGTGAAAAGTAAGTGCACCCCCGGTCCCTTGTGTGAAAAGTAAGTGCACCCCGGTCCCATGTGTGTGAAAAGTAAGTGCACCCCGATCCCGTTTGTGAAAAGTAAGTGCACCCCCAGTCCCGTGGGTGAAAATTAAGTGCACCCCAGTCCCGTGTGTGAAAAGTAAGTGCACCCCCGGTCCTGAGTGTGAAAAGTAAGCGCACCCCAGGTCCCGTAAGTGAAAAGTAAGTGCACCCTCGGTCCCGTGGGTGAAAAGTAAGTGCACCCCAGTCCCGTGTGTGAAAAGTAAGTGCATCCCGGTCCCGGGTGTGAAAAGTAAGTGCACCCCCGGTCCCGTGTGTGAAAAATAAGTGCACCCCGGTCCCGTGTGTGAAAAGTAAGTGCATCCCTGGTCCCGGGTGTGAAAAGTAAGTGCACCCCTGGTCCCGGGTGTGAAAAGTAAGTGCACCCCCGGTCCCGTGGTTGAAAAGTAAGTGCACCCCTGGTCCCATGGGTGAAAAGTAAGTGCACCCCGGTCCCATGTGTGTGAAAAGTAAGTGCACCCCGATCCCGTTTGTGAAAAGTAAGTGCACCCCCGGTCCCGTGGGTGAAAAGTAAGTGCACCCCGGTCCCGTGTGTGAAAAGTAAGTGCATCCCAGGTCCCGGGTGTGAAAAGTAAGTGCACCCCCGGTCCCGTGGTTGAAAAGTAAGTGCACCCCCGGTCCCGTGTGTGAAAAATAAGTGCACCCTCGGTCCCGTGGGTGAAAAGTAAGTGCACCCCGGTCCCGTGTGTGAAAAGTAAGTGCACCCCTGGTCCCGTGGGTGAAAAGTAAGTGCACCCAAGTCCCGTGTGTGAAAAAGTAAGTGTGCCCCCGCCCCCCAAATCGGACCCTGAGTGACCCCGCCCCCGAATCGGACCCCGAGTGACCCGGACCCCCGAATCGGACCCCGAGTGGCCCCGCCCCCCAAATTGGACCCAGAGTGACCCCGCCCACCAAATCTGACCCAGAGTGACCCCGCCCACCAAATCTGACCCAGAGTAACCCCGCCCACCAAATCTGACCCAGAGTGGCCCCGCCCACCAAATCTGACCCAGAGTGGCCCCGCCCACCAAATGTGACCCAGAGTGGCCCCGCCCACCAAATCTGACCCAGAGTGACCCCGCCCACCAAATCTGACCCAGAGTGACCCCGCCCACCAAATCTGACCCAGAGTGACCCCGCCCACCAAATGTGACCCAGAGTGACCCCGCCCACCAAATGTGACCCAGAGTGACCCCGCCCACCAAATGTGACTCAGAGTGACCCCGCTCACCAAATGTGACCCAGAGTGACCCCGCCTACCAAATCGGACCCAGAGTGACCCTGCCCACCAAATCGGACCCAGAGGTGCCATGCCCACCAAATCGGACCCAGTGGTGCCCCGCCCACCAAATCGGACCCAGAGATTCCCCGCCCACCAAATCGGTCCGAGAGGTGCCCCGCCCACCAAATGTGACCCAGAGGTGCCCCGCCCACCAAATGTGACCCAGAGTGACCCCGCCCACCAAATGTGACCCAGAGTGACCCCGCCCACCAAATGTGACCCAGAGTGACCCCGCCCACCAAATGTGACCCAGAGTGACCCCGCCCACCAAATGTGACCCAGAGTGACCCCGCCCACCAAATGTGACCCAGAGTGACCCCGCCCACCAATTGTGACCCAGAGTGACCCCGCCCACCAAATGTGACCCAGAGTGACCCCGCCCACCAAATGTGACCCAGAGTGACCCCGCCCACCAAATGTGACCCAGAGTGACCCCGCCCACCAAATGTGACCCAGAGTGACCCCGCCCACCAAATGTGACCCAGAGTGACCCCGCCCACCAAATGTGACCCAGAGTGACCCCGCCCACCAAATGTGACCCAGAGTGACCCCGCCCACCAAATGTGACCCAGAGTGACCCCGCCCACCAAATGTGACCCAGAGTGACCCCGCCCACCAAATGTGACCCAGAGTGACCCCGCCCACCAAATGTGACCCAGAGTGACCCCGCTCACCAAATGTGACCCAGAGTGACCCCGCCCACCAAATGTGACCCAGAGTGACCCCGCCCACCAAATGTGACCCAGAGTGACCCCGCCCACCAAATGTGACCCAGAGTGACCCCGCCCACCAAATGTGACCCAGAGTGACCCCGCCCACCAAATCGGACCCAGAGTGACTCCGCCCACCAAATGTGACTCAGTGACCCCGCCCACCAAATGTGACCCAGAGTGACCCCGCCCACCAAATGTGACCCAGAGTGACCCCGCCCACCAAATGTGACCCAGAGTGACCCCGCCCACCAAATGTGACCCAGAGTGACCCCGCCCACCAAATGTGACCCAGAGTGACCCCGCCCACCAAATGTGACCCAGAGGTGCCTCGCCCACCAAATCTGACCCAGAGGTGCCCCGCCCACCAAATCTGACCCAGAGGTGCCCTGCCCACCAAATCTGACCGACGTGCCCTGCCCACCAAATCTGACCCAGAGGTGCTCTGCCCACCAAATCTGACCCAGAGTGGCCCCGCCCACCAAATCTGACCCAGAGTGGCCCCGCCCACCAAATCGGACCCAGAGTGGTCCCGTCTACCAAATCGGACACAGAGTGGCCCCGCCCACCAAATCATCCCCTGAGGGGCCCCGCCCACCAAACCAGCGCCTGAAGGGCACCCAAGTGTGAAAGTCTTGCAGGGGCAGCCCGGGCACCATTACAAAGCACTATCTGTAGTTCCTTCAGGAAATACCCATCTAGTTATTATTATTATTCAGTCCGCAATTAATGCGGCCCGAACCGCTGCACGCACAGACTCCAGTGAGGTGTCATTTCGAAGCTTGCGTTCCTGGCAGGTGTGCTAAGTATTTTTCGTGTCGATCGGATTTGTAGTTTTGGCGCAATTGGCGTTTGAAAATTTTGTCTCAATGCATTTCAATGGGGAAATGGCTGATTTCTGAGGCAATTTCAAAATAACTGCCAACTGCCACCTGGCTGATCAGCTCATTGATATGCGAAGTCAGACCCAGTTACTATGCCGACGCCTACGAACTCTACATGACCCCACCAGGACACAGTTTTGCCAGATAATATCAGCTCTTAAAGTGACCCGCACACCAAATGTGACCCAGAGTGACCCCGCCCACCAAATTGGACACAGAGTGACCCCGCCCACCAAATGTGACCCAGAGTGACCCCGCCCACCAAATGTGACCCAGAGTGACCCCGCCCACCAAATGTGACCCAGAGTGACCCCGCCCACCAAATGTGACCCAGAGTGACCCCGCCCACCAAATGTGACCCAGAGTGACCCCGCCCACCAAATGTGACCCAGAGTGACCCCGCTCACCAAATGTGACCCAGAGTGACCCCGTCCACCAAATGTGACCCAGAGTGACCCCGTCCACCAAATGTGACCCAGAGTGACCCCGCCCACCAAATGTGACCCAGAGTGACCCCGCCCATCAAATGTGACCCAGAGTGACCCCGCCCACCAAATGTGACCCAGAGTGACCCCGCCCACCAAATGTGACCCAGGGTGACCCCGCCCACCAAATGTGACCCAGAGTGACCCCGCCCACCAAATGTGACCCAGAGTGACCCCGCCCACCAAATGTGACCCAGAGTGACCCCGCCCACCAAATGTGACCCAGAGTGACCCCGCCCACCAAATCGGACCCAGAGTGACCCCGCCCACCAAATCGGACCCAGAGTGACCCCGCCCACCAAATCGGACCCAGAGTGACCCCGCCCACCAAATCGGACCCAGAGGTGCCATGCCCACCAAATCGGACCCTGAGGGGCCCCGCCCACCAAATCAGATCCAGAGTGACCCCGCCCACCAAATCGGACCCAGAGGTGCCCCGCCCACCAAATCGGACCCAGAGGTGCCCCGCCCACCAAATGTGACCCAGAGTGACCCCGCCCACCAAATGTGACCCAGAGTGACCCCGCCCACCAAATGTGACCCAGAGTGACCCCGCCCACCAAATGTGACCCAGAGTGACCCCGCCCACCAAATGTGACCCAGAGTGACCCCGTCCACCAAATGTGACCCAGAGTGACCCCGCCCACCAAATGTGACCCAGAGTGACCCCGCCCACCAAATGTGACCCAGAGTGACCCCGCCCACCAAATGTGACCCAGAGTGACCCCGCCCACCAAATTGGATCCAGAGTGACCCCGCCCACCAAATCGGACCCAGAGTGACTCCGCCCACCAAATCGGACCCAGAGTGACCCCGCCCACCAAATCGACCCAGAGTGACCCCGCCCACCAAATCGGACCCAGAGTGGCCCCGCCCACCAAATCGGACCCCGAGTGGCCCCGCCCACCAAATCGGCCCCCAAGTGGCCCCGCCCACCAAGTCGGCCCCAGAGTAGCCCCGCCCACCAAATCGGCCCCCGAGTTGCCTCCCCACCAAATCGGCCCCCGAGTTGCCCCGCCCACCAAATCGGCCCCTGAGTAGCCCCGCCCACCAAACCAGCGCCTGAGGGGTACCCAAGTGTGAAAGTCTTGCAGGGGCAGCCCGGGCACCATTCCAAAGCACTATCTGTAGTTCCTTCAGGAAATACCCATCTAGTTATTATTATTATTCAGTCCGCGATTAATGCGGCCCGAACCGCTGCACGCACAGACTCCAGTGAGGTGTCATTTCGAAGCCAGCGTTCCCACGAGGTGTGCTAAGTATTTTTCGTGTCGATCGCATTTGTAGTTTTGGCGCAATTTGCGTTTTTCCCCTGATTGGAATGCAATTTCTCAATGGGTAAATTTTCCAATAAGGGATAATGGCTGATTTCTGAGGCAATTTAAAAATAACTGCCAACTGCCACCTGGCTGATCAGCTCATTGATATGCGAAGTCAGACCCAGTTACTATGCCAACGCCTACGAACTCTACATGACCCCACCAGGACACAGTTTTGCCAGATAATATCAGCTCTTAAAGTGACCAGCGCACCAAATTGGCACCTGAGGTGCGCAGCCCACCAAATCGGACCCGAGTGGCCCCGCCCACCAAATCGGACCCCGAGTGGCCCCGCCCGCCAAATCGGACCCAGTGACCCCGCCCACCAAATCGGACCCAGAGTGACCCCGCCCACCAAATCGGACCCAGAGTGACCCCGCCCACCAAATGTGACCCAGAGTGACCCCGCCCACCAAATGTGACCCAGAGTGATCCCGCCCACCAAATGTGACCCAGAGTGACCCCGCCCACCAAATGTGACCCAGAGTGACCCCGCCCACCAAATGTGACCCAGAGTGACCCCGCCCACCAAATGTGACCCAGAGTGACCCCGCCCACCAAATGTGACCCAGAGTGACCCCGCCCACCAAATGTAACCCAGAGTGACCCCGCCCACCAAATGTGACCCAGAGTAACCCCGCCCACCAAATGTGACCCAGAGTGACCCCGCCCACCAAATGTGACCCAGAGTGACCCCGCCCACCAAATGTGACCCAGAGTGACCCCGCCCACCAAATGTGACCCAGAGTGACCCCGCCCACCAAATGTGACCCAGAGTGACCCCGCCCACCAAATGTGACCCCGCCCACCAAATGTGACCCAGAGTGACCCCGCCCACCAAATGTGACCCAGAGTGACCCCGCCCACCAAATGTGACCCAGAGTGATCTCGCCCACCAAATGTGACCCAGTGACCCCGCCCACCAAATGTGACCCAGAGTGACCCCGCCCACCAAATGTGACCCAGAGTGACCCCGCCCACCAAATGTGACCCAGAGTGACCCCGCCCACCAAATGTGACCCAGAGTGACCCCGCCCACCAAATGTGACCCAGAGTGACCCCGCCCACCAAATGTGACCCAGAGTGACCCCGCCCACCAAATGGGACCCAGAGTGACCCCGCCCACCAAATGGGACCCAGAGTGACCCCGCCCACCAAATGGGACCCAGAGTGACCCCGCCCACCAAATGTGACCCCGCCCACCAAATGGGACCCAGAGTGACCCCGCCCACCAAATGTGACCCAGAGTGACCCCGCCCACCAAATGTGACCCAGAGTGACCCCGCCCACCAAATGTGACCCAGAGTGACCCCGCCCACCAAATGTGACCCAGAGTGACCCCGCCCACCAAATGTGACCCAGAGTGACCCCGCCCACCAAATGTGACCCAGAGTGACCCCGCCCACCAAATGTGACCCCGCCCACCAAATGGGACCCAGAGTGACCCCGCCCACCAAATGTGACCCAGAGTGACACCGCCCACCAAATGTGACCCAGAGTGACCCCGCCCACCAAATGTGACCCAGAGTGACCCCGCCCACCAAATGTGACCCCGCCCACCAAATGTGACCCAGAGTGACCCCGCCCACCAAATGTGACCCAGAGTGACCCCGCCCACCAAATGTGACCCAGAGTGACCCCGCCCACCAAATGTGACCCAAAGTGACCACGCCCACCAAATGTGACCCAGAGTGACCCCGCCCACCAAATGTAACCCAGAGTGACCCCGCTGTTAGGACTGGCGGAACGCACCAAGACAGGTGACGAAGATGCGTTCGCAGTCCGGGGTCCACCGTGCAGGTGAGAACCTGCTGCTAGCAATTTGCAGACTCTATAGCGGTACACTAAAGTAAACACGCGTGGGTTAAACCTCACCCAGCGTGAGGAAAGCGATCCTGTTAATTCACAGGACCGCAATACCGCACTAGAGAGCGAGCAAGTGGCCAGCGGACTTAACCCCAGAAGGGATTGAAGCCCGATTAGGCCCTTGCTGGCACAACACCGCAACTGGGTGTGTAGAGAACCTTCAGAAATATAAGCGCACAAGTGCGCGAGCGATGCCGCACTAACGGACGCCACTAACCACCCAGACTTGGGTATGGAAAGCGCAAGGCAGGCGCACGGCGCCGTACTGGCAGGCACAGCTACAGGACGCTGTGATGTGTGTTTAGTGTAGTAGGCTAAGTCGGGCGCTAGATAGCAGCCGTACACCTTCCGCGAACAGACATTCAATAGGGAAGGGGTAACCAAGAACGACTTGCACTCACACATACACACATATCAATTGTAAGACAATACTAGCGCATGGCCGTGCGGTCATGCGCAGTTTATATAGCTGCAGCACAGGAAATGGCTACAGAACTTTTGCCCTTCTAGGACCTGCCAAGAGGACCAATGGAATGTGCCGCAGAGCCTGAGCACATGACCCTCGATCTCCAACGGGAGATCTTGCCCTGGGCATGCTCAGTGTGTGCAGATAAGGACTTAGTCCCAGAGAAGTCCGCTCGCTGCTGACCAGAATAGGCTTCAAAGGCAGAAGCTGGAGAAGCAGCAATAACTCTTCTCACAGAGTCAGACTGAGCGAGACGCTGGGATCGACGTCCCTGCTGAGCAGACTCCACTGCGGCTGGAGGGGAATGGGAGACCGCAGCGGAGACGGATCGAGATTCCCCCTGTGCAGCAGAGGAAACTCGACTCCTAACATTACCCCCCCTCCTAGGGCCCCCCCCTCCTTGGGCCTCGCTACGCTCGAAGGCAGCAATGAGCTGTGGGGCCCGAATGTTTTCAGCAGGCTCCCAAGACCTGTCCTCTGGACCATAACCCTTCCAATCCACCAAATAAAACTTTTTGCCGCGTACCACCTTGCACCCTAAAATAGCGTTCACCTCATAATCGTCCGTAGACGAACCCGATGTCCCGGCAGATGACTCGGAAAACCGGGACATGTATACGGGTTTCAAGAGGGACACATGAAAGGTGTCGGTGATACCAAGGGGGGAGGAAGAGCCAGGCGGTAGACCACGGGATTAACCTGCTCGAGGACCTTGAATGGGCCCAAGTAGCGAGGAGCAAACTTAGTGGACTCAACTCGCAGCCTGATGTTACGGGCGGAGAGCCACACCAAGTCGCCAGGAGCAAAGGCCGGGGCAGGGCGCCGATGTGCATCGGCGGAGGACCTCATTCTCTCCTTCGAGGCCCGAATGGCATCCTGAGTGCGGTCCCAAATGTCCCGTGCCTCCACTGCCCAGTCTGCCACCCTGGAGTCAGCAGAGGACACGGGCATAGGCACAGGAACCCGCGGATGCTGGCCGTAATTAAGGAGGAAAGGAGTCTGACCGGTGGAATCGGCTACAGCATTATTAAGGGCGAACTCTGCCCATGGTAATAAAGATGCCCAGTCATCCTGCCTGGCAGAAACAAAATGTCGCAGATATGTGACCAGAGTCTGATTGGCCCTCTCTACCAACCCATTCGTCTCGGGATGATATGCGGAAGAGAGATTTAACTCAATGCTGAGAAGACGACAAAGCTCTCTCCAGAACCGAGACGCAAACTGGGGACCCCGGTCACTGACAATTTTGTCTGGCATGCCGTGTAGGCGGAAGATGTGTCTTATGAACAACGCTGCCAAGGCCCGTGCAGAAGGTAACCGTGGGAGCGGCACCAAGTGCACCATTTTCGAGAAATGATCGGTAATTACCCAAATGACGGTACAGCCGCGAGACTTGGGCAAACCCACTACAAAGTCCATCCCGACCATCTCCCAGGGCCTGTCTGCCACCGGCAAGGGATAGAGTAACCCAGACGGCCGTTGTCGAGGAGACTTATTTTTGGCGCATGAGACACACGCCAGAACGTAATCCCTGACATCTCGCAGCATATGCGGCCACCAGTACGTCCTCGCCAGCAGCTCAGATGTCCTTTTAGTCCCAAAGTGTCCACCCACCCTGGAGGAATGAGCCCAAGAGAGAACCTCCGGTCGCAAATTTATGGGCACAAAAGTCTTGCCTGGAGGCACAGACTCAAGCGACACCGGAGCCACGGTTCTCAAGCTCTCAGAAGGAACAATAAGCCGAGGCTCTCCTTCCTCCTCCTCAGATGACACAACAGAGCGAGAAAGAGCATCAGCTCGAATGTTCTTCTCCCCAGCGACATAATGGAGGGTGAAGTGGAATCGGGAGAAGAATAAGGACCATCTGGCCTGGCGAGAATTTAGCCTCTGGGCTGTTTGCAAATATAGCAAATTTTTATGGTCTGTAAATACTTGAAAGGGAAAACGAGCCCCCTCCAAGAGATGTCTCCACTCAGAGAAAGCCAATTTCATCGCTAGCAACTCCCTGTCCCCGATGGAATAATTCCTCTCCGCTGGTGTGAAGGTCTTGGAGAAGAAAAAGCACGGATGCTTCCGACCTTGAGCATCCTTCTGGAAGAGGACTGCTCCAGCACCAACGGAAGAGGCATCCACCTCCATTATAAACGGCTTATCGACATCGGGACGATGTAGGATGGGAGCGCTAGCAAAATGAGACTTAGTAGAAGAAAAGGCCCTGGAGACCTCTTCAGACCACACTTTGGGATTTGCTCCCTTCTTGGTGAGGGCTACCAAGGGAGCTACCAAAGTTGAGAAATGGGGGATGAACTGGCGGTAATAATTAATGAACCCCATAAAGCGCTGCACCGCTTTAAGTGAATGGGGTTCTTGCCAGTCCATCACAGCCTGTAGTTTGGCAGGATCCATAGCCAATCCTTGGGCAGAGATGATATAGCCCAAGAAAGGTAAAGACTCCTGCTCAAACACACACTTCTCCAACTTTGCGTAAAGAGAGTTTGCCCGTAAGAGGTCGAAGACTCTGCCAACATCTCTCCGGTGGGAGTCAATATCTGGAGAGAAGATGAGAATATCATCCAGATAGACTACGACCGAGGTGGAAAGCATATCCCGGAAGATGTCGTTGACAAAGTCTTGGAAAACGGCTGGGGCATTACAGAGCCCGAAGGGCATCACCAGATACTCATAATGCCCATCTCTGGTGTTAAACGCCGTCTTCCATTCGTCCCCCTCACGAATGCGAATCAGGTTATAAGCTCCCCGCAGGTCTAATTTGGTAAATACCTTAGCTCCCCGTAGCCTATCAAAAAGCTCAGAAATCAGGGGCAGCGGGTACTTATTTTTAACGGTGATGGCGTTAAGACCCCTGTAGTCTATGCAAGGACGCAACTCTCCATTCTTCTTCTGTACGAAGAAGAACCCTGCCCCAGCTGGTGACACTGACTTCCTAATAAATCCTCTTGCCAAATTCTCCTGGATGTATTGGGACATAGCCTCCGTTTCCGGGAGAGAGAGGGGATAGACACGTCCCCGAGGAGGTTCTGCTCCAGGCAAGAGATCTATAGGACAGTCATAGGGACGGTGAGGCGGAAGGGTCTCCGCGGCTTTTTTGGAAAAGACGTCTGCATAAGACCAATAGTGTTTGGGGAGAGTAGAGAGATCTGCGGGTATCTCAGTGGTGGAAACCTGAACGCACTCTTTCACACATCTGCCCTTACAGGATTCACTCCAACCCAATATCCTCCCAGAGGTCCACTCAATATGTGGGGAGTGGAAACAAAGCCAGGGCATTCCCAGCAGAATCTCATCCATTCCCTCGGGAAGGACAAGAAGGGAAATAGTCTCCTGGTGGGATGGGGACATGGCTAACGTGAAAGGGACAGTCTGATGTGTGATCTGTAATGGAAGTGTCGACCCATTCACCACTCTCACGGTTACTGGTTTGGCTAGCATAGCCAGAGGTATTGCGTGGCGCTGAGCAAAAGCAGAAGACATAAAATTTCCCTCTGCTCCTGAATCCACACAAAGCTCTACTGTAAGAGTGGATATGCCTAACAGGATTGTCCCTTTAAAGGACAATTTTGAGGAAAATGCCGCGGTGTCCAGTGAACCTCCTCCAATGGACACTAGACGCGATCGTTTTCCCGACCGCCGTGGACATTTATTAGCGAAATGTCCCGGTTGCTGGCAATTTTTACATAGCACAGGTACTCGAGCGGTCTGAGACCTAGATCCCGCTCGAGAAACCTCCATGGCCTCATGGGAGTCGGACGCCATAACAGGAGATTCTAGAGGTTTGGCAAAGATGGGAGCCAGCCGAAACCTCTGCCTACACTGGGTCCGCTCCAACCTCCGCTCGTTAAAACGGAGATCGATGCGGGTAGCTATAGTAATAAGCTCCTCCAGTGTGGCGGGAATCTCCCTGGTGGCCAAGGCGTCCTTCACATGATCTGCCAGTCCTTTCCAGAACACCGGAATAAGGACTTTATCCGGCCATTCCAGCTCAGAAGCTAGAGTCCGGAATAGGATGGCAAACTGGCTGACCATGGACGAAGCCTGAGTAATTGCCAACAATTGGAGCGCGGTATCGTGGGTGACACGAGGTCCCAGAAAGACCTGCCTCAGAGCGTCCAGGAAGATAGGAGCACTCTGCACCACACGATCACCACGTTCCCAAAGCGGCGTTGCCCACTCCAACGCCCTGCCCGACAAGAGAGATATAATGAATCCCACTTTCGCCCGTTCCGTAGGAAAACGTGCAGCCAGCAGCTCGAGATGTATGGAGCACTGGCTCACGAATCCCCGACATGGCTTACTGTCACCAGCAAACTTGTCTGGAAGCGGGAGACGGGATAAGGTCGGAGCAGGGGTGGCAGCGGACAAACTGGCTGCAGCTGCACTTGCAGCCTGAACAGCGACAGCAGTAACGTCCACAGCTGAGGTTGTGCGCTCGAGAGCCGCCAACCTACCCTCCAGCTGCTGGATGTACTGCTGTAGACGCTGACCGTCTGCCATTTACTAGCCAGACCCTGGCGCTAGTATTATGTTAGGCCTGGCGGAACGCACCAAGACAGGTGACGAAGATGCGTTTGCAGTCCGGGGTCCACCGTGCAGGTGAGAACCTGCTGCTAGCAATTTGCAGACTCTATAGCGGTACACTAAAGTAAACACGCGTGGGTTAAACCTCACCCAGCGTGAGGAAAGCGATCCTGTTAATTCACAGGACCGCAATACCGCACGAGAGAGCGAGCAAGTGGCCAGCGGACTTAACCCCAGAAGGGATTGAAGCCCGATTAGGCCCTTGCTGGCACAACACCGCAACTGGGTGTGTAGAGAACCTTCAGAAATATAAGCGCACAAGTGCGCGAGCGATGCCGCACTAACGGACGCCACTAACCACCCAGACTTGGGTATGGAAAGCGCAAGGCAGGCGCACGGCGCCGTACTGGCAGGCACAGCTACAGGACGCTGTGATGTGTGTTTAGTGTAGTAGGCTAAGTCGGGCGCTAGATAGCAGCCGTACACCTTCCGCGAACAGACATTCAATAGGGAAGGGGTAACCAAGAACGACTTGCACTCACACATACACACATATCAATTGTAAGACAATACTAGCGCATGGCCGTGCGGTCATGCACAGTTTATATAGCTGCAGCACAGGAAATGGCTACAGAACTTTTGCCCTTCTAGGACCTGCCAAGAGGACCAATGGAATGTGCCGCAGAGCCTGAGCACATGACCCTCGATCTCCAACGGGAGATCTTGCCCTGGGCATGCTCAGTGTGTGCAGATAAGGACTTAGTCCCAGAGAAGTCCGCTCGCTGCTGACCAGAATAGGCTTCAAAGGCAGAAGCTGGAGAAGCAGCAATAACTCTTCTCACAGAGTCAGACTGAGCGAGACGCTGGGATCGACGTCCCTGCTGAGCAGACTCCACTGCGGCTGGAGGGGAATGGGAGACCGCAGCGGAGACGGATCGAGATTCCCCCTGTGCAGCAGAGGAAACTCGACTCCTAACACCCGCCCACCAAATGTGACCCAGAGTGACCCCGCCCACCAAATGTGACCCAGAGTGACCCCGCCCACCAAATGTGACCCAGCCCACCAAATGTGACCCAGAGTGACCCCGCCCACCAAATGTGACCCAGAGTGACCCCGGCCATCAAATCGGACCCAGAGTGACCCCGCCCACCAAATGTGACCCAGAGTGACCTCGCCCACCAAATGTGACCCAGAGTGACCCCGCCCACCAAATGTGACCCAGAGTGACCCCGCCCACCAAATGTGACCCAGAGTGACCCCGCCCACCAAATGTGACCCAGAGTGACCCCGCCCACCAAATGTGACCCAGAGTGACCCCGCCCACCAAATGTGACCCAGAGTGACCCCGCCCACCAAATGTGACCCAGAGTGACCCCGCCCACCAAATGTGACCCAGAGTGACCCCACCAAATGTGACCCAGAGTGACCCCGCCCACCAAATGTGACCCAGAGTGACCCCGCCCACCAAATGTGACCCAGAGTGACCCCGCCCACCAAATGTGACCCAGAGTGACCTCGCCCACCAAATGTGACCCAGAGTGACCCCGCCCACCAGATCGGACCCTGAGGGGCCCCGCCCACCAGATCGGATCCAGAGTGACCCCGCCCACCAAATCGGACCCAGAGTGACCCCACCCACCAAATCGGACCCAGAGTGACCCCGCCCACCAAATCGACCCAGAGTGACCCCGCCCACCAAATCGGACCCAGAGTGGCCCCGCCCACCAAATCGGACCCAGAGTGGCCCCGCCCACCAAATCAGCACCTGAGGGGCACCCAAGTGTGAAAGTCTTGCAGGGGCTGCCCGGGCACCATTCCAAAGCACTATCTGTAGTTCCTTCAGGAAATACCCATCTAGTTATTATAGTGCTTTTGTAAAAAGCACTATATTGTTATTCCCCCGTAGACAACTTATTCTTCTTCTTATTATTATTCAGTCCGCAATTAATGCGGCCCGAACCGCTGCACGCACAGACTCCAGTGAGGTGTCATTTCGAAGCCAGCGTTCCTGTGAGGTGTGCTAAGTATTTTTCGTGTCGATCGGATTTGTAGTTTTGGCGCAATTTGCGTTTGAAAATGTTGTCTCAATGCATTTCAATAGGGAAATCTTGCCATAAGCTTATAATGGCAGTTATTTGGAAATTGCCTCAGAAATCAGCCCAACTGCCACCTGGCTGATTAGCTCATTGATATGCGAAGTCAGACCCAGTTACTATGCCAACGCCTACGAACTCTACATGACCCCACCAGGACACAGTTTTGCCAGATAATATCAGCTCTTAAAGTGACCCGCACACCAAATCCGACCCAGAGTGACCCCGGCCACCAAATCGGACCCAGAGTGACCCCGCCCTCCAAATGTGACCCAGAGAGACCCCGCCCATCAAATGTGACCCAGAGTGACCCCGCCCACCAAATGTGACCCAGAGTGACCCCGCCCACCAAATGTGACCCAGAGTGGTCCCGTCTACCAAATCGGACACAGAGTGGCCCCGCCCACCAAATCATCCCCTGAGGGGCCCCGCCCACCAAACCAGCGCCTGAGGGGCACCCAAGTGTGAAAGTCTTGCAGGGGCAGCCCGGGCACCATTACAAAGCACTATCTGTAGTTCCTTCAGGAAATACCCATCTAGTATTATTATTGTAATCCGATCATGGTAAAATTATTCAGTTTTTTTCCGCAATTAATGCGGCCCGAACCGCTGCACACACAGACTCCAGTGAGGCGTCATTTCGAAGCCAGCGTTCCTGAGAGGTGTGCTAAGTATTTTTCGTGTCAATTGGATTTGTAGTTTTGGCGCAATTGGCATTTGAAAATTTTGTCTCAATGCATTTCAATGGGGAAATTGTTCCAATAGGGTATAATGGCTGATTTCTGAGGCAATTTCAAAATAACTGCCAACTGCCACCTGGCTGATTAGCTTATTGATATGCGCAGTCAGACACAGTTACTATGCCAACGCCTACGAACTCTACATGACCCCACCAGGACACAGTTTTGCCAGATAATATCAGCTCTTAAAGTGACCCGCACACCAAATCTGACCCTGAGGTGCCCCACCCACCAAATCGAACCCTGAGGGGCCCCGCCCACCAAATCGGATCCTGAGGTGCCCCGCCCACCAAATCGGACCCTGAAGGTCCCCACCCACCAAATCAAACCCTGAGGGGCCCCGCCCACCAAATCGGACCCTGAGGGTCCCCACCCACCAAATCAAACCCTGAGGGGCCCCGCCCACCAAATCGGACCCTGAGGGGCCCCGCCCACCAAATCGGACCCTGAGGGGCCCCGCCCACCAAATCGGACCCTGAGGTGCCCCGCCCACCAAATCGGACCCTGAGGGGCCCCGCCCACCAAATCGGACCCTGAGGTGCCCCGCCCACCAAATCGGACCCTGAGGGGCTCCGCCCACCAAATCAACTCCTGAGGGGCCCCGCCCACCAAAAAGGACCCTGAGGGGCCCCGCCCACCAAATCGGCCCCTGAGGGGCCCACTCACCAAATCGGACCCTGAGGGGCCCCGCCCACCAAATCGGACCCTGAGGTGCCCCGCCCACCAAATCGGACCCTGAGGTGCCCCGCCCACCAAATCGGACCCTGAGGGGCCCCACCCACCAAATCGGACCCTGAGGGGCCCCGCCCACCAAATCGGACCCTGAGGTGCCCCGCCCACCAAATCGGACCCTGAGGTGCCCCGCCCACCAAATTGGACCCTGAGGTGCCCCGCCCACCAAATCGGACCCTGAGGTGCCCAGCCCACCAAATCGGACCCTGAGGGGCCCCGCCCACCAAATCGGACCCTGAGGTGCCCCGCCCACCAAATCGGACCCTGAGGGGCCCCGCCCACCAAATCGGACCCTGAGGGGCCCTGCCCACCAAATCGGACCCTGAGGTTCCCCGCCCACCAAATCGGACCCTGAGGTGCCCCACCCACCAAATCGGACCATGAGGTGCCCAGCCCACCAAATCGGACCCTGAGGGGCCCCACCCACCAATAGGACCCTGAGGGGCCCCACCCACCAAATCGGACCCTGAGGTGCCCCGCCCACCAAATCGGACCCTGAGGTGCCCAGCCCACCAAATCGGACCCTGAGGGGCCCCGCCCACCAAATCGGACCCTGAGGGGCCCCGCCCACCAAATCGGATCCTGAGGGGCCCCGCCCACCAAATCGGACCCTGAGTTGCTCCGCCCACCAAATCGGACCCTGAGGGGCCCCGCCCACCAAATCGGACCCTGAACGGCCCCGCCCACCAAATCGGACCCTGAGGGGCCCCGCCCACCAAATCTGACCCTGAGGTGCCCAGCCCACCAAATCGGACCCTGAGGGGCCCCGCCCACCAAATCAGACCCTGAGGTACCCCGACTACCAAATCGGACCCTGAGGTGCCCCGCCCACCAAATCGGACCCTGAGGTGCCCCGCCCACCAAATCGGACCCTGAGGGGCCCCGCCCACCAAATCGGACCCTGATCGGCCCCGCCCACCAAATCGGACCCTGAGGGGCCCCGCCCACCAAATCGGACCCTGAGGGGCCCCGCCCACCAAATCGGACCCTGAGTAGCCCCGCCCACCAAATCGGCCCCTAAGGGGCCCCGCCCACCAAATCGGACCCTGAGGGGCCTCGCCCACCAAATCGGACCCTGAGGTGCCCCGCCCACCAAATCAGACCCTGAGGTGCTCCGCCCACAAAATCGGACCCTGAGGGGCCCCGCCCACCAAATCGGACCCTGAGGGGCACCCAAGTGTGAAAGTCTTGCAGGGGCAGCCCGGGCACCATTCCAAAGCACTATCTGTAGTTCCTTCAGGAAATACCCATCTAGTTCTTCTTATTATTATTAGGCTTTTTTCCGCAATTAATGCGGCCCGAACCGCTACACGCACAGACTCCAGTGAGGTGTCATTTCGAAGCCAGCGTCCATGAGAGGTGTGCTAAGTATTTTTCGTGTCGATCAGATTTGTAGTTTTGGCGCAATTAGCGTTTGAAAATTGTTTTCCACTCATTGGAAAGCATTGCCTCCAATGCATTTCAATAGGGAAATTTTGCCATAAGCTTATAATGGCTGTTTTCTGAGGCAATTTAGAAATAACTGCCAACTGCCACCTGGCTGATTAGCTCATTGCTATGTGCAGTCAGACCCAGTTACTATGACAACGCCTACGAACTCTACATGACCCCACCAGGACACAGTTTTGCCAGATAATATCAGCTCTTAAAGTGACCAACCCACCAAATTGTTACCTGAGGTGTCCAGCCCACCAAATAGGAGGCCGAGGGGCCCCAACCTCCAAATCGGAGGCCGAGGGGCCCCGACCTCCAAATCGGAGGCCGAGGGGGCCCGACCACCAAATCGGAGGCCGAGGGGCCCCGACCACCAAATCGGAGGCCGAGGGGCCCCGACCTCCAAATCGGAGGCCGAGGGGCCCCGACCTCCAAATCGGAGGCCGAGGGGCCCCGATCTCCAAATCGGAGGCCGAGGGGCCCCGACCTCCAAATCGGAGGCCGAGGGGCCCCGACCTCCAAATCGGACCCTGAGGGGCCCCGACCTCCAAATCGGACCCTGAGGGGCCCCGACCTCCAAATCGGACCCTGAGGGGCCCCGACCTCCAAATCGGACCCTGAGGGGCCCCGACCTCCAAATCGGACCCTGAGGGGCCCCGACCTCCAAATCGGACCCTGAGGGGCCCCGACCTCCAAATCGGACCCTGAGGGGCCCCGACCTCCAAATCGGACCCTGAGGGGCCCCGACCTCCAAATCGGACCCTGAGGGGCCCCGACCTCCAAATCGGACCCTGAGGGGCCCCGACCTCCAAATCGGACCCTGAGGGGCCCCGACCTCCAAATCGGACCCTGAGGGGCCCCGACCACCAAATCGGACCCTGAGGGGCCCCGACCACCAAATCGGACCCTGAGGGGCCCCGACCTCCAAATCGGACTCTGAGGGGCCCCGACCTCCAAATCGGACCCTGAGGGGCCCCGACCTCCAAATCGGACCCTGAGGGGTCCCGACCTCCAAATCGGACCCTGAGGGGCCCCGACCTCCAAATCGGACCCTGAGGGGCCCCGACCTCCAAATCGGACCCTGAGGGGCCCCGACCACCAAATCGGACCCTGAGGGGCCCCGACCTCCAAATCGGACCCTGAGGGGCCCCGACCTCCAAATCGGACCCTGAGGGGCCCCGACCTCCAAATCGGACCCTGAGGGGTCCCGACCTCCAAATCGGACCCTGAGGGGCCCCGACCTCCAAATCGGACCCTGAGGGGCCCCGACCACCAAATCGGACCCTGAGGGGCCCCGACCACCAAATCGGACCCTGAGGGGCCCCGACCACCAAATCGGACCCTGAGGGGCCCCGACCTCCAAATCGGACCCTGAGGGGCCCCGACCACCAAATCGGACCCTGAGGGGCCCCACTTACCAAATCGGACCCTGAGGGGCCCCACTTACCAAATTGGACCCTGAGGGGCCCCACTTACCAAATCGGACCCTGAAGGGCACCCAAGTGTGAAAGTCTTGCAGGGGCAGCCCGGGCACCATTCCAAAGCACTATCTGTAGTTCCTTCAGGAAATACCAATCTAGTTATTATTATTATTATTCAGTCCGCGATTAATGCGGCCCAAACCGCTGCACGCACAGACTCCAGTGAGGTGTCATTTCGAAGCCAGCGTCCCCAAGAGGTGTGCTAAGTATTTTTCGTGTCGATCGGATTTGTAGCTTTGGCGCAATTTGCGTTTTTCCCCTGATTGGAATGCAATTTCTCAATGGGTAAATTTTCCCATAAGGTAAAATGGCTGTTTTCTGAGGCAATTTCAAACTAACTGCCAACTGCCACCTGGCTGATTAGCTCAGTGCTGTGTGCAGTCACACCCAGTTACTATGGCAACGCCTACGAACTCTACATGACCCCACCAGGACACAGTTTTGCCAGATAATATCAGCTCTTAAAGTGACCAACCCACCAAATTGTTAAATTGTTACCTGAGGTGTCCAGCCCACCAAATAGGAGGCAGAGGGGCCCCGACCACCAAATCGGAGGCCGAGGGGCCCCGACCACCAAATCGGACCCTGAGGGGCCCCGACCACCAAATCGGACCCTGAGGGGCCCCGACCACCAAATCGGACCCTGAGGGGCCCCGACCACCAAATCGGACCCTGAGGGGCCCCGACCACCAAATCGGACCCTGAGGGGCCCCGACCACCAAATCGGACCCTGAGGGGCCACGACCACCAAATCGGACCCAGAGTGACCCCGCCGACCAAATGTGACCCAGAGTGACCCCGCCCACCAAATGTGACCCAGAGTGACCCCGCCCACCAAATCGGACCCAGAGTGACCCCGCCCACCAAATCGGACCCAGAGTGACCCCGCCCGCCAAATCGGACCCAGAGTGACCCCGCCCGCCAAATCGGACCCAGAGTGACCCCGCCCGCCAAATCGGACCCAGAGTGACCCCGCCCGCCAAATCGGACCCAGAGTGACCCCGCCCGCCAAATCCGACCCAGAGTGACCCCGCCCACCAAATCGGACCCAGAGTGACCCCGCCCACCAAATGGGACCCAGAGTGACCCCGCCCACCAAATGGGACCCAGAGTGACCCCGCCCACCAAATGGGACCCAGAGTGACCCCGCCCACCAAATGGGACCCAGAGTGACCCCGCCCACCAAATGTGACCCAGAGTGACCCCGCCCACCAAATGTGACCCAGAGTGACCCCGCCCACCAAATCGGACCCAGAGTGACCCCGCCCACCAAATCGGACCCAGAGTGACCCCGCCCACCAAATCGGACCCAGAGTGACCCCGCCCACCAAATCGGACCCAGAGTGACCCCGCCCACCAAATCCGACCCAGAGTGACCCCGCCCACCAAATGGGACCCAGAGTGACCCCGCCCACCAAATGGGACCCAGAGTGACCCCGCCCACCAAATGGGACCCAGAGTGACCCCGCCCACCAAATGTGACCCAGAGTGACCCCGCCCACCAAATGTGACCCAGAGTGACCCCGCCCACCAAATGTGACCCAGAGTGACCCCGCCCACCAAATGTGACCCAGAGTGACCCCGCCCACCAAATGTGACCCAGAGTGACCCCGCCCACCAAATGTGACCCAGAGTGACCCCGCCCACCAAATGTGACCCAGAGTGACCCCGCCCACCAAATGTGACCCAGAGTGACCCCGCCCACAAAATGTGACCCAGAGTGACCCCGCCCACCAAATGTGACCCAGAGTGACCCCGCCCACCAAATGTGACCCCGCCCACCAAATGTGACCCCGCCCACCAAATGTGACCCCGCCCACCAAATGTGACCCCGCCCACCAAATGTGACCCAGAGTGACCCCGCCCACCAAATGTGACCCAGAGTGACCCCGCCCACCAAATGTGACCCAGAGTGACCCCGCCCACCAAATGTGACCCAGAGTGACCCCGCCCACCAAATGTGACCCAGAGTGACCCCGCCCACCAAATGTGACCCAGAGTGACCCCGCCCACCAAATGTGACCCAGAGTGACCCCGCCCACCAAATGTGACCCAGAGTGACCCCGCCCACCAAATGTGACCCAGAGTGACCCCGCCCACCAAATGTGACCCCGCCCACCAAATGTGACCCAGAGTGATCCCGCCCACCAAATGTGACCCAGAGTGACCCCGCCCACCAAATGTGACCCAGAGTGACCCCGCCCACCAAATGTGACCCAGAGTGACCCCGCCAACCAAATGTGACCCAGAGTGACCCCGCCCACCAAATGTGACCCAGAGTGACTCCGCCCACCAAATGTGACCCAGAGTGACCCCGCCCACCAAATGTGACCCAGAGTGACCCCGCCCACCAAATGTGACCCAGAGTGTCCCCGCCCACCAAAGGTGACCCAGAGTGACCCCGCCCACCAAATGTGACCCAAAGTGACCCCGCCCACCAAATGTGACCCAGAGTGACCCCGCCCACCAAATGTGACCCAGAGTGACCCCGCCCACCAAATGTGACCTCGCCCACCAAATGTGACCCCGAGTGGCCCCGCCCACCAAATCGGACCGCGAGTGGCCCCGCCCACCAAATCGGACCCAGAGGTGCCCCGCCCACCAAATCGGACCCAGAGTGACCCCGCCCACCAAATCGGACCCAGAGTGACCCCGCCCACCAAATCGGACCCAGAGTGACCCCGCCCACCAAATGTGACCCAGAGTGACCCCGCCCACCAAATGTGACTCAGAGTGACCCCGCCCACCAAATGTGACCCAGAGTGACCCCGCCCACCAAATGTGACCCAGAGTGACCCCGCCCACCAAAGGTGACCCAGAGTGACCCCGCCCACCAAATGTGACCCAAAGTGACCCCGCCCACCAAATGTGACCCAGAGTGACCCCGCCCACCAAATGTGACCCAGAGTGACCCCGCCCACCAAATGTGACCTCGCCCACCAAATGTGACCCAGAGTGACCCCGCCAACCAAATGTGACCCAGAGTGTCCCCGCCCACCAAAGGTGACCCAGAGTGACCCCGCCCACCAAATGTGACCCAAAGTGACCCCGCCCACCAAATGTGACCCAGAGTGACCCCGCCCACCAAATGTGACCCAGAGTGACCCCGCCCACCAAATGTGACCTCGCCCACCAAATGTGACCCCGAGTGGCCCCGCCCACCAAATCGGACCGCGAGTGGCCCCGCCCACCAAATCGGACCCAGAGGTGCCCCGCCCACCAAATCGGACCCAGAGTGACCCCGCCCACCAAATCGGACCCAGAGTGACCCCGCCCACCAAATCGGACCCAGAGTGACCCCGCCCACCAAATGTGACCCAGAGTGACCCCGCCCACCAAATGTGACTCAGAGTGACCCCGCCCACCAAATGTGACCCAGAGTGACCCCGCCCACCAAATGTGACCCAGAGTGACCCCGCCCACCAAATGTGACCCAGAGTGACCCCGCCCACCAAATGTGACCCAGAGTGACCCCGCCCACCAAATGTGACCCAGAGTGACCCCGCCCACCAAATGTGACCCAGAGTGACCCCGCCCACCAAATGTGACCCAGAGTGACCCCGCCCACCAAATGTGACCCAGAGTGACCCCGCCCACCAAATGTGACCCAGAGTGACCCCGCCCACCAAATGTGACCCAGAGTGACCCCGCCCACCAAATGTGACCCAGAGTGACCCCGCCCACCAAATGTGACCCAGAGTGACCCCGCCCACCAAATGTGACCCAGAGGTGCCCCGCCCACCAAATGTGACCCAGAGGTGCCCCGCCCACCAAATGTGACCCAGAGTGACCCCGCCCACCAAATGTGACCCAGAGTGACCCCGCCCACCAAATGTGACCCAGAGTGACCCCGCCCACCAAATGTGACCCAAAGTGACTCCGCCCACCAAATGTGACCCAGAGTGACCCCGCCCACCAAATGTGACCCAGAGTGACCCCGCCCACCAAATGTGACCCAGAGTGACCCCGCCCACCAAATGTGACCCAGAGTGACCCCGCCCACCAAATGTGACCCAGAGTGACCCCGCCCACCAAATGTGACCCAGAGTGACCCCGCCCACCAAATGTGACCCAGAGTGACCCCGCCCACCAATTGTGACCCAGAGGTGCCCCGCCCACCAAATCTGACCCAGAGGTGCCCCGCCCACCAAATCTGACCGAGGTGCCCCGCCCACCAAATCTGACCCAGAGTGGCCCCGCCCACCAAATCTGACCCAGAGTGGCCCCGCCCACCAAATCGGACCCAGAGTGGTCCCGTCTACCAAATCGGACACAGAGTGGCCCCGCCCACCAAATCATCCCCTGAGGGGCCCCGCCCACCAAACCAGCGCCTGAAGGGCACCCAAGTGTGAAAGTCTTGCAGGGGCAGCCCGGGCACCTTTACAAAGCACTATCTGTAGTTCCTTCAGGAAATACCCATCTAGTTATAGTGCTTTGGGACAAAGCACTATATTGTTATTCCACCGTAGTCAACTTATTCTTCTTATTATTATTCAGTCCGCAATTAATGCGGCCCGAACCGCTGCACGCACAGACTCCAGTGAGGTGTCATTTCGAAGCCAGCGTTCCTGGCAGGTGTGCTAAGTATTTTTCGTGTCGATCGGATTTGTAGTTTTGGCGCAATTGGCGTTTGAAAATTTCGTCTCAATGCATTTCAATGGGAAATTGTTCCAACAATAAGGGATAATGGCTGATTTCTGAGGCAATTTCAAAATAACTGCCAACTGCCACCTGGCTGATTAGCTCATTGCGATGTGCAGTCAGACCCAGTTACTATGCCAACGCCTACGAACTCTACATGACCCCACCAGGACACAGTTTTGCCAGATAATATCAGCTCTTAAAGTGACCCGCGCACCAAATTGGCACCTGAGGTGCGCAGCCCACCAAATCGGACCCGAGTGGCCCCGCCCACCAAATGTGACCCAGAGTGGCCCCGCCCGCCAAATCGGACCCAGAGTGACCCCGCCCGCCAAATCGGACCCAGAGTGACCCCGCCCGCCAAATCGGACCCAGAGTGACCCCGCCCGCCAAATGTGACCCAGAGTGACCCCGCCCACCAAATGTGACCCAGAGTGACCCCGCCCACCAAATGTGACCCAGAGTGACCCCGCCCACCAAATGTGACCCAGAGTGACCCCGCCCACCAAATGTGACCCAGAGTGACCCCGCCCACCAAATGTGACCCAGAGTGACCCCGCCCACCAAATGTGACCCAGAGTGACCCCGCCCACCAAATGTGACCCAGAGTGACCCCGCCCACCAAATGTGACCCAGAGTGACCCCGCCCACCAAATGTGACCCAGAGTGACCCCGCCCACCAAATGTGACCCAGAGTGACCCCGCCCACCAAATGTGACCCCGCCCACCAAATGTGACCCCGCCCACCAAATGTGACCCAGAGTGACCCCGCCCACCAAATGTGACCCAGAGTGACCCCGCCCACCAAATGTGACCCAGAGTGATCTCGCCCACCAAATGTGACCCAGAGTGACCCCGCCCACCAAATGTGACCCAGAGTGACCCCGCCCACCAAATGTGACCCAGAGTGACCCCGCCCACCAAATGTGACCCAGAGTGACCCCGCCCACCAAATGTGACCCAGAGTGACCCCGCCCACCAAATGTGACCCAGAGTGACCCCGCCCACCAAATGTGACCCAGAGTGACCCCGCCCACCAAATGTGACCCAGAGTGACCCCGCCCACCAAATGTGACCCAGAGTGACCCCGCCCACCAAATGTGACCCAGAGTGACCCCGCCCACCAAATGTGACCCCGAGTGGCCCCGCCCACTAAATCGGACCGCGAGTGGCCCCGCCCACCAAATCAGACCCAGAGGTGCCCCGCCCACCAAATCGGACCCAGAGTGACCCCGCCCACCAAATCGGACCCAGAGTGACCCCGCCCACCAAATCGGACCCAGAGTGACCCCGCCCACCAAATGTGACCCAGAGTGACCCCGCCCACCAAATGTGACTCAGAGTGACCCCGCCCACCAAATGTGACCCAGAGTGACCCCGCCCACCAAATGTGACCCAGAGTGACCCCGCCCACCAAATGTGACCCAGAGTGACCCCGCCCACCAAATGTGACCCAGAGTGACCCCGCCCACCAAATGTGACCCAGAGTGACCCCGCCCACCAAATGTGACCCAGAGTGTCCCCGCCCACCAAATCGGACCCAGAGTGACCCCGCCCACCAAATGTGACCCAGAGTGACCCCGCCCACCAAATGTGACCCAGAGTGACCCCGCCCACCAAATGTGACCCAGAGTGACCCCGCCCACCAAATGTGACCCAGAGTGACCCCGCCCACCAAATGTGACCCAGAGTGACCCCGCCCACCAAATGTGACCCAGAGTTACCCCGCCCACCAAATGTGACCCAGAGTGACCCCGCCCACCAAATGTGACCCAGAGTGACCCCGCCCACCAAATGTGACCCAGAGTGACCCCGCCCACCAAATGTGACCCCGCCCACCAAATGTGACCCCGCCCACCAAATGTGACCCAGAGTGACCCCGCCCACCAAATGTGACCCAGAGTGACCCCGCCCACCAAATGTGACCCAGAGTGATCTCGCCCACCAAATGTGACCCAGAGTGACCCCGCCCACCAAATGTGACCCACAGTGACCCCGCCCACCAAATGTGACCCAGAGTGACCCCGCCCACCAAATGTGACCCAGAGTGACCCCGCCCACCAAATCGGACCCAGAGTGACCCCGCCCACCAAATGTGACCCAGAGTGACCCCGCCCACCAAATGTGACCCAGAGTGATCCCGCCCACCAAATGTGACCCAGAGTGACCCCGCCCACCAAATGTGACCCAGAGTGACCCCGCCCACCAAATGTGACCCAGAGTGACCCCGCCAACCAAATGTGACCCAGAGTGACCCCGCCCACCAAATGTGACCCAGAGTGACTCCGCCCACCAAATGTGACCCAGAGTGACCCCGCCCACCAAATGTGACCCAGAGTGACCCCGCCCACCAAATGTGACCCAGAGTGTCCCCGCCCACCAAAGGTGACCCAGAGTGACCCCGCCCACCAAATGTGACCCAAAGTGACCCCGCCCACCAAATGTGACCCAGAGTGACCCCGCCCACCAAATGTGACCCAGAGTGACCCCGCCCACCAAATGTGACCTCGCCCACCAAATGTGACCCCGAGTGGCCCCGCCCACCAAATCGGACCGCGAGTGGCCCCGCCCACCAAATCGGACCCAGAGGTGCCCCGCCCACCAAATCGGACCCAGAGTGACCCCGCCCACCAAATCGGACCCAGAGTGACCCCGCCCACCAAATCGGACCCAGAGTGACCCCGCCCACCAAATGTGACCCAGAGTGACCCCGCCCACCAAATGTGACTCAGAGTGACCCCGCCCACCAAATGTGACCCAGAGTGACCCCGCCCACCAAATGTGACCCAGAGTGACCCCGCCCACCAAAGGTGACCCAGAGTGACCCCGCCCACCAAATGTGACCCAAAGTGACCCCGCCCACCAAATGTGACCCAGAGTGACCCCGCCCACCAAATGTGACCCAGAGTGACCCCGCCCACCAAATGTGACCTCGCCCACCAAATGTGACCCAGAGTGACCCCGCCCACCAAATGTGACCCAGAGTGTCCCCGCCCACCAAAGGTGACCCAGAGTGACCCCGCCCACCAAATGTGACCCAAAGTGACCCCGCCCACCAAATGTGACCCAGAGTGACCCCGCCCACCAAATGTGACCCAGAGTGACCCCGCCCACCAAATGTGACCTCGCCCACCAAATGTGACCCCGAGTGGCCCCGCCCACCAAATCGGACCGCGAGTGGCCCCGCCCACCAAATCGGACCCAGAGGTGCCCCGCCCACCAAATCGGACCCAGAGTGACCCCGCCCACCAAATCGGACCCAGAGTGACCCCGCCCACCAAATCGGACCCAGAGTGACCCCGCCCACCAAATGTGACCCAGAGTGACCCCGCCCACCAAATGTGACTCAGAGTGACCCCGCCCACCAAATGTGACCCAGAGTGACCCCGCCCACCAAATGTGACCCAGAGTGACCCCGCCCACCAAATGTGACCCAGAGTGACCCCGCCCACCAAATGTGACCCAGAGTGACCCCGCCCACCAAATGTGACCCAGAGTGACCCCGCCCACCAAATGTGACCCAGAGTGACCCCGCCCACCAAATGTGACCCAGAGTGACCCCGCCCACCAAATGTGACCCAGAGTGACCCCGCCCACCAAATGTGACCCAGAGTGACCCCGCCCACCAAATGTGACCCAGAGTGACCCCGCCCACCAAATGTGACCCAGAGTGACCCCGCCCACCAAATGTGACCCAGAGTGACCCCGCCCACCAAATGTGACCCAGAGGTGCCCCGCCCACCAAATGTGACCCAGAGGTGCCCCGCCCACCAAATGTGACCCAGAGTCACCCCGCCCACCAAATGTGACCCAGAGTGACCCCGCCCACCAAATGTGACCCAGAGTGACCCCGCCCACCAAATGTGACCCAAAGTGACTCCGCCCACCAAATGTGACCCAGAGTGACCCCGCCCACCAAATGTGACCCAGAGTGACCCCGCCCACCAAATGTGACCCAGAGTGACCCCGCCCACCAAATGTGACCCAGAGTGACCCCGCCCACCAAATGTGACCCAGAGTGACCCCGCCCACCAAATGTGACCCAGAGTGACCCCGCCCACCAAATGTGACCCAGAGTGACCCCGCCCACCAATTGTGACCCAGAGGTGCCCCGCCCACCAAATCTGACCCAGAGGTGCCCCGCCCACCAAATCTGACCGAGGTGCCCCGCCCACCAAATCTGACCCAGAGTGGCCCCGCCCACCAAATCTGACCCAGAGTGGCCCCGCCCACCAAATCGGACCCAGAGTGGTCCCGTCTACCAAATCGGACACAGAGTGGCCCCGCCCACCAAATCATCCCCTGAGGGGCCCCGCCCACCAAACCAGCGCCTGAAGGGCACCCAAGTGTGAAAGTCTTGCAGGGGCAGCCCGGGCACCTTTACAAAGCACTATCTGTAGTTCCTTCAGGAAATACCCATCTAGTTATAGTGCTTTGGGACAAAGCACTATATTGTTATTCCACCGTAGTCAACTTATTCTTCTTATTATTATTCAGTCCGCAATTAATGCGGCCCGAACCGCTGCACGCACAGACTCCAGTGAGGTGTCATTTCGAAGCCAGCGTTCCTGGCAGGTGTGCTAAGTATTTTTCGTGTCGATCGGATTTGTAGTTTTGGCGCAATTGGCGTTTGAAAATTTCGTCTCAATGCATTTCAATGGGAAATTGTTCCAACAATAAGGGATAATGGCTGATTTCTGAGGCAATTTCAAAATAACTGCCAACTGCCACCTGGCTGATTAGCTCATTGCGATGTGCAGTCAGACCCAGTTACTATGCCAACGCCTACGAACTCTACATGACCCCACCAGGACACAGTTTTGCCAGATAATATCAGCTCTTAAAGTGACCCGCGCACCAAATTGGCACCTGAGGTGCGCAGCCCACCAAATCGGACCCGAGTGGCCCCGCCCACCAAATGTGACCCAGAGTGGCCCCGCCCGCCAAATCGGACCCAGAGTGACCCCGCCCGCCAAATCGGACCCAGAGTGACCCCGCCCGCCAAATCGGACCCAGAGTGACCCCGCCCGCCAAATGTGACCCAGAGTGACCCCGCCCACCAAATGTGACCCAGAGTGACCCCGCCCACCAAATGTGACCCAGAGTGACCCCGCCCACCAAATGTGACCCAGAGTGACCCCGCCCACCAAATGTGACCCAGAGTGACCCCGCCCACCAAATGTGACCCAGAGTGACCCCGCCCACCAAATGTGACCCAGAGTGACCCCGCCCACCAAATGTGACCCAGAGTGACCCCGCCCACCAAATGTGACCCAGAGTGACCCCGCCCACCAAATGTGACCCAGAGTGACCCCGCCCACCAAATGTGACCCAGAGTGACCCCGCCCACCAAATGTGACCCCGCCCACCAAATGTGACCCCGCCCACCAAATGTGACCCAGAGTGACCCCGCCCACCAAATGTGACCCAGAGTGACCCCGCCCACCAAATGTGACCCAGAGTGATCTCGCCCACCAAATGTGACCCAGAGTGACCCCGCCCACCAAATGTGACCCAGAGTGACCCCGCCCACCAAATGTGACCCAGAGTGACCCCGCCCACCAAATGTGACCCAGAGTGACCCCGCCCACCAAATGTGACCCAGAGTGACCCCGCCCACCAAATGTGACCCAGAGTGACCCCGCCCACCAAATGTGACCCAGAGTGACCCCGCCCACCAAATGTGACCCAGAGTGACCCCGCCCACCAAATGTGACCCAGAGTGACCCCGCCCACCAAATGTGACCCAGAGTGACCCCGCCCACCAAATGTGACCCCGAGTGGCCCCGCCCACTAAATCGGACCGCGAGTGGCCCCGCCCACCAAATCAGACCCAGAGGTGCCCCGCCCACCAAATCGGACCCAGAGTGACCCCGCCCACCAAATCGGACCCAGAGTGACCCCGCCCACCAAATCGGACCCAGAGTGACCCCGCCCACCAAATGTGACCCAGAGTGACCCCGCCCACCAAATGTGACTCAGAGTGACCCCGCCCACCAAATGTGACCCAGAGTGACCCCGCCCACCAAATGTGACCCAGAGTGACCCCGCCCACCAAATGTGACCCAGAGTGACCCCGCCCACCAAATGTGACCCAGAGTGACCCCGCCCACCAAATGTGACCCAGAGTGACCCCGCCCACCAAATGTGACCCAGAGTGTCCCCGCCCACCAAATCGGACCCAGAGTGACCCCGCCCACCAAATGTGACCCAGAGTGACCCCGCCCACCAAATGTGACCCAGAGTGACCCCGCCCACCAAATGTGACCCAGAGTGACCCCGCCCACCAAATGTGACCCAGAGTGACCCCGCCCACCAAATGTGACCCAGAGTGACCCCGCCCACCAAATGTGACCCAGAGTTACCCCGCCCACCAAATGTGACCCAGAGTGACCCCGCCCACCAAATGTGACCCAGAGTGACCCCGCCCACCAAATGTGACCCAGAGTGACCCCGCCCACCAAATGTGACCCCGCCCACCAAATGTGACCCCGCCCACCAAATGTGACCCAGAGTGACCCCGCCCACCAAATGTGACCCAGAGTGACCCCGCCCACCAAATGTGACCCAGAGTGATCTCGCCCACCAAATGTGACCCAGAGTGACCCCGCCCACCAAATGTGACCCACAGTGACCCCGCCCACCAAATGTGACCCAGAGTGACCCCGCCCACCAAATGTGACCCAGAGTGACCCCGCCCACCAAATCGGACCCAGAGTGACCCCGCCCACCAAATGTGACCCAGAGTGACCCCGCCCACCAAATGTGACCCAGAGTGACCCCGCCCACCAAATGTGACCCAGAGTGACCCCGCCCACCAAATGTGACCCAGAGTGACCCCGCCCACCAAATGTGACCCCGAGTGGCCCCGCCCACTAAATCGGACCGCGAGTGGCCCCGCCCACCAAATCAGACCCAGAGGTGCCCCGCCCACCAAATCAGACCCAGAGTGACCCCGCCCACCAAATCGGACCCAGAGTGACCCCGCCCACCAAATCGGACCCAGAGTGACCCCGCCCACCAAATGTGACTCAGAGTGACCCCGCCCACCAAATGTGACCCAGAGTGACCCCGCCCACCAAATGTGACCCAGAGTGACCCCGCCCACCAAAAGTGACCCAGAGTGACCCCGCCCACCAAATGTGACCCAGAGTGACCCCGCCCACCAAATGTGACCCAGAGTGACCCCGCCCACCAAATGTGACCCAGAGTGACCCCGCCCACCAAATGTGACCCAGAGTGACCCCGCCCACCAAATGTGACCCAGAGTGACCCCGCCCACCAAATGTGACCCAGAGTGACCCCGCCCACCAAATCGGATCCAGAGTGACTCCGCCCACCAAATGTGACTCAGAGTGACCCCGCCCACCAAATGTGACCCAGAGTGACCCCGCCCACCAAATGTGACCCAGAGTGACCCCGCCCACCAAATGTGACCCAGAGTGACCCCGCCCACCAAATGTGACCCAGAGTGACCCCGCCCACCAAATGTGACCCAGAGGTGCCCCGCCCACCAAATGTGACCCAGAGGTGCCGCGCCCACCAAATCTGACCCAGAGGTGCCCCGCCCACCAAATCTGACCCAGAGGTGCTCTGCCCACCAAATCTGACCCAGAGTGGCCCCGCCCACCAAATCTGACCCAGAGTGGCCCCGCCCACCAAATCGGACCCAGAGTGGTCCCGTCTACCAAATCGGACACAGAGGGGCCCCGCCCACCAAACCAGCGCCTGAAGGGCACCCAAGTGTGAAAGTCTTGCAGGGGCAGCCCGGGCACCTTTACAAAGCACTATCTGTAGTTCCTTCAGGAAATACCCATCTAGTTATAGTGCTTTGGGACAAAGCACTATATTGTTATTCCACCGTAGTCAACTTATTCTTCTTATTATTATTCAGTCCGCAATTAATGCGGCCCGAACCGCTGCACGCACAGACTCCAGTGAGGTGTCATTTCGAAGCCAGCGTTCCTGGCAGGTGTGCTAAGTATTTTTCGTGTCGATCGGATTTGTAGTTTTGGCGCAATTGGCGTTTGAAAATTTCGTCTCAATGCATTTCAATGGGAAATTGTTCCAACAATAAGGGATAATGGCTGATTTCTGAGGCAATTTCAAAATAACTGCCAACTGCCACCTGGCTGATTAGCTCATTGCGATGTGCAGTCAGACCCAGTTACTATGCCAACGCCTACGAACTCTACATGACCCCACCAGGACACAGTTTTGCCAGATAATATCAGCTCTTAAAGTGACCCGCGCACCAAATTGGCACCTGAGGTGCGCAGCCCACCAAATCGGACCCGAGTGGCCCCGCCCACCAAATGTGACCCAGAGTGGCCCCGCCCGCCAAATCGGACCCAGAGTGACCCCGCCCGCCAAATCGGACCCAGAGTGACCCCGCCCGCCAAATCGGACCCAGAGTGACCCCGCCCGCCAAATGTGACCCAGAGTGACCCCGCCCACCAAATGTGACCCAGAGTGACCCCGCCCACCAAATGTGACCCAGAGTGACCCCGCCCACCAAATGTGACCCAGAGTGACCCCGCCCACCAAATGTGACCCAGAGTGACCCCGCCCACCAAATGTGACCCAGAGTGACCCCGCCCACCAAATGTGACCCAGAGTGACCCCGCCCACCAAATGTGACCCAGAGTGACCCCGCCCACCAAATGTGACCCAGAGTGACCCCGCCCACCAAATGTGACCCAGAGTGACCCCGCCCACCAAATGTGACCCCGCCCACCAAATGTGACCCCGCCCACCAAATGTGACCCAGAGTGACCCCGCCCACCAAATGTGACCCAGAGTGACCCCGCCCACCAAATGTGACCCAGAGTGATCTCGCCCACCAAATGTGACCCAGAGTGACCCCGCCCACCAAATGTGACCCAGAGTGACCCCGCCCACCAAATGTGACCCAGAGTGACCCCGCCCACCAAATGTGACCCAGAGTGACCCCGCCCACCAAATGTGACCCAGAGTGACCCCGCCCACCAAATGTGACCCAGAGTGACCCCGCCCACCAAATGTGACCCAGAGTGACCCCGCCCACCAAATGTGACCCAGAGTGACCCCGCCCACCAAATGTGACCCAGAGTGACCCCGCCCACCAAATGTGACCCAGAGTGACCCCGCCCACCAAATGTGACCCCGAGTGGCCCCGCCCACTAAATCGGACCGCGAGTGGCCCCGCCCACCAAATCAGACCCAGAGGTGCCCCGCCCACCAAATCGGACCCAGAGTGACCCCGCCCACCAAATCGGACCCAGAGTGACCCCGCCCACCAAATCGGACCCAGAGTGACCCCGCCCACCAAATGTGACCCAGAGTGACCCCGCCCACCAAATGTGACTCAGAGTGACCCCGCCCACCAAATGTGACCCAGAGTGACCCCGCCCACCAAATGTGACCCAGAGTGACCCCGCCCACCAAATGTGACCCAGAGTGACCCCGCCCACCAAATGTGACCCAGAGTGACCCCGCCCACCAAATGTGACCCAGAGTGACCCCGCCCACCAAATGTGACCCAGAGTGTCCCCGCCCACCAAATCGGACCCAGAGTGACCCCGCCCACCAAATGTGACCCAGAGTGACCCCGCCCACCAAATGTGACCCAGAGTGACCCCGCCCACCAAATGTGACCCAGAGTGACCCCGCCCACCAAATGTGACCCAGAGTGACCCCGCCCACCAAATGTGACCCAGAGTGACCCCGCCCACCAAATGTGACCCAGAGTTACCCCGCCCACCAAATGTGACCCAGAGTGACCCCGCCCACCAAATGTGACCCAGAGTGACCCCGCCCACCAAATGTGACCCAGAGTGACCCCGCCCACCAAATGTGACCCCGCCCACCAAATGTGACCCCGCCCACCAAATGTGACCCAGAGTGACCCCGCCCACCAAATGTGACCCAGAGTGACCCCGCCCACCAAATGTGACCCAGAGTGATCTCGCCCACCAAATGTGACCCAGAGTGACCCCGCCCACCAAATGTGACCCACAGTGACCCCGCCCACCAAATGTGACCCAGAGTGACCCCGCCCACCAAATGTGACCCAGAGTGACCCCGCCCACCAAATCGGACCCAGAGTGACCCCGCCCACCAAATGTGACCCAGAGTGACCCCGCCCACCAAATGTGACCCAGAGTGACCCCGCCCACCAAATGTGACCCAGAGTGACCCCGCCCACCAAATGTGACCCAGAGTGACCCCGCCCACCAAATGTGACCCCGAGTGGCCCCGCCCACTAAATCGGACCGCGAGTGGCCCCGCCCACCAAATCAGACCCAGAGGTGCCCCGCCCACCAAATCAGACCCAGAGTGACCCCGCCCACCAAATCGGACCCAGAGTGACCCCGCCCACCAAATCGGACCCAGAGTGACCCCGCCCACCAAATGTGACTCAGAGTGACCCCGCCCACCAAATGTGACCCAGAGTGACCCCGCCCACCAAATGTGACCCAGAGTGACCCCGCCCACCAAAAGTGACCCAGAGTGACCCCGCCCACCAAATGTGACCCAGAGTGACCCCGCCCACCAAATGTGACCCAGAGTGACCCCGCCCACCAAATGTGACCCAGAGTGACCCCGCCCACCAAATGTGACCCAGAGTGACCCCGCCCACCAAATGTGACCCAGAGTGACCCCGCCCACCAAATGTGACCCAGAGTGACCCCGCCCACCAAATCGGATCCAGAGTGACTCCGCCCACCAAATGTGACTCAGAGTGACCCCGCCCACCAAATGTGACCCAGAGTGACCCCGCCCACCAAATGTGACCCAGAGTGACCCCGCCCACCAAATGTGACCCAGAGTGACCCCGCCCACCAAATGTGACCCAGAGTGACCCCGCCCACCAAATGTGACCCAGAGGTGCCCCGCCCACCAAATGTGACCCAGAGGTGCCGCGCCCACCAAATCTGACCCAGAGGTGCCCCGCCCACCAAATCTGACCCAGAGGTGCTCTGCCCACCAAATCTGACCCAGAGTGGCCCCGCCCACCAAATCTGACCCAGAGTGGCCCCGCCCACCAAATCGGACCCAGAGTGGTCCCGTCTACCAAATCGGACACAGAGGGGCCCCGCCCACCAAACCAGCGCCTGAAGGGCACCCAAGTGTGAAAGTCTTGCAGGGGCAGCCCGGGCACCATTACAAAGCACTATCTGTAGTTCCTTCAGGAAATACCCATCTAGTTATAGTGCTTTGGGACAAAGCACTATATTGTTATTCCACCGTAGTCAACTTATTCTTCTTATTATTATTCAGTCCGCAATTAATGCGGCCCGAACCGCTGCACGCACAGACTCCAGTGAGGTGTCATTTCGAAGCCAGCGTTCCTGGCAGGTGTGCTAAGTATTTTTCGTGTCGATCGGATTTGTAGTTTTGGCACAATTGGCGTTTGAAAATTTCGTCTCAATGCATTTCAATGGGAAATTGTTCCAACAATAAGGGATAATGGCTGATTTCTGAGGCAATTTCAAAATAACTGCCAACTGCCACCTGGCTGATTAGCTCATTGCGATGTGCAGTCAGACCCAGTTACTATGCCAACGCCTACGAACTCTACATGACCCCACCAGGACACAGTTTTGCCAGATAATATCAGCTCTTAAAGTGACCCGCGCACCAAATTGGCACCTGAGGTGCGCAGCCCACCAAATCGGACCCGAGTGGCCCCGCCCACCAAATCGGACCCCGAGTGGCCCCGCCCGCCAAATCGGACCCAGAGTGACCCCGCCCACCAAATCGGACCCAGAGTGACCCCGCCCACCAAATGTGACCCAGAGTGACCCCGCCCACCAAATGTGACCCAGAGTGACCCCGCCCACCAAATGTGACCCAGAGTGACCCCGCCCACCAAATGTGACCCAGAGTGACCCCGCCCACCAAATGTGACCCAGAGTGACCCCGCCCACCAAATGTGACCCAGAGTGACCCCGCCCACCAAATGTGACCTAGAGTGACCCCGCCCACCAAATGTGACCCAGAGTGACCCCGCCCACCAAATGTGACCCAGAGTGACCCCGCCCACCAAATGTGACCCAGAGTGACCCCGCCCACCAAATGTGACCCAGAGTGACCCCGCCCACCAAATGTGACCCAGAGTGACCCCGCCCACCAAATGTGACCCAGAGTGACCCCGCCCACCAAATGTGACCCAGAGTGACCCCGCCCACCAAATGTGACCCAGAGTGACCCCGCCCACCAAATGTGACCCCGCCCACCAAATGTGACTCCGCCCACCAAATGTGACCCAGAGTGACCCCGCCCACCAAATGTGACCCAGAGTGACCCCGCCCACCAAATGTGACCCAGAGTGATCTCGCCCACCAAATGTGACCGAGTGACCCCGCCCACCAAATGTGACCCAGAGTGACCCCGCCCACCAAATGTGACCCAGAGTGACCCCGCCCACCAAATGTGACCCAGAGTGACCCCGCCCACCAAATGTGACCCAGAGTGACCCCGCCCACCAAATGTGACCCAGAGTGACCCCGCCCACCAAATGTGACCCAGAGTGACCCCGCCCACCAAATGTGACCCAGAGTGACCCCGCCCACCAAATGTGACCCAGAGTGACCCCGCCCACCAAATGTGACCCAGAGTGACCCCGCCCACCAAATGTGACCCAGAGTGACCCCGCCCACCAAATGTGACCCCGCCCACTAAATCGGACCGCGAGTGGCCCCGCCCACCAAATCAGACCCAGAGGTGCCCCGCCCACCAAATCGGACCCAGAGTGACCCCGCCCACCAAATCGGACCCAGAGTGACCCCGCCCACCAAATCGGACCCAGAGTGACCCCGCCCACCAAATGTGACCCAGAGTGACCCCGCCCACCAAATGTGACTCAGAGTGACCCCGCCCACCAAATGTGACCCAGAGTGACCCCGCCCACCAAATGTGACCCAGAGTGACCCCGCCCACCAAATGTGACCCAGAGTGACCCCGCCCACCAAATGTGACCCAGAGTGACCCCGCCCACCAAATGTGACCCAGAGTGACCCCGCCCACCAAATGTGACCCAGAGTGTCCCCGCCCACCAAATCGGACCCAGAGTGACTCCGCCCACCAAATGTGACTCAGTGACCCCGCCCACCAAATGTGACCCAGAGTGACCCCGCCCACCAAATGTGACCCAGAGTGACCCCGCCCACCAAATGTGACCCAGAATGACCCCGCCCACCAAATGTGACCCAGAGTGACCCCGCTCACCAAATGTGACCCAGAGTGACCCCGCCCACCAAATGTGACCCAGAGTGACCCCGCCCACCAAATGTGACCCAGTGACCCCGCCCACCAAATGTGACCCAGAGTGACCCCGCCCACCAAAGGTGACCCAGAGTGACCCCGCCCACCAAATGTGACCCAAAATGACCCCGCCCACCAAATGTGACCCCGCCCACCAAATGTGACCCCGCCCACCAAATGTGACCCCGAGTGGCCCCGCCCACTAAATCGGACCGCGAGTGGCCCCGCCCACCAAATCGGACCCAGAGGTGCCCCGCCCACCAAATCGGACCCAGAGTGACCCCGCCCACCAAATTGGACCCAGAGTGACCCCGCCCACCAAATCGGACCCAGAGTGACCCCGCCCACCAAATGTGACCCAGAGTGACCCCGCCCACCAAATGTGACTCAGAGTGACCCCGCCCACCAAATGTGACCCAGAGTGACCCCGCCCACCAAATGTGACCCAGAGTGACCCCGCCCACCAAAAGTGACCCAGAGTGACCCCGCCCACCAAATGTGACCCAGAGTGACCCCGCCCACCAAATGTGACCCAGAGTGACCCCGCCCACCAAATGTGACCCAGAGTGACCCCGCCCACCAAATGTGACCCAGAGTGACCCCGCCCACCAAATGTGACCCAGAGTGACCCCGCCCACCAAATGTGACCCAGAGTGACCCCGCCCACCAAATCGGACCCAGAGTGACTCCGCCCACCAAATGTGACTCAGAGTGACCCCGCCCACCAAATGTGACCCAGAGTGACCCCGCCCACCAAATGTGACCCAGAGTGACCCCGCCCACCAAATGTGACCCAGAGTGACCCCGCCCACCAAATGTGACCCAGAGTGACCCCGCCCACCAAATGTGACCCAGAGGTGCCCCGCCCACCAAATGTGACCCAGAGGTGCCGCGCCCACCAAATCTGACCCAGAGGTGCCCCGCCCACCAAATCTGACCCAGAGGTGCTCTGCCCACCAAATCTGACCCAGAGTGGCCCCGCCCACCAAATCTGACCCAGAGTGGCCCCGCCCACCAAATCGGACCCAGAGTGGTCCCGTCTACCAAATCGGACACAGAGTGGCCCCGCCCACCAAATCATCCCCTGAGGGGCCCCGCCCACCAAACCAGCGCCTGAAGGGCACCCAAGTGTGAAAGTCTTGCAGGGGCAGCCCGGGCACCATTACAAAGCACTATCTGTAGTTCCTTCAGGAAATACCCATCTAGTATTATTATTGTAATCCGAACGTGGTAAACTTATTCAGCTTTTTCTGCAATTAATGCGGCCCGAACCGCTGCCCGCACAGACTCCAGTGAGGCGTCACTTCGAAGCCAGCGTCCACGAGAGGTGTGCTAAGTATTTTTCGTGTCGATCCGATTTGTAGTTTTTTTTTTAAAATTGCATTTTAAAAAAATAATTTCCCATAGGAAACAATGGCGAACTTTCCATTACCCCCCAACTTGACCTTCCAAAGATGGCAGCTATGCAAATGTATGGTGTGCATTTTAGGACATGATCATTTATAAAAGTCAAACATCAGAATAAAGTGACTATGACACCTTCTCATCCCGTATGTGAAAAGTAAGTGCGCCCCCAATCGCGTGTGTGAAAAGTAAGTGCACCGAGTGGCCCCGCCCCCCCAAATCGGACCCAGAGTGGCCCCGCCCACCAAATCGGTCCCTGAGGGGCCCTGCCCACCAAATCGGACCCTGAGGGGCCTTGCCCCCCAAATCGGACCCTGAGGGGCCCCGCCCACCAAATCGGACCCTGAGGGGCCCCGCCCACCAAATCGGACCCTGAGGGGCCCCGCCCACCAAACCGGACCCAGAGTGACCCCGCCCACCAAATCGGACCCTAAGGGGACCTGCCCACCAAATCGGACCCAGAGTGACCCCGCCCACCAAATCGGACCCTGAGGGGCCCCGCCCACCAAATCGGCCCCTGAGGGGCCCGCCCACCAAATCGGCCCCTGAGGGGCCCCGCCCACCAAATCGGACCCTGAGGGGCCCTGCCAACTAAATCGGCCCCTGAGTGGCCCCGCCCACCAAATCGGACCCTGAGGGGCCCCGCCCACCAAATCGGACCCTGAGGGGCCCCGCCCACCAAATTGGACCCTGAGGGGCCCGTCCACCAAATCGGACCCAGAGTGACCCCGCCCACCAAATCGGACCCAGAGTGACCCCGCCCACCAAATCGGACCCAGAGTGACCCCGCCCACCAAATCGGACCCAGAGTGACCCCGCCCACCAAATCGGACCCAGAGTGACCCCGCCCACCAAATCGGACCCAGAGTGACCCCGCCCACCAAATCGGACCCAGAGTGACCCCGCCCACCAAATCGGACCCAGAGTGACCCCGCCCACCAAATCGGACCCAGAGTGAACCCGCCCATTAAATCGGACCCAGAGTAACCCTGCCCACCAAATCGGACCCAGAGTGACCCCGCCCACCAAATGTGACCCAGAGTGACCCCGCCCACCAAATCGGACCCAGAGTGATCCCGCCCACCAAATGTGACCCAGAGTGACCCCGCTCACCAAATGTGACTCAGAATGACCCCGCCCACCAAATGTGACCCAGAGTGACCCCGCCCACCAAATCGGACCCAGAGTGACCCCGCCCACCAAATGTGACCCAGAGTGACCCCGCCCACCAAATGTGACCCAGAGTGACCCCGCCCACCAAATGTGACCCAGAGTGACCCCGCACCCACCAAATCGGACCCAGAGTGACCCCGCCCACCAAATGTGACCCAGAGTGACCCCGCCCACCAAATGTGACCCAGAGTGACCCCGCCCACCAAATTGGATCCAGAGTGACCCCGCCCACCAAATCGGGCCCCAAAGTGGAACCGCCCACCAAATCGGCCCCCAAGTGGCCCCGCCCACCAAGTCGGCCCCCGAGTAGCCCCGCCCACCAAATCGGCCCCCGAGTTGCCTCCCCACCAATTCGGCCCCCGAGTTGCCCCGCCCACCAAATCGGCCCCTGAGTAGCCCCGCCCACCAAACCAGCGCCTGAGGGGTACCCAAGTGTGAAAGTCTTGCAGGGGCAGCCCGGGCACCATTCCAAAGCACTATCTGTAGTTCCTTCAGGAAATACCCATCTAGTATTAATATTGTAATCCGAACGTGGTTAACTTCTTACTATTTTTAGGCTTTTTTCCGCAATTAATGCGGCCCGAACCGCTGCACGCACAGACTCCATTGAGGTGTCGTTTCGAAGCCAGCGTCCACGAGAGGTGTGCTAAGTATTTTTCATGTTGATCCGATTTGTAGTTTTTTTTAAAAATCGCATTTAAAAAAAAAAAAATTCCCATAGGAAATAATGGCGAACTTTCCATTACCCCCAACTTGACTTTCCAAAGATGGCAGCTATGCAAATGTACAGTGTCCATTTTAGGACATGATCATTTATCAAAGTCAAACATCAGAATAAAGTGACTATGACACCCTCCCGTCCCGTGGGTCGGGACCCCCGGTCCCCCGCACCCCCGGTCCCCTGTGTGAAAACTAAGTGCGCCCCCGGCCCCCAAATCATACCCCGAGTGACCCCGCCCACCAAATCGGACCCCAAGTGACCCCGCCCACCAAATCGGTCCCAGTGTGACCCCGCCCACCAAATCTGACCCCACCCACCAAATCTGACCCAGAGTGGCCCAGCCCACCAAATCTGACCCAGAGGTGCCCCGCCCACCAAATCTGACCCAGAGGTGCCCCTCCCATTAAATCTGACCCAGAGGTGCCCCGCCCACCAAATCTGACCCAGAGTTGCCCCGCCCACCAATTCTGACCCAGAGGTGCCCCGCCCACCAAATCTGACCCAGAGGTGCTCCGCCCATCAAATCTGACCCAGAGGTGCCCCGCCCCCCAAATCTGACCCAGAGGGGCCCCGCCCACCAAATCTGACCCAGAGGGGCCCCGCCCACCAAATCTGACCCAGAGGGGCCCCGCCCACCAAATCTGACCCCCAGGGGCCCCGCCCACCAAATCTCACTCCCAGGGGCCCCACCCACCAAATCTGACCCAGATGTGCCCCGCCCACCAAATCTGACCCAGAGGTGCCCCGCCCACCAAATCTGACCCAGAGGTGCCCCGCCCACCAAATCTGACCCAGAGGTGCCCCGCCCATCAAATCTGACCCAGAGGTGCCCCGCCCATCAAATCGGACCCAGAGGTGCCCCGCCCACCAAATCTGACGCAGAGGTGCCCCGCCAACCAAATCTGACCCAGAGGTGCCCCGCCCACCAAATCGGACCCAGAGGTGCCCCGCCCACCAAATCGGACCCAGAGGTGCCCCGCCCACCAAATCGGACCCAGAGGTGCCCCGCCCACCAAATCGGACCCAGAGGTGCCCCGCCCACTAAATCGGACCCAGAGGTGCCCCGCCCACCAAATCTGACCCAGGTGTGCCCCGCCCACTAAATCTGACCCAGAGGTGCCCCACCCATCAAATCTGACCCAGAGGTGCCCCGCCCATCAAATCTGACCCAGAGGTGCCCCGCTCACCAAATCTGACCCAGAGGTGCCCCGCCAACCAAATCTGACCCAGAGAGGCCCCGCCCACCAAATCTGACCCAGAGGTGCCCCGCCAACCAAATCTGACCCAGAGGTGCCCGGCCCACCAAATCTGACCCAGAGGTGCCCCGCCCATCAAATCTGACCCAGAGGCGCCCCGCCCATCAAATCTGACCCAGAGGTGCCCAGCCTACCAAATCTGACCCAGAGGTGCCCCGCCCAGTAAATCTGACCCACAGGTGCCCCGCCCACCAAATCTTACCCAGAGGTGCCCTGCCCACCAAATCTGACCCAGAGGTGCCCCGCCCATCAAATCTGACCCAGAGGTGCCCCGCTCACCAAATCTGACCCAGAGGTGCCCCGCCAACCAAATCTGACCCAGAGAGGCCCCGCCCACCAAATCTGACCCAGAGGTGCCCCGCCAACCAAATCTGACCCAGAGGTGCCCTGCCCACCAAATCTGACCCAGAGGTGCCCCGCCCATCAAATCTGACCCAGAGGCGCCTGGCCCATCAAATCTGACCCAGAGGTGCCCAGCCTACCAAATCTGACCCAGAGGTGCCCCGCCCAGTAAATCTGACCCACAGGTGCCCCGCCCACCAAATCTTACCCAGAGGTGCCCTGCCCACCAAATCTGACCCAGAGGTGCCCCGCCAACCAAATCTGACCCAGAGGTGCCCCGCCCACCAAATCGGACCCCCAGGGGCCCCGCCCACCAAATTGGACCCCCAGGGGCCCTGCCCACCAAATTGGACCCCCAGGGGCCCCACCCACTAAATCCTCAACCCTGAGGGGCTACAACTACCAAACCAGCGCCTGAGGGGCACCCAAGTGTGAAAGTCTTCCAGGGGCAGCCCGGGCACCATTCCAAAGCACTATCTGTAGTTCCTTCAGGAAATACCCATCTAGTTATAGTGCTTTGGGACAAAGCACTATATTGTTATTCCACCGTAGTCAACTTATTCTTCTTCTTATTATTATTCAGTCCGCAATTAATGCGGCCCGAACCGCTGCACGCACAGACTCCAGTGAGGTGTCATTTCGAAGCCAGCGTTCCTGGCAGGTGTGCTAAGTATTTTTCGTGTCGATCGGATTTGTAGTTTTGGCGCAATTGGCGTTTGAAAATTTCGTCTCAATGCATTTCAATGGGAAATTGTTCCAACAATAAGGGATAATGGCTGATTTCTGAGGCAATTTCAAAATAACTGCCAACTGCCACCTGGCTGATTAGCTCATTGATATGTGCAGTCAGACCCAGTTACTATGCCAACGCCTACGAACTCTACATGACCCCACCAGGACACAGTTTTGCCAGATAATATCAGCTCTTAAAGTGACCCGCGCACCAAATTGGCACCTGAGGTGCGCAGCCCACCAAATCGGACCCGAGTGGCCCCGCCCACCAAATCGGACCCCGAGTGGCCCCGCCCGCCAAATCGGACCCAGAGTGACCCCGCCCACCAAATCGGACCCAGAGTGACCCCGCCCACCAAATGTGACCCAGAGTGACCCCGCCCACCAAATGTGACCCAGAGTGACCCCGCCCACCAAATGTGACCCAGAGTGACCCCGCCCACCAAATGTGACCCAGAGTGACCCCGCCCACCAAATGTGACCCAGAGTGACCCCGCCCACCAAATGTGACCCAGAGTGACCCCGCCCACCAAATGTGACCCAGAGTGACCCCGCCCACCAAATGTGACCCAGAGTGACCCCGCCCACCAAATGTGACCCAGAGTGACCCCGCCCACCAAATGTGACCCAGAGTGACCCCGCCCACCAAATGTGACCCAGAGTGACCCCGCCCACCAAATGTGACCCAGAGTGACCCCGCCCACCAAATGTGACCCAGAGTGACCCCGCCCACCAAATGTGACCCAGAGTGACCCCGCCCACCAAATGTGACCCCGCCCACCAAATGTGACCCCGCCCACCAAATCGGACCCAGAGTGACCCCGCCCACCAAATGTGACCCAGAGTGACCCCGCCCACCAAATGTGACCCAGAGTGATCTCGCCCACCAAATGTGACCCAGAGTGACCCCGCCCACCAAATGTGACCCAGAGTGACCCCGCCCACCAAATGTGACCCAGAGTGACCCCGCCCACCAAATGTGACCCAGAGTGACCCCGCCCACCAAATGTGACCCAGAGTGACCCCGCCCACCAAATGTGACCCAGAGTGACCCCGCCCACCAAATGTGACCCAGAGTGACCCCGCCCACCAAATGTGACCCAGAGTGACCCCGCCCACCAAATGTGACCCAGAGTGACCCCGCCCACCAAATGTGACCCCGCCCACCAAATGTGACCCAGAGTGACCCCGCCCACCAAATGTGACCCAGAGTGACCCCGCCCACCAAATGTGACCCAGAGTGACCCCGCCCACCAAATCGGACCTAGAGTGGCCCCGCCCACCAAATGTGACCCAGAGTGACCCCGCCCACCAAATGTGACCCAGAGTGACCCCGCCCACCAAATGTGACCCAGAGTGACCCCGCCCACCAAATGTGACCCAGAGTGACCCCGCCCACCAAATGTGACCCAGAGTGACCCCGCCCACCAAATGTGACCCAGAGTGACCCCGCCCACCAAATGTGACCCAGAGTGACCCCGCCCACCAAATGTGACCCAGAGTGACCCCGCCCACCAAATGTGACCCCGCCCACCAAATGTGACCCAGAGTGACCCCGCCCACCAAATGTGACCCCGCCCACCAAATGTGACCCAGAGTGACCCCGCCCACCAAATGTGACCCAGAGTGACCCCGCCCACCAAATGTGACCCAGAGTGACCCCGCCCACCAAATGTGACCCAGAGTGACCCCGCCCACCAAATGTGACCCAGAGTGACCCCGCCCACCAAATGTGACCCAGAGTGACCCCGCCCACCAAATGTGACCTAGAGTGACCCCGCCCACCAAATGTGACCCAGAGTGACCCCGCCCACAAAATGTGACCCAGAGTGACCCCGCCCACCAAATGTGACCCAGAGTGACCCCGCCCACCAAATGTGACCCAGAGTGACCCCGCCCACCAAATGTGACCCAGAGTGACCCCGCCCACCAAATGTGACCCAGAGTGACCCCGCTCACCAAATGTGACCCAGAGTGACCCCGCCCACCAAAGGTGACCCAGAGTGACCCCGCCCACCAAATGTGACCCAAAATGACCCCGCCCACCAAATGTGACCCAGAGTGACCCCGCCCACCAAATGTGACCCAGAGTGACCCCGCCCACCAAATGTGACCCCACCCACCAAATGTGACCCCGAGTGGCCCCGCCCACTAAATCGGACCGCGAGTGGCCCCGCCCACCAAATCAGACCCAGAGGTGCCCCGCCCACCAAATCGGACCCAGAGTGACCCCGCCCACCAAATCGGACCCAGAGTGACCCCGCCCACCAAATCGGACCCAGAGTGACCCCGCCCACCAAATGTGACCCAGAGTGACCCCGCCCACCAAATGTGACTCAGAGTGACCCCGCCCACCAAATGTGACCCAGAGTGACCCCGCCCACCAAATGTGACCCAGAGTGACCCCGCCCACCAAATCGGACCCAGAGTGACCCCGCCCACCAAATGTGACCCAGAGTGACCCCGCCCACCAAATGTGACCCAGAGTGACCCCGCCCACCAAATCGGACCCAGAGTGACTCCGCCCACCAAATGTGACTCAGAGTGACCCCGCCCACCAAATGTGACCCAGAGTGACCCCGCCCACCAAATGTGACCCAGAGTGACCCCGCCCACCAAATGTGACCCAGTGACCCCGCCCACCAAATGTGACCCAGAGTGACCCCGCCCACCAAAGGTGACCCAGAGTGACCCCGCCCACCAAATGTGACCCAGAGTGACCCCGCCCACCAAATGTGACCCAGAGTGACCCCGCCCACCAAATGTGACCCAAAGTGACCCCGCCCACCAAATGTGACCCCGCCCACCAAATGTGACCCAGAGTGACCCCGCCCACCAAATGTGACCCAGAGTGACCCCGCCCACCAAATGTGACCCAGAGTGACCCCGCCCACCAAATGTGACCCAGAGTGACCCCGCCCACCAAATGTGACCCAGAGTGACCCCACCCACCAAATGTGACCTAGAGTGACCCCGCCCACCAAATGTGACCCAGAGTGACCCCGCCCACAAAATGTGACCCAGAGTGACCCCGCCCACCAAATGTGACCCAGAGTGACCCCGCCCACCAAATGTGACCCAGAGTGACCCCGCCCACCAAATGTGACCCAGAGTGACCCCGCCCACCAAATGTGACCCAGAGTGACCCCGCTCACCAAATGTGACCCAGAGTGACCCCGCCCACCAAATGTGACCCAGAGTGACCCCGCCCACCAAATGTGACCCAGAGTGACCCCGCCCACCAAAGGTGACCCAGAGTGACCCCGCCCACCAAATCGGACCCAGAGTGACCCCGCCCACCAAATGTGACCCAGAGTGACCCCGCCCACCAAATGTGACCCAGAGTGACCCCGCCCACCAAATGTGACCCAGAGTGACCCCGCCCACCAAATCGGACCCAGAGTGACTCCGCCCACCAAATGTGACTCAGAGTGACCCCGCCCACCAAATGTGACCCAGAGTGACCCCGCCCACCAAATGTGACCCAGAGTGACCCCGCCCACCAAATGTGACCCAGTGACCCCGCCCACCAAATGTGACCCAGAGTGACCCCGCCCACCAAAGGTGACCCAGAGTGACCCCGCCCACCAAATGTGACCCAGAGTGACCCCGCCCACCAAATGTGACCCCGCCCACCAAATGTGACCCCGCCCACCAAATGTGACCCCGAGTGGCCCCGCCCACTAAATCGGACCGCGAGTGGCCCCGCCCACCAAATCGGACCCAGAGGTGCCCCGCCCACCAAATCGGACCCAGAGTGACCCCGCCCACCAAATCGGACCCAGAGTGACCCCGCCCACCAAATCGGACCCAGAGTGACCCCGCCCACCAAATGTGACCCAGAGTGACCCCGCCCACCAAATGTGACTCAGAGTGACCCCGCCCACCAAATGTGACCCAGAGTGACCCCGCCCACCAAAAGTGACCCAGAGTGACCCCGCCCACCAAATGTGACCCAGAGTGACCCCGCCCACCAAATGTGACCCAGAGTGACCCCGCCCACCAAATGTGACCCAGAGTGACCCCGCCCACCAAATGTGACCCAGAGTGACCCCGCCCACCAAATGTGACCCAGAGTGACCCCGCCCACCAAATGTGACCCAGAGTGACCCCGCCCACCAAATGTGACCCAGAGTGACCCCGCCCACCAAATCTGACCCAGAGTGGCCCCGCCCACCAAATCGGACCCAGAGTGGTCCCGTCTACCAAATCGGACAGAGTGGCCCCGCCCACCAAATCATCCCCTGAGGGGCCCCGCCCACCAAATGTGACCCAGAGTGACCCCGCCCACCAAATCGGACCCAGAGTGACCCCGCCCACCAAATCGGACCCAGAGTGACCCCGCCCACCAAATCAGACCCAGAGTGACCCCGCCCACCAAATCGACCCAGAGTGACCCCGCCCACCAAATCGGACCCAGAGTGACCCCGCCCACCAAATGTGACCCAGAGTGACCCCGCCCACCAAATGTGACCCAGAGTCACCCCGCCCACCAAATGTGACCCAGAGTAACCCAGCCCACCAAATCGGATCCTGAGTGACCCCGCCCACCAAATCGGACCCAGAGTGACCCCGCCCACCAAATCAGACCCAGAGTGACCCCGCCCACCAAATCGACCCAGAGTGGCCCCGCCCACCAAATCGGACCCAGAGTGGCCCCGCCCACCAAATCAGCACCTGAGGGGCACCCAAGTGTGAAAGTCTTGCAGGGGCAGCCCGGGCACCATTCCAAAGCACTATCTGTAGTTCCTTCAGGAAATACCCATCTAGTATTATTATTGTAATCCGAACGTGGTAAACTTATTCAGTTTTTTCCGCAATTAATGCGGCCCGAACCGCTGCACGCACACACTCCAGTGAGGCGTCATTTCGAAGCCAGCGTCCACGAGAGGTGTGCTAAGTATTTTTCGTGTTGATCCGATTTGTAGTTTTTTAAAAAAATTGCATTTAAAAAAAAAAATTCCCATAGGAAATAATGGCGAACTTTCCATTACCCACAACTTGACATTCCAAACATGGCAGCTATGCAAATGTGCGGTGTCCATTTTAGGACATGATAATTTATCAAAGTCAAACATCAGAATAAAGTGACTATGACACTCTCTTATCCCGTGTGTGAAAAGTAAGTGCACCCCAATCCCGTGTGTGAAAAGTGCACCGAGTGGCCCCGCCCCCTTATCGGATCCCGAGTGGCCCTGCCCACCAAATTGGACCCCAAGTGACTCCGTCCCCCAAATCGGACCCGAGTGACCCCGCCCCCCAAATTGGATCCCGAGTGACCCCACCCCCCAAATCGGACCCCGAGTGACCCCGCCCCCAAACCTGACCCGAGTGACCCCACCCACCAAATTGGACCTAGAGAGACCCCGCCCACCAAATTGGACCCAGAGTGACCCCGCCCACCAAATCTGACCCAGAGTGACCCCGCCCACCAAATCTGACCCAGAGTGACCCCGCCCACCAAATCTGACCCAGAGTGACTCCGCCCACCAAATGTGACCCAGAGCGACCGCGCCCACCAAATCTGACCCAGAGTGACCCCGCCCACCAAATCTGACCCAGAGTGACCCCGCCCACCAAATCTGACCCAGAGGTGCCCCGCCCACCAAATCTGACCCAGAGGTGCCCCGCCCACCAAATCTGACCCAGAGGTGCCCCGCCCACCAAATCTGACCCAGAGGTGCCCCGCCCATAAAATCTGACCCAGAGGTGCCCCGCCCACTAAATCTGACCCAGAGGTGCCCCGCCCACCAAATCTGACCCAGAGGTGCCCCACCCACCAAATCTGACCGAGGTGCCCTGCCCACCAAATCTGACCCAGAGTGGCCCCGCCCACCAAATCGGACCCAGAGTGGTCCCGTCCACCAAATCAGACACAGAGTGGCCCCGCCCACCAAATCATCCCCTGAGGGGCCCCGCCCACCAAACCAGCGCCTGAGGGGCACCCAAGTGTGAAAGTCTTGCAGGGGCAGCCCGGGCACCATTACAAAGCACTATCTGTAGTTCCTTCAGGAAATACCTATCTAGTATTATTATTGTAATCCGAACGTGGTAAACTCATTCAGTTTTTTTCCGCAATTAATGCGGCCCGAACCGCTGCACGCACAGACTCCAGTGAGGCGTCATTTCGAAGCCAGCGCCCACGAGAGGTGTGCTAAGTATTTTTCGTGTCGATCCGATATGTAGTTTTTTTTTAAAAATAGCATTTAAAAAAAAAAAATTCCCATAGGAAATAATGGCGAACTTTCCATTACCCCAACTTGACCTTCCAAAGATGGCAGCTATGCAAATGTATGGAGTCCATTTTAGGACATGATCATTTATCAAAGTCAAACATCAGAATAAAGTGACTATGACACCCTCTCATCCCGTGTGTGAAAAGTAAGTGCACCCCCGATCCCGTATGTGAAAAGTAAGTGCATCGACTGGCCCCGCCCACCCAATCGGATCCCGAGTGGCCCCGCCCACCAAATCGGACCCCGAGTGGCCCCGCCCACCAAATCGGACCCAGAGTGACCCCGCCCACCAAATCGGACCCAGAGTGACCCGCCCCCCAAATCAGACCCAGAGTGACCCCGCCCACCAAATCGGACCCAGAGTGGCCCCACCCACCAAATCGGACCCAGAGTGGCCCCGCCCACCAAATTGGACCCAGAGTGACCCCGCCCACCAAATCGGACCCAGAGTGACCCCGTCCACCAAATCGGACCCAGAGTGACCCCACCCACCAAATCGGACCCAGAGTGACCCCGCCCACCAATTCGGACACAGAGTGACCCCGCCCACCAAATGTGACCCAGAATGACCCCGCCCACCAAATCGGAGCCAGAGTGACCCCGCCCACCAAATGTGACCCAGAGTGACCCCACCCACCAAATGTGACCCAGAGTGACCCCACCCACCAAATGTGACCCAGAGTGACCCCGCCCACCAAATGTGACCCAGAGAGACCCAGCCCACCAAATTTGACCCAGAGTGACCCCGCCCACCAAATGTGACCCAGAGTGACCCCACCCACCAAATCGGGACTAGAGTGACCCCGTCCACCAAATCAGACCCAGAGTGACCCCGTCCACCAAATCGGACCCAGAGTGACCCCACCCACCAAATCGGACCAAGAGTGACCCCGCCCACCAAATCGGACTCAGAGTGACCCCGCCCACCAAATCGGGACTAGAGTGACCCCACCCACCAAATCGGACCCAGAGTGATCCCACCCACCAAATCGGACCCAGAGTGACCCCGCCCACCAATTCGGACACAGAGTGACCCCACCCACCAAATCGGACCCAGAATGACCCCGCCCACCAATTGTGACCCAGAGTGACCCCGCCCACCAAATGTGACCCAGAGTGACCCCGCCCACCAAATGTGACCCAGAGTGACCCCGCCCACCAAATGTGACCCAGAGTGACCCCGCCCACCAAATGTGACCCAGAGTGACCCCGCCCACCAAATCGGACCCAGAGTGACCCCGCCCACCAAATCGGACCCAGAGTGACCCCGCCCACCAAATCGGACCCAGAGTGACCCCGCCCACCAAATCGGACTCAGAGTGACCCCGCCCACCAAATCGGACCCAGAGTGACCCCGCCAACCAAATCGGGACTAGAGTGACCCCACCCACCAAATCGGACCCAGAGTGACCCCGTCCACCAAATCGGACCCAGAGTGACCCCACCCACCAAATCGGATCCAGAGTGACCCCGCCCACCAATTCGGACAGAGTGACCCCGCCCACCAAATCGGACCCAGAATGACCCCGCCCACCAAATGTGACCCAGAGTGACCCCGCCCACCAAATGTGACCCAGAGTGACCCCGCCCACCAAATGTGACCCAGAGTGACCCCGCCCACCAAATTTGACCCAGAGTGACCCCGCCCACCAAATGTGACCCAGAGTGACCCCGCCCACCAAATGTGAGCCAGAGTGACCCCGCCCACCAAATGTGAGCCAGAGTGACCCCGCCCACCAAATGTGACCCAGAGTGACCCCACCCACCAAATGTGACCCAGAGTGACCTTACCCACCAAATGTGACCCAGAGTGACCACGCCCACCAAATGTGACCCAGAGTGACCCCGCCCACCAAATCTGACCCAGAGTGACCCCGCCCACCAAATCTGACCCAGAGTGACCCTGCTCACCAAAACAGCGCCTGAGGGGCACCCAAGTGTGAAAGTCTTGCAGGGGCAGCCCGGGCACCATTACAAAGCACTATCTGTAGTTCCTTCAGGAAATACCCATCTAGTTATAGTGCTTTGTAAAAAGCACTATATTGTTATTCCACCGTCGTCAACTTATTATAGTGCTTTGGAACAAAGCACTATATTGTTATTCCACCGTCGTCAACTTATTCTTATTATTATTCTTATTATTAGGCTTTTTTCCGCAATTAATGCGGCCCGAACCGCTGCACGCACAGACTCCAGTGAGGTGTCATTTCGAAGCCAGCGTCCATGAGAGGTGTGCTAAGTATTTTTCGTGTCGATCGGATTTGTAGTTTTGGCGCAATGTGCGATTGAAAATTGTTTTTCCCTCATTGGAAAGCATTGTCAATGCATTTCAATAGGGAAATTTTGCCATAAGCTATAATGGCTGATATCTGAGGCAATTTAAAAAATAACTGCCAACTGCCACCTGGCTGATCAGCTCATTGATATGCGAAGTCAGACCAAGTTACTATGCCAACGCGTACAAACTCTACATGACCCCACCAGGACACAGTTTTGCCAGATAATATCAGCTCTTAAAGTGACCTACCCACCAAATTGTTACCTGAGGTGTCAGCCCACCAAATCGGACCGAGTGACCCCGCCCACCAAATTGGACCCAGAGGGTAAGTGCACCCCCGCCCCGTGTGTGCAAAAGTAAGTGCACCCCTTGTGTATGCAAAACTAAGTTCACCCCCACCCCAAGTGTATAAAAGTTAGTGCACCCCCGCCCTGTGTGTGCAAAAGTAACTGCACCCCCGCCCCCGTGTGTGCAAAAGTAAGTGCACCCCCGTCCCCGTGTGTGAAAAGTAAGTGCGCCCCCGGCCCTGGATGTGCAAAAGTAAGTGCACCCCCGACCCCGTGTGTGAAAAGTAAGTGCGCGCCCGGCCCCGGATGTGCAAAAGTAAGTGCACCCCCGGTCCCAGTTGTGCAAAAGTAAGTACGCCCCCGCCCCCGTGTGTGCAAAAGTAAGTACGCCCCCACCCCCGTGTGTGCAAAAGTAAGTGCACCCTGCCCCGTGTGTGAGAAGTAAGTGCGCCCCCGGCCCAGGATGTGCAAAAGTAAGTGCGCCCCCGGCCCCGGGTATGCAAAAGTAAGAGCGCCCCGGCCCCGGGTGTGCAAAAGTGTGCCCCGGGTGTGCAAAAGTAAGTGCGCCCCGGGTGTGCAAAAGTAAGTGTGCCCCGGGTGTGCAAAAGTAAGAGCGCCCCGACCCCATGTGTGCAAAAGTAAGTGCGCCCCCGGCCCCGGGTGTGCAAAATTAAGTGCGCCCCCGGCCCCGGATGTGCAAAAGTAAGTGCACCCCCGGTCCCAGGTGTGCAAAAGTAAGTGCGCCCCTGCCCCCGTGTGTGCAAAAGTAAGTACACCCCCGCCCCCGTGTGTGCAAAAGTAAGGGCACCCTGCCCCGTGTGTGAGAAGTAAGTGCGCCCCCAGCCCAGGATGTGCAAAAGTAAGTGCGCCCCCGGCCCCGGGTATGCAAAAGTAAGTGCGCCCCGGCCCCGGGTGTGCAAAAGTAAGTGTGCCCCGGGTGTGCAAAAGTAAGTGCGCCCCGGGTGTGCAAAAGTAAGTGGGCCCCGGCTGTGCAAAAGTAAGTGCGCCCCGGGTGTGCAAAAGTAACAGCGCCCCCGACCCCATGTGTGCAAAAGTAAGTGCGCCCCCGGCCCCGGGTGTGCAAAATTAAGTGCGCCCCCGGCCCCGGGTGTGAAAAGTAAGTGCACCCCCGGTCCCGGGTGTGAAAAGTAAGTGCACCCCCAATTCTGTGGGTGAAAAGTAAGTGCACCACCGCTCCCATGGGTGAAAAGGAAGTGCACCCTCGGTCCCGTGGGTGAAAAGTAAGTGCACCCCCGGTCCCGTGAGTTAAAAGTAAGTGCAACCCCGGTCCCGGGTATGCAAAAGTAAGAGCGCCCCGGCCCCGGGTGTGCAAAAGTGTGCCCCGGGTGTGCAAAAGTAAGTGCGCCCCGGGTGTGCAAAAGTAAGTGTGCCCCGGGTGTGCAAAAGTAAGAGCGCCCCGACCCCATGTGTGCAAAAGTAAGTGCGCCCCCGGCCCCGGGTGTGCAAAATTAAGTGCGCCCCCGGCCCCGGGTGTGCAAAAGTAAGTGCACCCCCGGTCCCAGGTGTGCAAAAGTAAGTGCGCCCCCGCCCCCGTGTGTGCAAAAGTAAGTACACCCCCGCCCCCGTGTGTGCAAAAGTAAGGGCACCCTGCCCCGTGTGTGAGAAGTAAGTGCGCCCCCAGCCCAGGATGTGCAAAAGTAAGTGCGCCCCCGGCCCCGGGTATGCAAAAGTAAGTGCGCCCCGGCCCCGGGTGTGCAAAAGTAAGTGTGCCCCGGGTGTGCAAAAGTAAGTGCGCCCCGGGTGTGCAAAAGTAAGTGCGCCCCGGGTGTGCAAAACTAAGTGCGCCCCGGGTGTGCAAAACTAACTGGGCCCCGAGTGACCCCACCAGGACACAGTTTTGCCAGATAATATCAGCTCTTAAAGTGACCCGACCACCAAATCGGACCCTGAGGGGCCCCGCCCACCAAATCGGCCCCTGAGGGGCCCCGCCCACCAAATCGGCCCCTGAGGGGCCCCGCCCACCAAATCGGCCCCTGAGGGGCCCCGCCCACCAAATCGGACCCAGAGTGACCCCGCCCACCAAATCGGACCCAGAGTGACCCCGCCCACCAAATCGGACCCAAAGTGACCCCGCCCACCAAATCGGACCCAGAGTGACCCCGCCCACCAAATTGGACCCAGAGTGACCCCGCCCACCAAATCGGACCCAGAGTGACCCCGCCCACCAAATCGGACCCAGAATGACCCCGCCCACCAAATCGGACCCAGAGTGACCCCGCCCACCAAATCGGACCCAGAGTGACCCCGCCCACCAAATCGGACCCATAGTGACCCCGCCCACCAAATCGGACCCAGAGTCGCCCCGCCCACCAAATTGGCCCCCTGAGCGGCCCCGAACACCAAATCGGACCCAGAGTGACCCGGCCCACCAAATCGGACCCAGAGTGACCCCGCCCAAAAAAATCGGACCCAGAGTGACCCCGCCCACCAAATCGGACCCAGAGTGACCCCCGCCCACCAAATCGGACCCAGATTGACACCGCCCACCAAATCGGCCCCTGAGGGGCCCCAACCACCAAACGGGCACCTGAGGGGCACTCAAGTGTGAAAGCCTTGCAGGGGCAGCCCGGGCACCATTCCAAAGCACTATCTGTAGTTCCTTCAGGAAATACCCATCTAGTTATAGTGCTTTGAAAAAGCACTGTATTGTTATTCCACCGTAGTCAACTTATTCTTCTTCTTATTATTATTCAGTCCGCAATTAATGCGGCCCGAACCGCTGCACTCAAAGACTCCAGTGAGGTGTCATTTCGAAGCCAGCGTTCCTGGGAGGTGTGCTAAGTATTTTTCGTGTCGATCGGATTTGTAGTTTTGGCGCAATTTGCGTTTGAAAATTTGGTCTCAATGCATTTCAATAGGGAAATCTTGCCATAAGCTTATAATGGCAGTTATTTTGAAATTGCCTCAGAAATCAGCCCAACTGCCACCTGGCTGATTAGCTCAGTGCTATGTGCAGTCAGACCCAGTTACTATGACAACGCCTACGAACTCTACATGACCCCACTAGGACACAGGTTTGCCAGATAATATCAGCTCTTAAAGTGACCCGCACACCAAATCGGACCCTGAGGTGCCAGCCCACCAAATCGGACCCTGAGGGGCCCCGACCACCAAATCGGACCCTGAGGGGCCCCGACCACCAAATCGGACCCTGAGGGGCCCCGACCACCAAATCGGACCCTGAGGGGCCCCGACCACCAAATCGGACCCTGAGGGGCCCCGACCTCCAATTCGGACCCTGAGGGGCCCCGACCACCAAATCGGACCCTGAGGGGCCCCACTTACCAAATCGGACCCTGAGGGGCCCCACTTACCAAATCGGACCCTGAGGGGCCCCGACCACCAAATCGGACCCTGAGGGGCCCCGACCACCAAATCGGACCCTGAGGGGCCCCGACCACCAAATCGGACCCTGAGGGGCCCCGACCACCAAATCGGACCCTGAGGGGCCCCGACCACCAAATCGGACCCTGAGGGGCCCCGACCACCAAATCGGACCCTGATGGGCCCCGACCACCAAATCGGACCCTGAGGGGCCCCGACCACCAAATCGGACCCTGAGGGGCCCCGACCACCAAATCGGACCCTGAGGGGCCCCGACCTCCAAATCGGACCCTGAGGGGCCCCGACCACCAAATCGGACCCTGAGGGGCCCCGACCTCCAAATCGGACCCTGAGGGGCCCCGACCACCAAATCGGACCCTGAGGGGCCCCGACCACCAAATCGGACCCTGAGGGGCCCCGACCACCAAATCGGACCCTGAGGGGCCCCGACCACCAAATCGGACCCTGAGGGGCCCCGACCTCCAATTCGGACCCTGAGGGGCCCCGACCTCCAAATCGGACCCTGAGGGGCCCCGACCACCAAATCGGACCCTGAGGGGCCCCGACCACCAAATCGGACCCTGAGGGGCCCCGACCACCAAATCGGACCCTGAGGGGCCCCGACCACCAAATCGGACCCTGAGGGGCCCCACTTACCAAATCGGACCCTGAGGGGCCCCGACCACCAAATCGGACCCTGAGGGGCCCCACTTACCAAATCGGACCCTGAGGGGCCCCACTTACCAAATCGGACCCTGAGGGGCCCCGACCACCAAATCGGACCCTGAGGGGCCCCGACCACCAAATCGGACCCTGAGGGGCCCCGACCACCAAATCGGACCCTGAGGGGCCCCGACCACCAAATCGGACCCTGAGGGGCCCCGACCACCAAATCGGACCCTGAGGGGCCCCGACCACCAAATCGGACCCTGAGGGGCCCCGACCACCAAATCGGACCCTGAGGGGCCCCGACCACCAAATCGGACCCTGAGGGGCCCCGACCACCAAATCGGACCCTGAGGGGCCCCGACCACCAAATCGGACCTTGATGGGCCCCGACCACCAAATCGGACCCTGAGGGGCCCCGACCACCAAATCGGACCCTGAGGGGCCCCGACCACCAAATCGGACCCTGAGGGGCCCCGACCTCCAAATCGGACCCTGAGGGGCCCCGACCACCAAATCGGACCCTGAGGGGCCCCGACCTCCAAATCGGACCCTGAGGGGCCCCGACCACCAAATCGGACCCTGAGGGGCCCCGACCACCAAATCGGACCCTGAGGGGCCCCGACCACCAAATCGGACCCTGAGGGGCCCCGACCACCAAATCGGTCCCCAAATCGGACCCTGAGGGGCCCCGACCACCAAATCGGACCCTGAGGGGCCCCGACCACCAAATCGGTCCCTGAGGGGCCCCACTTACCAAATCGGACCCTGAGGGGCCCCGACCTCCAAATCGGACCCTGAGGGGCCCCGACCTCCAAATCGGACCCTGAGGGGCCCCGACCACCAAATCGGATCCTGAGGGGCCCCGACCACCAAATCGGACCCTGAGGGGCCCCGACCACCAAATCGGACCCTGAGGGGCCCCGACCACCAAATCGGACCCTGAGGTGCCCAGCCCACCAAATTGGACCCCGAGGTGCCCAGCCCACCAAATCCTCAACCCTGAGGGGCACCCATGTGTGAAAGTCTTGCAGGGGCAGCCCGGGCACCATTCCAAAGCACTATCTGTAGTTCCTTCAGGAAATACCCATCTAGTTCTTATTATTATTCTTATTATTAGGCTTTTTTCCGCAATTAATGCGGCCCGAACCGCTGCACGCACAGACTCCAGTGAGGTGTCATTTCGAAGCCAGCGTCCATGAGAGGTGTGCTAAGTATTTTTCGTGTCGATCGGATTTGTAGTTTTGGCGCAATGTGCGATTGAAAATTGTTTTTCCCTCATTGGAAAGCATTGTCAATGCATTTCAATAGGGAAATTTTGCCATAAGCTATAATGGCTGATATCTGAGGCAATTTAAAAAATAACTGCCAACTGCCACCTGGCTGATCAGCTCATTGATATGCGAAGTCAGACCAAGTTACTATGCCAACGCGTACGAACTCTACATGACCCCACCAGGACACAGTTTTGCCAGATAATATCAGCTCTTAAAGTGACCTACCCACCAAATTGTTACCTGAGGTGTCAGCCCACCAAATCGGACCGAGTGACCCCGCCCACCAAATTGGACCCAGAGGGTAAGTGCACCCCCGCCCCGTGTGTGCAAAAGTAAGTGCACCCCTTGTGTATGCAAAACTAAGTTCACCCCCACCCCAAGTGTATAAAAGTAAGTGCACCCCCGCCCTGTGTGTGCAAAAGTAACTGCACCCCCGCCCCCGTGTGTGCAAAAGTAAGTGCACCCCCGCCCCCGTGTGTGAAAAGTAAGTGCGCCCCCGGCCCTGGATGTGCAAAAGTAAGTGCACCCCCGACCCCGTGTGTGAAAAGTAAGTGCGCCCCCGGCCCCGGATGTGCAAAAGTAAGTGCACCCCCGGTCCCAGTTGTGCAAAAGTAAGTGCGCCCCCGCCCCCGTGTGTGCAAAAGTAAGTACGCCCCTGCCCCCGTGTGTGCAAAAGTAAGTGCACCCTGCCCCGTGTGTGAGAAGTAAGTGCGCCCCCGGCCCAGGATGTGCAAAAGTAAGTGCGCCCCCGGCCCCGGGTATGCAAAAGTAAGAGCGCCCCGGCCCCGGGTGTGCAAAAGTGTGCCCCGGGTGTGCAAAAGTAAGTGCGCCCCGGGTGTGCAAAAGTAAGTGTGCCCCGGGTGTGCAAAAGTAAGAGCGCCCCGACCCCATGTGTGCAAAAGTAAGTGCGCCCCCGGCCCCGGGTGTGCAAAATTAAGTGCGCCCCCGGCCCCGGATGTGCAAAAGTAAGTGCACCCCCGGTCCCAGGTGTGCAAAAGTAAGTGCGCCCCTGCCCCCGTGTGTGCAAAAGTAAGTACACCCCCGCCCCCGTGTGTGCAAAAGTAAGGGCACCCTGCCCCGTGTGTGAGAAGTAAGTGCGCCCCCAGCCCAGGATGTGCAAAAGTAAGTGCGCCCCCGGCCCCGGGTATGCAAAAGTAAGTGCGCCCCGGCCCCGGGTGTGCAAAAGTAAGTGGGCCCCGGCTATGCAAAAGTAAGTGCGCCCCGGGTGTGCAAAAGTAAGAGCGCCCCCGACCCCATGTGTGCAAAAGTAAGTGCGCCCCCGGCCCCGGGTGTGCAAAATTAAGTGCGCCCCCGGCCCCGGGTGTGAAAAGTAAGTGCACCCCCGGTCCCGGGTGTGAAAAGTAAGTGCACCCCCAATTCTGTGGGTGAAAAGTAAGTGCACCACCGCTCCCATGGGTGAAAAGGAAGTGCACCCTCGGTCCCGTGGGTGAAAAGTAAGTGCACCCCCGGTCCCGTGAGTTAAAAGTAAGTGCAACCCCGGTCCCGGGTATGCAAAAGTAAGAGCGCCCCGGCCCCGGGTGTGCAAAAGTGTGTCCCGGGTGTGCAAAAGTAAGTGCGCCCCGGGTGTGCAAAAGTAAGTGTGCCCCGGGTGTGCAAAAGTAAGAGCGCCCCGACCCCATGTGTGCAAAAGTAAGTGCGCCCCCGGCCCCGGGTGTGCAAAATTAAGTGCGCCCCCGGCCCCGGGTGTGCAAAAGTAAGTGCACCCCCGGTCCCAGGTGTGCAAAAGTAAGTGCGCCCCCGCCCCCGTGTGTGCAAAAGTAAGTACACTCCCGCCCCCGTGTGTGCAAAAGTAAGGGCACCCTGCCCCGTGTGTGAGAAGTAAGTGCGCCCCCAGCCCAGGATGTGCAAAAGTAAGTGCGCCCCCGGCCCCGGGTATGCAAAAGTAAGTGCGCCCCGGCCCCGGGTGTGCAAAAGTAAGTGTGCCCCGGGTGTGCAAAAGTAAGTGCGCCCCGGGTGTGCAAAAGTAAGTGCGCCCCGGGTGTGCAAAACTAAGTGCGCCCCGGGTGTGCAAAACTAAGTGGGCCCCGAGTGACCCCACCAGGACACAGTTTTGCCAGATAATATCAGCTCTTAAAGTGACCCGCCCACCAAATCGGACGCTGAGGGGTCCCGCCCACCAAATCGGATCCTGAGGGCCCCGCCCACCAAATCGGATCCTGAGGGGCCCCGCCCACCAAATCGGATCCTGAGGGGCCCCGCCCACCAAATCGGACGCTGAGGGGCCCCGCCCACCAAATCAGACACTGAGGGGCCCCGCCCACCAAATCGGATCCTGAGGGGCCCCGACCACCAAATCGGCCCCTGAGGGGCCCCGCCCACCAAATCGGCCCCTGAGGGGCCCCGCCCACCAAATCGGCCCCTGAGGGGCCCCGACCACCAAATCAGCCCCCGAGCGGCCCCGACCACCAAATCGGACCCAGAGCGACCCCGCCCACCAAATCGGACCCAGAGTGACCCCGCCCACCAAATTGGAGGCTGAGGGTCCCCGCCCACCAAATCGGCCCCCGAGCGGCCCCGACCACCAAATCGGCCCCGAGCGGCCCCCGACCACCAAATCGGCCCCCGAGCGACCCCGACCACCAAATCGGCCCCCGAGCGGCCCCGACTACCAAATCGGCCCCCGAGCGGCCCCGACTACCAAATCGGCCCCCGAGCGACCCCGACCACCAAATCGGCCCCCGAGCGGCCCCGACTACCAAATCGGCCCCCGAGCGGCCCCGACCACCAAATCGGCCCCCGAGCGGCCCCGACCACCAAATCGGCCCCCGAGCGGCCCCGACTACCAAATCGGCCCCCGAGCGGCCCCGACTACCAAATCGGCCCCCGAGCGACCCCGACCACCAAATCGGCCCCCGAGCGACCCCGACCACCAAATCGGCCCCCGAGCGGCCCCGACCACCAAATCGGCCCCCGAGCGGCCCCGACCACCAAATCGGCCCCCGAGCGGCCCCGACCACCAAATCGGACCCCGAGGGGCCCCGCCCACCAAATCGGACCCTGAGGGGCCCCGCCCACCAAATCGGACCCTGAGGGACCCCGCCCACCAAATCGGCCCCTGAGGGGCCCCGTCCACGAAATTGGACCCTGAGGGGCCCCACCCACCAAATCGGCCCCTGAGGGGCCCCACCAACCAAATCGGACCCTGAGGGGCCCCGCCCACCAAATCAGCCCCTGAGGGGCCCTGCCCACCAAATCAGCGCCTGAAGGGCACCCAAGTGTGAAAGTCTTGCAAGGGCAGCCTGGGCACCATTCCAAAGCACTATCTGTAGTTCCTTCAGGAAATACCCATCTAGTTATAGTGCTTTTGTAAAAAGCACTATATTGTTATTCCACCGTAGACAACTTATTATTATAGTGCTTTGTAAAAAGCACTATATTGTTATTCCACCGTAGACAACTTATTCTTCTTATTATTATTCAGTCCGCAATTAATGCGGCCCGAACTGCTGCACGCACAGACTCCAGTGAGGTGTCATTTCGAAGCCAGCGTTCCTGGCAGGTGTGCTAAGTATTTTTCGTGTCGATCGGATTTGTAGTTTTGGCGCAATTGGCGTTTGAAAATGTTGTCTTAATGCATTTCAATGGGGAATTTGTTCCAATGGCTGATTTCTGAGGCAATTTCAAAATAACTGCCAACTGCCACCTGGCTGATTAGCTCATTGCGATGTGCAGTCAGACCCAGTTACTATGACAACGCCTACGAACTCTACATGACCCCACCAGGACACAGTTTTGCCAGATAATATCAGCTCTTAAAGTGACCAACCCACCAAATTGTTACCTGAGGTGTCCAGCCCACCAAATCGGAGGCCGAGTGGCCCCGCCCACCAAATCAGACCCCGAGGGGCCCCGCCCACCAAATCGGAGGCCGAGGCGCCCCGCCCACCAAATCGGAGGCCGAGGCGCCCCGCCCACCAAATCGGAGACAGAGAAGCCCCGCCCACCAAATCGGAGGCCGAGGGGCCCCGCCCACCAAATCGGAGGCCGAGAGGCCCCGCCCACCAAATCGGAGGCCGAGGGTCCCCGCCCACCAAATCGGAGGTCGAGGGTCCCCGCTTACCAAATCGGAGGCCGAGGGTCCCCGCCCACCAAGTCGGAGGCCGAGGGTCCCCGTCCACCAAATCGAAGGGCCGAGGGGCCCCGACCCCCAAATCGGAGGCCGAGGGGCCCCGACCCCCAAATCGGAGGCCGAGGGGCCCCGACCACCAAATCAAAGGCCGTGGGGCCCCGACCTCCAAATCGGAGGCCGAGGGGCCCCGACCTCCAAATCGGAGGCCGAGGGGCCCCGACCTCCAAATCGGAAGCCGAGGGGCCCCGACCTCCAAATCGGAGGCCGAGGGGCCCCGACCACCAAATCGGAGGCCGAGGGGCCCCGACCACCAAATCGGACCCCGAGGGGCCCCGACCACCAAATCGGAGGCCGAGGGGCCCCGACCACCAAATCGGACCCAGAGTGACCCCGCCCACCAAATGTGACCCAGAGTGACCCCGCCCACCAAATGTGACCCAGAGTGACCCCGCCCACCAAATGTGACCCAGAGTGACCCCGCCCACCAAATGTGACCCAGAGTGACCCCGCCCACCAAATGTGACCCAGAGTGACCCCGCCCACCAAATGTGACCCAGAGTGACCCCGCCCACCAAATGTGACCCAGAGTGACCCCGCCCACCAAATCGGACCCAGAGTGACCCCGCCCACCAAATCGGACCCAGAGTGACTCCGCCCACCAAATGTGACTCAGAGTGACCTCGCCCACCAAATCGGACCCAGAGTGACCCCTCCCACCAAATCGGACCCAAAGTGACCCCGCCCACCAAATGTGACCCAGAGTGACCCCGCCCACCAAATGTGACCCAGAGGGACCCCGCCCACCAAATGTGACCCAGAGGTGCCCCGCCCACTAGATCTGACCCAGAGGTGCCCCGCCCACCAAATCTGACCCAGAGGTGCCCCGCCCACCAAATCTGACCGAGGTGCCCTGCCCACCAAATCTGACCCAGAGGTGCTCTGCCCACCAAATCTGACCCAGAGTGGCCCCGCCCACCAAATCTGACCCAGAGTGGCCCCGCCCACCAAATCGGACCCAGAGTGGTCCCGTCTACCAAATCGGACACAGAGTGGCCCCGCCCACCAAATCATCCCCTGAGGGGCCCCGCCCACCAAACCAGCGCCTGAGGGGCACCCAAGTGTGAAAGTCTTGCAGGGGCAGCCCGGGCACCATTACAAAGCACTATCTGTAGTTCCTTCAGGAAATACCCATCTAGTTATTATTATTATTCAGTCCGCAATTAATGCGGCCCGAACCGCTGCACGCACAGACTCCAGTGAGGTGTCATTTCGAAGCTTGCGTTCCTGGCAGGTGTGCTAAGTATTTTTCGTGTCGATCGGATTTGTAGTTTTGGCGCAATTGGCGTTTGAAAATTTTGTCTCAATGCATTTCAATGGGGAAATGGCTGATTTCTGAGGCAATTTCAAAATAACTGCCAACTGCCACCTGGCTGATCAGCTCATTGATATGCGAAGTCAGACCCAGTTACTATGCCGACGCCTACGAACTCTACATGACCCCACCAGGACACAGTTTTGCCAGATAATATCAGCTCTTAAAGTGACCCGCACACCAAATGTGACCCAGAGTGACCCCGCCCACCAAATGTGACCCAGAGTGACCCCGCCCACCAAATGTGACCCAGAGTGACCCCGCCCACCAAATGTGACCCAGAGTGACCCCGCCCACCAAATGTGACCCAGAGTGACCCCGCCCACCAAATGTGACCCAGAGTGACCCCGCCCACCAAATGTGACCCAGAGTGACCCCGCCCACCAAATGTGACCCAGAGTGACCCCGCCCACCAAATGTGACCCAGAGTGACCCCGCCCACCAAATGTGACCCAGAGTGACCCCGCCCACCAAATGTGACCCAGAGTGACCCCGCCCACCAAATGTGACCCAGAGTGACCCCGCCCACCAAATCGGACCCAGAGTGACCCCGCCCACCAAATCGGACCCAGAGGTGCCATGCCCACCAAATCGGACCCTGAGGGGCCCCGCCCACCAAATCGGACCCAGAGTGACCCCGCCCACCAAATCGGACCCAGAGGTGCCCCGCCCACCAAATCGGACCCAGAGTGACCCCGCCCACCAAATCGGACCCAGAGTGGCCCCGCCCACCAAATCGGACCCAGAGTGACCCCGCCCACCAAATGTGACCCAGAGTGACCCCGCCCACCAAATGTGACCCAGAGTGACCCCGCCCACCAAATGTGACCCAGAGTGACCCCGCCCACCAAATGTGACCCAGAGTGACCCCGCCCACCAAATGTGACCCAGAGTGACCCCGCCCACCAAATGTGACCCAGAGTGACCCCGCCCACCAAATGTGACCCAGAGTGACCCCGCCCACCAAATGTGACCCAGAGTGACCCCGCCCACCAAATGTGACCCAGAGTGACCCCGCCCACCAAATGTGACCCAGAGTGACCCCGCCCACCAAATGTGACCCAGAGTGACCCCGCCCACCAAATCGGACCCAGAGTGACCCCACCCACCAAATCGGACCCAGAGTGACCCCGCCCACCAAATCGGACCCAGAGGTGCCATGCCCACCAAATCGGACCCAGTGGTGCCCCGCCCACCAAATCGGTCCGAGAGGTGCCCCGCCCACCAAATCGGACCCCGAGTGGCCCCGCCCACCAAATGGGACCCAGAGTGGCCCCGCCCACCAAGTCGGCCCCCGAGTAGCCCCGCCCACCAAATCGGCCCCCGAGTTGCCTCCCCACCAAATCGGCCCCCGAGTTGCCCCACCCACCAAATCGGCCCCTGAGTAGCCCCGCCCACCAAACCAGCGCCTGAGGGGTACCCAAGTGTGAAAGTCTTGCAGGGGCAGCCCGGGCACCATTCCAAAGCACTATCTGTAGTTCCTTCAGGAAATACCCATCTAGTTATAGTGCTTTGGGACAAAGCACTATATTGTTATTCCACCGTAGTCAACTTATTCTTCTTCTTATTATTATTCAGTCCGCAATTAATGCGGCCCGAACCGCTGCACGCACAGACTCCAGTGAGGTGTCATTTCGAAGCCAGCGTTCCTGGCAGGTGTGCTAAGTATTTTTCGTGTCGATCGGATTTGTAGTTTTGGCGCAATTGGCGTTTGAAAATTTCGTCTCAATGCATTTCAATGGGAAATTGTTCCAACAATAAGGGATAATGGCTGATTTCTGAGGCAATTTCAAAATAACTGCCAACTGCCACCTGGCTGATTAGCTCATTGATATGTGCAGTCAGACCCAGTTACTATGCCAACGCCTACGAACACTACATGACCCCACCAGGACACAGTTTTGCCAGATAATATCAGCTCTTAAAGTGACCCGCGCACCAAATTGGCACCTGAGGTGCGCAGCCCACCAAATCGGACCCGAGTGGCCCCGCCCACCAAATCGGACCCCGAGTGGTCCCGCCCGCCAAATCGGACCCAGAGTGACCCCGCCCGCCAAATCGGACCCAGAGTGACCCCGCCCACCAAATGTGACCCAGAGTGACCCCGCCCACCAAATGTGACCCAGAGTGACCCCGCCCACCAAATGTGACCCAGAGTGACCCCGCCCACCAAATGTGACCCAGAGTGACCCCGCCCACCAAATGTGACCCAGAGTGACCCCGCCCACCAAATGTGACCCAGAGTGACCCCGCCCACCAAATGTGACCCAGAGTGACCCCGCCCACCAAATGTGACCCAGAGTGACCCCGCCCACCAAATGTGACCCAGAGTGACCCCGCCCACCAAATGTGACCCAGAGTGACCCCGCCCACCAAATGTGACCCAGAGTGACCCCGCCCACCAAATGTGACCCAGAGTGACCCCGCCCACCAAATGTGACCCAGAGTGACCCCGCCCACCAAATGTGACCCAGAGTGACCCCGCCCACCAAATGTGACCCAGAGTGACCCCGCCCACCAAATGTGACCCAGAGTGACCCCGCCCACCAAATGTGACCCCGCCCACCAAATGTGACCCCGCCCACCAAATGTGACCCCGCCCACCAAATGTGACCCCGCCCACCAAATGTGACCCCGCCCACCAAATGTGACCCCGCCCACCAAATGTGACCCCGCCCACCAAATGTGACCCCGCCCACCAAATGTGACCCCGCCCACCAAATGTGACCCAGAGTGACCCCGCCCACCAAATGTGACCCAGAGTGACCCCGCCCACCAAATGTGACCCAGAGTGACCCCGCCCACCAAATGTGACCCAGAGTGACCCCGCCCACCAAATGTGACCCAGAGTGACCCCGCCCACCAAATGTGACCCAGAGTGACCCCGCCCACCAAATGTGACCCAGAGTGACCCCGCCCACCAAATCGGACCTAGAGTGGCCCCGCCTACCAAATGTGACCCAGAGTGACCCCGCCCACCAAATGTGACCCAGAGTGACCCCGCCCACCAAATGTGACCCAGAGTGACCCCGCCCACCAAATGTGACCCCGCCCACCAAATGTGACCCAGAGTGACCCCGCCCACCAAATGTGACCCAAAGTGACCCCGCCCACCAAATGTGACCCCGCCCACCAAATGTGACCCAGAGTGACCCCGCCCACCAAATGTGACCCAGAGTGACCCCGCCCACCAAATGTGACCCAGAGTGACCCCGCCCACCAAATGTGACCCAGAGTGACCCCGCCCACCAAATGTGACCCAGAGTGACCCCGCCCACCAAATGTGACCCAGAGTGACCCCGCTCACCAAATGTGACCCAGAGTGACCCCGCCCACCAAAGGTGACCCAGAGTGACCCCGCCTACCAAATGTGACCCAAAATGACCCCGCCCACCAAATGTGACCCAGAGTGACCCCGCCCACCAAATGTGACCCAGAGTGACCCCGCCCACCAAATGTGACCCCACCCACCAAATGTGACCCAGAGTGACCCCGCCCACAAAATGTGACCCAGAGTGACCCCGCCCACAAAATGTGACCCAGAGTGACCCCGCCCACAAAATGTGACCCCGCCCACCAAATGTGACCCCGCCCACCAAATGTGACCCAGAGTGACCCCGCCCACCAAATGTGACCCAGAGTGACCCCGCCCACCAAATGTGACCCAGAGTGACCCCGCCCACCAAATGTGACCCAGAGTGACCCCGCCCACCAAATGTGACCCAGAGTGACCCCGCCCACCAAATGTGACCCAGAGTGACCCCGCCCACCAAATGTGACCCAGAGTGAGCCCGCCCACCAAATGTGACCCAGAGTGAGCCCGCCCACCAAATGTGACCCAGAGTGAGCCCGCCCACCAAATGTGACCCAGAGTGAGCCCGCCCACCAAATGTGACCCCGCCCACCAAATGTGACCCCGCCCACCAAATGTGACCCCGCCCACCAAATGTGACCCCGCCCACCAAATGTGACCCAGAGTGACCCCGCCCACCAAATGTGACCCAGAGTGAACCCGCCCACCAAATGTGACCCAGAGTGACCCCGCCCACCAAATGTGACCCAGAGTGACCCCGCCCACCAAATCGGACCTAGAGTGACCCCGCCCACCAAATGTGACCCAGAGTGACCCCGCCCACCAAATGTGACCCCGCCCACCAAATGTGACCCAGAGTGACCCCGCCCACCAAATGTGACCCCGCCCACCAAATGTGACCCAGAGTGACCCCGCCCACCAAATGTGACCCAGAGTGAACCCGCCCACCAAATGTGACCCAGAGTGACCCCGCCCACCAAATGTGACCCAGAGTGACCCCGCCCACCAAATGTGACCCCGCCCACCAAATGTGACCCAGAGTGACCCCGCCCACCAAATGTGACCCCGCCCACCAAATGTGACCCCGCCCACCAAATGTGACCCCGCCCACCAAATGTGACCCAGAGTGACCCCGCCCACCAAATGTGACCCCGCCCACCAAATGTGACCCCGCCCACCAAATGTGACCCCGCCCACCAAATGTGACCCAGAGTGACCCCGCCCACCAAATGTGACCCAGAGTGAACCCGCCCACCAAATGTGACCCAGAGTGACCCCGCCCACCAAATGTGACCCAAAGTGACCCCGCCCACCAAATCGGACCTAGAGTGGCCCCGCCCACCAAATGTGACCCAGAGTGACCCCGCCCACCAAATGTGACCCAGAGTGACCCCGCCCACCAAATGTGACCCAAAGTGACCCCGCCCACCAAATGTGACCCCGCCCACCAAATGTGACCCAGAGTGACCCCGCCCACCAAATGTGACCCAGAGTGACCCCGCCCACCAAATGTGACCCAGAGTGACCCCGCCCACCAAATGTGACCCAGAGTGACCCCGCCCACCAAATGTGACCCAGAGTGACCCCGCCCACCAAATGTGACCCAGAGTGACCCCGCCCACCAAATGTGACCCAGAGTGACCCCGCCCACCAAATGTGACCCAGAGTGACCCCGCCCACCAAATGTGACCCAGAGTGACCCCGCCCACCAAATGTGACCCAGAGTGACCCCGCCCACCAAATGTGACCCAGAGTGACCCCGCCCACCAAATGTGACCCAGAGTGACCCCGCCCACCAAATGTGACCCAGAGTGACCCCGCCCACCAAATGTGACCCAGAGTGACCCCGCCCACCAAATGTGACCCAGAGTGACCCCGCCCACCAAATGTGACCCAGAGTGACCCCGCCCACCAAATGTGACCCAGAGTGACCCCGCCCACCAAATGTGACCCAGAGTGACCCCGCCCACCAAATGTGACCCAGAGTGACCCCGCCCACCAAATGTGACCCAGAGTGACCCCGCCCACCAAATGTGACCCAGAGTGACCCCGCCCACCAAATGTGACCCAGAGTGACCCCGCCCACCAAATGTGACCCAGAGTGACCCCGCCCACCAAATGTGACCCAGAGTGACCCCGCCCACCAAATGTGACCCAGAGTGACCCCGCCCACCAAATGTGACCCAGAGTGACCCCGCCCACCAAATGTGACCCAGAGTGACCCCGCCCACCAAATGTGACCCAGAGTGACCCCGCCCACCAAATGTGACCCAGAGTGACCCCGCCCACCAAATGTGACCCAGAGTGACCCCGCCCACCAAATGTGACCCAGAGTGACCCCGCCCACCAAATGTGACCCAGAGTGACCCCGCCCACCAAATGTGACCCAGAGTGACCCCGCCCACCAAATGTGACCCAGAGTGACCCCGCCCACCAAATGTGACCCAGAGTGTGCCCACCAAATCTGACCCAGAGTGACCCCGCCCACCAAATCTGACCCAGAGTGGCCCCGCCCACCAAATCATCCCCTGAGGGGCCCCGCCCATCAAATCGGACCCTGAGGGGCCCCGCCCACCAAATCGGACCCAGAGTGACCCCGCCCACCAAATCGGACCCAGAGTGACCCCGCCCACCAAATCGGACCCAGAGTGACCCCGCCCACCAAATCGGACCCAGAGTGACCCCGCCCACCAAATCGACCCAGAGTGACCCCGCCCACCAAATCGGACCCAGAGTGACCCCGCCCACCAAATCGGACCCAGAGTGACCCCGCCCACCAAATGTGACCCAGAGTGTCCCCGCCCACCAAATGTGACCCAGAGTGACCCCGCCCACCAAATGTGACCCAGAGTGACCCCGCCCACCAAATGTGACCCAGAGTGACCCCGCCCACCAAATGTGACCCCACCCACCAAATGTGACCCAGAGTGACCCCGCCCACCAAATCAGACCCAGAGTGACCCCGCCCACCAAATCGACCCAGAGTGGCCCCGCCCACCAAATCGGACCCAGAGTGGCCCCGCCCACCAAATCGGACCCAGAGTGGCCCCGCCCACCAAATCAGCACCTGAGGGGCACCCAAGTGTGAAAGTCTTGCAGGGGCAGCCCGGGCACCATTCCAAAGCACTATCTGTAGTTCCTTCAGGAAATACCCATCTAGTATTATTGTTGTAATCCGATCTTATTATTATTAGGCTTTTTTCTGCAATTAATGCGGCCCGAACCGCTGCACGCACAGACTCCAGTGAGGCGTCATTTCGAAGCCAGCGCCCACGAGAGGTGTGCTAAGTATTTTTCGTGTCGATCCGATTTGTAGTTTTTTTTTTAAATCGCATTTTAAAAAAAAAATTTCCCATAGGAAACAATGGCGAACTTTCCATTACCCCCAATTTGACCTTCCAAAGATGGCAGCTATGCAAATGTACATTTTAGGACATGATCATTTATCAAAGTCAAACATCAGAATAAAGTGACTATGACACCCTCTCGTCTCGTGTGTGAAAAGTAAGTGCACCCCCGATCCCGTGGGAGAAAAGTAAGTGTACCCCCGGTCCCGTGTGTGAAAAATAAGTGCGCCCCCGGCCCCCAAATCGGACCCCGAGTGACCCCGCCCCCAAATCGGACCCCGAGTGACCACGTCCCCCAAATTGGACCCCGAGTGACCACGCCACCAAATCGGACCCTGAGGGGCCCCGACCACCAAATCGGACCCTGAGGGGCCCCGACCACCAAATCGGACCCTGAGGGGCCCCGACCACCAAATCGGACCCTGAGGGGCCCCGACCACCAAATCGGACCCAGAGGGGCCCCACTTACCAAATCGGACCCTGAGGGGCCCCACTTACCAAATCGGACCCTGAGGGGCCCCACTTACCAAATCGGACCCTGAGGGGCCCCACTTACCAAATCGGCGCCTGAAGGGCACCCAAGTGTGAGAGTCTTGCAGGGCAGCCCGGGCACCATTCCAAAGCACTATCTGTAGTTCCTTCAGGAAATACCCATCTAGTATTATTATTGTAATCCGAACGTGGCAAACTTATTCAGTTTTTTTCCGCAATTAATGCGGCCCCATCCGCTGCACGCACAGACTCCAGTGAGGTGTCATTTCGAAGCCAGCGTTCCTGAGAGGTGTGCTAAGTATTTTTCGCGTCGATCGGATTTGTAGTTTTGGCGCAATTGGCGTTTGAAAATTTTGTCTCAATGCATTAAAATGCGGAAATTGTTCCAATAGGGTATAATGGCCACCTGGCTGATCAGCTCATTGATATGCGAAGACAGACCCAGTTACTATGCCAACGCCTACGAACTCTACATGACCCCACCAGGACACAGTTTTGCCAGATAATATCAGCTCTTAAAGTGACCCGACCACCAAATCGGACGCTGAAGGGCCCCGCCCACCAAATCGGACCTTGAGGGGCCCCGCCCACCAAATCGGACGCTAAGGGTCCCCGCCCACCAAATCTGACCCTGAAGGGCCCCGCCCACCAAATCGACCCCTGAGGGGCCCCGCCCACCAAATCGGCCCCTGAGGGGCCCTGCCCACCAAATCGGACCCAAAGTGACCCCGCCCACCAAATCGGACCCAGAGTGACCCCGCCCACCAAATCGGACCCAGAGTGACCCCGCCCACCAAATCGGACCCAGAGTGACCCCGCCCACCAAATGTGATTCAGAGTGACCCCGCCCACCAAATGTGACCCAGAGTGACCCCGCCCACCAAAAGTGACCCCGCCCACCAAATGTGACCCAGAGTGACCCAGCCCACCAAATGTGACCCAGAGAGACCCCGCCCACCAAATGTGACCCAGAGTGACCCCGCCCACCAAATGTGACCCAGAGTGACCCCGCCCACCAAATGTGACCCAGAGTGACCCCGCCCACCAAATGTGACCCAGAGTGACCCCGCCCACCAAAAGTGACCCCGCCCACCAAATGTGACCCAGAGTGACCCAGCCCACCAAATGTGACCCAGAGAGACCCCGCCCACCAAATGTGACCCCGAGTGACCCCGCCCACCAAATGTGACCCAGAGTGACCCCGCCCACCAAATGTGACCCAGAGTGACCCCGCCCACCAAATGTGACCCAGAGTGACCCCGCCCACCAAACGTGACCCCGCCCACCAAATGTGACCCAGAGTGACCCAGCCCACCAAATGTGACCCAGAGAGACCCCGCCCACCAAATGTGACCCAGAGTGACCCCGCCCACCAAATGTGACCCAGAGTGACCCCGCCCACCAAATGTGACCCAGAGTGACCCCGCCCACCAAATGTGACCCAGAGTGCCCCCGCCCACCAAATGTGACCCAGAGTGACCCCGCCCACCAAATGTGACCCAGAATGACTCCGCCCACCAAATGTGACCCACAGTGACCCCGCCCACCAAATGTGACCCAGAGTGACCTCGCCCACCAAATGTGACCCAGAGTGACCCCGCCCACCAAATGTGACCCAGAGTGACCCCGTCCACCAAATGTGACCCAGAGTGACCCCGCCCACCAAATGTGACCCAGAGTGACCCCGCCCACCAAATGTGACCCAGAGTGACCCCGCCCACCAAATGTGACCCAGAGTGACCCCGCCCACCAAATGTGACCCAGAGTGACCCCGCCCACCAAATGTGACCCCTAGTGACCCCGCCCACCAAATGTGACCCAGAGTGACCCCGCCCACCAAATGTGACCCAGAGTGACCCCGCTCACCAAATGTGACCCAGAGTGACCCCGCCCACCAAATGTGACCCAGAGTGACCCCGGCCACCAAATTGGACCCAGAGTGACCCCGGCCACCAAATCGGACCCAGAGTGACCCCGCCCACCAAATGTGACCCAGAGTGACCCCGCCCACCAAATGTGACCCAGAGTGACCCCGCCAACCAAATGTGACCCAGAGTGACCCCGGCCACCAAATTGGACCCAGAGTGACCCCGGCCACCAAATCGGACCCAGAGTGACCCCGCCCACCAAATGTGACCCATAGTGACCCCGCCCACCAAATGTGACCCAGAGTGACCCCGCCCACCAAATCTGACCCAGAGTAACCCCGCCCACCAAATCTGACCCAGAGTAACCCCGCCCACCAAATCGGACCCAGAGTGACCCCGCCCACCAAATCGGACCCAGAGTGACCCCGCCCACCAAATCGGACCCAGAGTGACCCCGCCCACCAAATCGGACCCAGAGTGACCCCGCCCACCAAATCGGACCCAGAGTGACCCCGCCCACCAAATCGGACCCAGAGTGACCCCGCCCCTCAAATGTGACCCAGAGTGACCCCGCCCACCAAATGTGACCCAGAGTGACCCCGCCCACCAAATGTGACCCAGAGTGACCCCGCCCACCAAATGTGACCCAGAGTGACCCCGCCCACCAAATGTGACCCAGAGTGACCCCGCCCACCAAATGTGACCCAGAGTGACCCCGCCCACCAAATGTGACCCAGAGTGACCCCGCCCACCAAATGTGACCCAGAGTGACCCCGCCCACCAAATGTGACCCAGAGTGACCCCGCCCACCAAATGTGACCCAGAGTGACCCCGCCCCCCAAATCGGACCCTGATTGACCCCGCCCCCGAATCGGACCCCGAGTGACCCGGACCCCCGAATCGGACCCCGAGTGGCCCCGCCCCCCAAATTGGACCCAGAGTGACCCCGCCCACCAAATCTGACCCAGAGTAACCCCGCCCACCAAATCTGACCCAGAGTAACCCCGCCCACCAAATCTGACCCAGAGTGGCCCCGCCCACCAAATCGGACCCAGAGTGACCCCGCCCACCAAATCGGACCCAGAGTGACCCCGCCCACCAAATCGGACCCAGAGTGACCCCGCCCACCAAATCGGACCCAGAGTGACCCCGCCCACCAAATCGGACCCAGAGTGACCCCGCCCACCAAAACGGACCCAGAGTGACCCCGCCCACCAAATCGGACCCAGAGTGACCCCGCCCACCAAATCGGACCCAGAGTGACCCCGCCCACCAAATCGGACCCAGAGTGACCCCGCCCACCAAATCGGACCCAGAGTGACCCCGCTCACCAAATGTGACCCAGAGTGACCCCGCCCACCAAATGTGACCCAGAGTGACCCCGCCCACCAAATGTGACCCAGAGTGACCCCGCCCACCAAATGTGACCCAGAGTGACCCCGCCCACCAAATGTGACCCAGAGTGACCCCGCCCACCAAATGTGACCCAGAGTGACCCCGCCCACCAAATGTGACCCAGAGTGACCCCGCCCACCAAATGTGACCCAGAGTGACCCCGCCCACCAAATGTGACCCAGAGTGACCCCGCCCACCAAATGTGACCCAGAGTGACCCCGCCCACCAAATGTGACCCAGAGTGACCCCGCCCACCAAATGTGACCCAGAGTGACCCCGCCCCCCAAATCGGACCCTGATTGACCCCGCCCCCGATTCGGACCCCGAGTGACCCGGACCCCCGAATCGGACCCCGAGTGGCCCCGCCCCCCAAATTGGACCCAGAGTGACCCCGCCCACCAAATCTGACCCAGAGTAACCCCGCCCACCAAATCTGACCCAGAGTAACCCCGCCCACCAAATCTGACCCAGAGTGGCCCCGCCCACCAAATCGGACCCAGAGTGACCCCGCCCACCAAATCGGACCCAGAGTGACCCCGCCCACCAAATCGGACCCAGAGTGACCCCGCCCACCAAATCGGACCCAGAGTGACCCCGCCCACCAAATCGGACCCAGAGTGACCCCGCTCACCAAATCGGACCCAGAGTGACCCCGCCCCTCAAATGTGACCCAGAGTGACCCCGCCCACCAAATGTGACCCAGAGTGACCCCGCCCACCAAATGTGACCCAGAGTGACCCCGCCCACCAAATGTGACCCAGAGTGACCCCGCCCACCAAATGTGACCCAGAGTGACCCCGCCCACCAAATGTGACCCAGAGTGACCCCGCCCACCAAATGTGACCCAGAGTGACCCCGCCCACCAAATGTGACCCCGAGTGACCCCGCCCCCCAAATCGGACCCTGATTGACCCCGCCCCCGAATCGGACCCCGAGTGACCCGGACCCCCGAATTGGACCCAGAGTGACCCCGCCCACCAAATCTGACCCAGAGTAACCCCGCCCACCAAATCTGACCCAGAGTAACCCCGCCCACCAAATCTGACCCAGAGTGGCCCCGCCCACCAAATCGGACCCAGAGTGACCCCGCCCACCAAATCGGACCCAGAGTGACCCCGCCCACCAAATCGGACCCAGAGTGACCCCGCCCACCAAATCGGACCCAGAGTGACCCCGCCCACCAAATCGGACCCAGAGTGACCCCGCCCACCAAATCGGACCCAGAGTGACCCCGCCCACCAAAACGGACCCAGAGTGACCCCGCCCACCAAATCGGACCCAGAGTGACCCCGCCCACCAAATCGGACCCAGAGTGACCCCGCCCACCAAATCGGACCCAGAGTGACCCCGCCCACCAAATCGGACCCAGAGTGACCCCGCCCACCAAATCGGACCCAGAGTGACCCCGCCCACCAAATCGGACCCCGAGGGGCCCCGCCCACCAAATCGGAGGCCGAGGCGCCCCGCCCACCAAATCGGAGGCCGAGGCGCCCCGCCCACCAAATCGGAGGCCGAGGCGCCCCGCCCACCAAATCGGAGGC